>NC_092707.1:277594801-277904437 GCF_047496885.1 Scyliorhinus torazame | reverse complement strand
CCGGATCCTCCCGACCTTGCTGGGATCCACCCACCGGATCCTCCCACCTTGCTGGGATCCACCCACCGGATCCTCCCACCTTGCTGGGATCCACCCACCGGATCCTCCCACTTTGCTGGATCCACCCACCGGATCCTCCCACCTTGCTGGATCCACCCACCGGATCCTCCACCTTGCTGGGATCCACCCACCGGATCCTCCCACCTTGCTGGGATCCACCCACCAGACCCTCCCACACTCCTGGGATCCACCCACTGGACCCTCCACCCTGATGGATCCACCCACCGGATCCTCCCACCCCGCTGGGATCCACCCACCGGATCCTCCCGTCCTGCTGGGATCCACCCACTGAACCCGCCCATCTACTGGGGTCCACCCTATGGATCCTCCCAACCTGCTGGGTACACCCACTGGATCCTCCCACCTGCTGGATCTACCCATCGGATCCTCCCGCCCTGCTGGGATCCACCCACCGGACATTTCCACCCTGCAGGGATCCACCCACTGGATCCTCCCACCCTGCTGGGATCCACCCACCGAATCCTCCTGCTGGGATCCATCCATCAAATCCTCCCACCCTGCTGGGATCCACCCACCAGATCCTCCCACCCTGCTGGAATCCACCCACCGCATCCTCCCATCCTGCTGAGACAGATCCACCACATCCTCCCGTCCTGCTGGGATATACCCACTGGATCCTCCCAACCTGGTGGGATACAGTCTCCAACCTGCTGGGAACCCACAAGGCCCTCCCACGCTGCTGGAAAATGACTGGATAATCCCACCTTGCTGTGAACCCACTAGATCCTCTCACCCTGATGGAGCATCCACTGGTACTCTCACTCTATTGGGATCTACACACTTCCCTGTTGGGAAACCCACGGGATCCCAATACTTTGCTAGGATACACCTTCCACCCTGCCAAGAACCCACTGAATCATCTCACCATATTGGGAAACCATTGGATCATCCCAACATACAGGGGAACCCATTGGATTCTCCTACCATGCTGGGATTCTCCCTCAGCCCTGCTGGGGAACCCACCGGATGCTCCCACTATACTGGGAATAATCCCACCCACCCCAATGGGATCCACCCACTGCCTTGCTGGTAAATCACTGGTACTCTCCCACCATGCTGGGATCCCCCACATGTCCTGCTGTAAAACCGAATCATCCTCCCACACTGATGGGGCCCACCCAACTACCCTGCTGGGAAATACACATCATAGCCTCCCACTCTGCTGGGATCCTGCTACAATGCTGTAATCCAATTGTGACCTTCCCACCTTGTTGGGAAACACACTTGGAAACGCCCGGTGTACTGGGATCTCCTACCCTGCTGGGAATCCCACTTGGACCCATACATCCTGCTGTGAATCTTACTGGGATTATCATGCACTGCTTGGATTTTCACATTCTGCAGGCAAGTATTTGTCCTGCTGGGAATCTCACTGCGATCCACCTACTCTGCTGAGATCCAGTCACCCTATTGGGAAGCACACTGGGATCCACTTACGCACATGCGGGGATTCCCAGTGATCCCACCTAATCAGATGGGATATTGACTGTGATCCTGCCACCCTGACGGTATTCCCACTGGGATCCTGCCACCCTGCCGGTATTCCCACTGGGAGCCTGCCACCCGATTGGGATTCGTACTGGTATCCCCATCTTGCTGGGATCCCAAATGGGATCCTCCTACCCTGCTGGGATTCCCACTGAGATACTCCCACTCTGCTGGAATTCCCATTGGGATCATCCCACCCTGCCCAGATTCCCATTGGGATCCTCCCACCCTACTGGGACTCCTACTGGGACCCTCTCACTCTGCTGATTCTTTAGGCCATAATGATATCTTTGGTCATTGGCATATTGATGCTGATTCCAGTCGACTACCGACCATTCGGGGGGTTTGCAATCCTAGCTGGGATAGACACTGTAAGTACACCCCCTGTTGGAACATGAACACCAAGCAGCAACAATGCTTTTAGGGAGGGAGTTCCAGGATTTTGACTCAGCGGCAGTGAAGGAACGGTGATATATTTTCAAGTCTGAGTGGTGAGTTGCTTGGAGGGGAATCTGCAGGTGATGGTGTCCCCATGCGTCTGCTGCCCTTGTCTTTCTAGGTGGTCGAGGTCATGGGTTTGGAAGGTGCTGTCAAAACATACGAGCTGAGAGCAGCACGGTGGCGCAGTGGTAGCACTGCAGTCTCACGGCGCCGAGGTCCCAGGTTCGATCCAGACTCTGGGTCACTGTCCATGTGGAGTTTGCACATTCTCCCCGTGTTTGCGTGGGTTTCGCCCCCACAACCCAAAGATGTGCTGGTTAGGTGGATTGAACACGCTAAATTGCCCCTTAATTGGTAAGATGAATTGGGTACACTAAATTTTAAAAAAGATGCGAGATGCTGCAGTGCATCATGTAGATGGCACATACTGCTGTCACTGCAGTGTGAATACATGTTGAAGGTGGTGAATGGTATGTCAATCAAACCGGCTTATTTGCCCTGGATGGCGTTGAGCTTTGTGAGTGTTGTAGGAGCTGCACTCACTCAGGAAAGTGGAGAGTATTCTATCATAATCCTGACTACACGCTATGGGGAGTAAGGAAGTGAGTTATCCTCTGCAAAATTCCTAGCCTCTGATCCGCTCTTGCAGCCTGAATGCTTATCAACCATATCAAGCTGAAGGGGTGAAGAACAATGGGGAACATCCTACACAAAGTTCATTAATAAATGTGACACATTTATTGATGAACTGTATGTGCTTCTTACACGTTTTCCTGCATCTTCCCCTGTTACTGCCCTTTGGTTACAACTTCTTAGCAATGATATTGGCTTTTCTTGAAGGAAGATTGAGAAACATGCATTTATATGGTGCCTTTCACAACCTCAGGATATCCCAAAACATTTCACAGCTAATTAATTCACTCCAGTGCGCCGCAGAGGGAGTGCAATCCTGCTAGAGATGCAGGGTGGGATTCTCCGGTCCGCCAGCAGCGTTTTCTGGCGTGGCGCACCCTGCCGGTAGTGGGATTCTCCGTTCCCACAGCTGGCCAATGGGTTTCCCATTGCCGACACCTCACACCGTTGGGAAACCTGCGGGCGTGGGTGCGCTGCTGGAGAATCCCGCCAACGGAGAATTCCGCTGTCAGTCTTTCGGATGCAACATGGGACAGAACACCGGCTGTCCTCTTGGTTGCACCTAACAAAATTGGAGACGAGTGGGAGGAGTTCCCCTCGGGTGTTCTGGCCAATATTAACCCTTCAATTAACAATTCTAAGAACACTGTGATCTGGGAGCTTGCTGTGTAAATTGGCGACTGCGCATCCCACATTACAACAGTGACTGCATTTCAAAAAGTATCTTGGGCGGGATTCTCCCGTGCCCAGCGGGGCGGGGGGTCCCGGCGGGACGGAGTGCCGTGAACCACTCAGGCTTCGGGCCGCCCCAAAGGTGCGGAATCCTCCGACCTTTAGGGGCTTGGCCTACACCGGAGTGGTTGGCGCGCCGCCGGCTGGTGTGGAAGGCCTTTGGCGCCACGCTAGCCGGGGCCGGAGGGAGTCCGCACATGCGCGGGAGCATCAGCGGCTGCTGACGTCATCCCCGCGCCTGCGCAGGGGGGGGGTCACCTACGCGTCGGCCATTGCGGAGACCTACACGGCCGACGCGTAGTAAAAGAGTGCCCCCACGGCACAGGCCCGCCTGCGGATCGGTGGGCCCCGATCGCAGGCCACCGTGAGGGCACTCCCCGGGGCCAGATCGCCCCGCGCCCCCGCCCCCCCCCCCCCCCCAGGACCCCGGAGCCCGCTCGCGCCGCCAGGTCCCGCCGGTAAGGGACCTGGTTCAATTCATGCCGGCGGGACAGGCATAGCAGCAGCGGGACCTCGGCCCATCACGGGCCGGAGAATCGGCGGGGGTGGGGGGGGAACTGGCCGGCGCGCTTCCTGTCCCCGCCAAATCTCCGGTGCCGGAGAATTCGGCGGCCGGCGGGGCGGGATTCACGCCGCCCCCCCCCCCCCCCCCCCCGCCGGGTCGGAGGATCCCGCCTCTTGTGTCTGTAAAATGTTTTGAGATATATCCGATGGTTATGAACGGCTGTATAGAAATAAAAGTCATCAAAATTATGGCGCAAAATTGGAAGGATGTAACTGAACTAACTGTGCTTCTTTACACCGTCCAACTTTAAGTGTTTCTACCATCTTACGAAGGAAGAACCAGTTTTCTCAGACCCATTGAAAAGCTCTCTGAATAGAATTATTCAAGGCGCGTGAGGAACAGCAAAATGAACTTGCACCAATAATAGCTTGCTTGTTGAATCAGTTGGGGAAAATTGAGTCATTTGCTGTCTGCCTTCAATTTTTTTATGCATCCACTGATTTTTCAGAAACCTGTTTCCTTCTGGCTTGCCGCTTTATAGGCAGGAAACCTGAGGTCACCCTGTGCATGCATCCTCTGGAGTGACCCCTAAAAATGTTTGACCTGTGGCTGGTCAGATTCGAGAGTATAAGAACACAAGAAATAGGAGCAGAAGTAAACCATTTGGCCCATCGAGCCAGTTTCATCATCCAATACAAACATGGCTGATCTCGGGTTTTAATTCCATTTTCCCGCCCACTCCCCACATCCCTTAATTTTGTGCGAACCTGAAATATATTCAACGATGGAGCCCCACAACTTTCTGGGATAGAGAATTCCAAAGTTTCACAACCCTTCGAGTTTAGAAATATCTCCTCATCTCAGCCCGAAATGATCCACCCTTAGCCCAGAACGCTGCCCCCATGTTTCAGATTCCCCGACCAGCGGAAACAATCTCTCGGCGTTTACCCGATCAAACCCCTTCGAATTTTGTCGGTTTCAATGAGATCACCTCCCAGTCTTCTAAACTCCAGGGAATATAAATCTATTTAAGTGGCTCAACCCATTCAATTCTGACTGGAGCCATTTTAGAGCTGTTAAATTGCCGGATATTCTTTCCCTCCCAAGCTTAGTGAGTCGCCAGTGTAAAGTCCCATCAGGGAGAAAGCCCGATCTGGTTGCCAGCTATCAGAAGTGGGGTGGTTGTACCCAGAGGTCAGATGGCTATTTCTAAACTCAGGCAAGACACAGAGCTCCAACTCACTGGCCCTATAACCTGAGCACTGGAACATTGCAACCTAACCTTAAATGTGTAGTGGTTTGTACAGATATTTGCAGATTTTGCATTCTGCCACGCATTGGTATATTGTTAGCTGGCAACTGGAGGATTGGTACTAAGCAGGGTAATGCATAGAAGGGACCATATAGAAACGCCATTCAGCCCAACTAGTGTCAGTGTGCGCTCGCTGTGTCAATGAATAGTTTTAATCACTTTCCTGCCTTGTTCATAGGATCATAAGAAATAGGAGCAGGAATAGGCCATTCGGCCAATCGAGCCTGCTCCATCATTCATTGAGATCGTGGCTGATCTGACTGTGACCTTTACAGCAGTTTCTTTCCTGTGTCCCCCTCATAACACTGAACTCCCTCGTTAATCAAAAATCAGTCGAACTCAACCTTCAATACATTCAATGACCCAGTCTGTGCTGGAGGAGAGAATTCCAAAGAATGGAGATCCTCTGAGAGAAGAAAATGTTCCCCTCCATCTTAAATGGGGAACTTCTTAGCTTTAACTGTGCCTTCTAGTTCCCCACAAGTTCTCAGCGTGTACCCTGTCCAGTCCCCTTAGAATGTTATGTATTTCAATAAGATCACCCCTCATCTTCTAAACTTCAATGAGTAGAGGCCCAACCTTCTCAACCTTTCCTCACAAGACATAAGACATATCCCTTCATCGCAGGAATCAGTCCAGTGAACCTTCTCTGAACTGCCTCCAATACAGGTATATCGTTCCTCATCCCTTGAACCCCTTCATTCACCACTCCAATCGAGTTGCAAATGATGATATAGTTTCTGCCTCAACCACCTAGCCCAGTATTAGATCTCACATCTAGCAGAATAACTAGCAGGATTATTGCGTGCCTTGCGGGCACTCTGCCGGAGCTGTGACTGCCAGACGGTATCGGCTACCCAACACGCGGAGCTGCTGGTCAGGGACGCTTATGTCACAGGCATGAGGTCAAACTACATCCGCCAGCGCTTGCTAGAAGGGGGTACATTCGGCCTCCCAGAGACAGTGCAATTCACCGAACAGCACGTCTTTTGGGACTTGTGGGAGGAAACCGGAGAATCGCAGGAAACTCACGCAGACACGGGGAGAATGTGCAGACTCTGCACAGACAGGGACCCAAGCCGGGAATCGAAACTGGGATCCTAGCGCTGTGAAGCAACAGTGCTAACCACTGTGCTACCATGCCTTTAGTGTGCACCCTTGCCTTCTTAGTGTACACTCTTCTTTGTGTATACCCTTAGTGTACACCCAACAATTACTGCATCCATACTACCTCTGTTTCAGGAGTCAGCCTCATTTACATGGCTCAGTGGACACACGTCAGGTGTTGAGGGTAACACCCATCATTGTGGACGCACCCATTAGGGGGTGGGAACCCACACACCTCCTGGAGATGTACAACAGATTAATGAGCCATTAGTGTGTCTGGTTACAAGGGCAAACTAAGGAATCAGCTGTGGCCTCAAGGCGAGGGGCAGGGGTGGCTTTCCTGTTAAGACGGATAGATTCCAGTTGGAGTGAAGGGTGGAAATTTGCTGATAATTCTTTGCTGCTGATAGCCTCTGGATGAACACACGGGCCAGGTGGTGTTGTGGAAGGGTAGCTGCCAACATCAAAGAACAGAAATTTTAATTCAAATGGAAAGACACACTTGCATGTATATATTGCCTTTCAGGACCTCAGAATGCCCCAAACGCTTTACAGCCAATTAAGTATTTTTGAGGTAGGGCAGCATGGTGGCACAGTAGTTAGCATTGCTGCCTCACAGCACTGAATCCCAGGTTCAATCCCTGCTCTGGGTCACTCTCCGTGTGGATTTTGCACATTCCAACGTGTTTGTGTGGGTTTCACCCCCACAACCCAAAAGATGGGAGCAGCACGGTAGCCTTGTGGATAGCACAATTGCTTCACAGCTCCAGGGCCCCAGGTTCGATTCTGGCTTGAGTCACTGTCTGTGCGGAGTCTGCACATCCTCCCCGTGTGTGCGTGGGTTTCCTCCGGGTGCTCCGGTTTCCTCCCACAGTCCAAAGATGTGCGGGTTAGGTGGATTGGCCATGATAAATTGCCCTTAGTGTCCAAAATTGCCCGTGGGGTTACTGGGTTATGGGGATAGGGTGGCGGTGTTGACCTTGGGTAGGGTGCTCTTTCCAAGAACCGGTGCAGACTCGATGGGCTGAATGGCCTCCTTCTGCTCTGTAAATTCTATGATAATGATCTATGATGTGCAGAGTAGATGGATTGGCCACGCTAAATTGCCCCTTAATTGGAAAAAAAAGGATTGGGTACTCTAAATTTATATATTAAAAAAGTATTTTTGAGGTGTAGTGTTATGATCCCAGTTGATGTTGTAACTGGACGGGAAGATCTCAGAATGGCTCAAAAGACATCGGGCTGGATTCTCCGTTTCAGCAGCTATGTGTGGTCTTTCCCGAACAACAATTCTGCGTGAAACCCTCACCGATTCTGGGATTGGTGAGGGGCTAGCACCGGCGCCAGGTGAAACTCCTGCCTCCTGTGCCAAAATAGTCCAGATGTGGAGATGCCGGCGTTGGACTGGGGTGAGCACAGCAAGAAGTTTTACAACACCAGATTAAAGTCCAACAGGTTTGTTTCGATATCACTAGCTTTCGGAGCGCTGCTCCTTCCTCAGGTGAATGAAGGGGTATGTTCCAGAAACATATATATAGACAAATTCAAAGATGCCAGACAATGCTTGGAATGCCAGCATTAGCAGGTGATTAAATCTATACAGATCCAGAGATGGGGTAACCCCAGGTTAAAGAGGTGTGAATTGTGTCAAGCCAGGACAGTTGGTAGGATTTCGCAGGCCAGATGGTGGGGGATGAATGTAATGCGACATGAATCCCAGGTGAAATGTCCAGAGAATGGCTGGGTACCTGGCCGCGCATGCGCACGGCTGACGACCTGCAGCAGTCGTGCCGTACAACATGGCGCCAGTTTTGCGCGGACTCGGCCCGCCATTCACTTTTTAAAAATAAATTTAGAGTACCCAATTAATTTTTTTTTCCAACTAAGGGGCAATTTAGCATGGCCAATCCATCTAACCTGCACATCTTTGGGTTGTGGGGGTGAAACCCACACGGACATGGGGAGAATGTGCAAACTCCACATGGACAGTGACCCAGGGCCTGGATTCGAACCCGGGTCCTCAGCGCCGCAGTCCCAGTGCTCTCCACTGCGCCACATGATGCCCTTCGGCCCGCCATTCACGACCCCACAGCTCCCCAACTGGCCACCCCCCCTCAGCCCCCCCAGCCCTCGCAGAAGCCCACCCGGCCAGCAGCACGGATTCCAGCCGAGTGTGACGGCGCTGGACACGCCGGCGCTGGACACGCCGGGTTCCCGCACGGCTGAGACCACACGTGTCCCGTGCCATCGGGAACTTGGCCCATCGGGGGCAGAGCATCGCGGGAGGGCTGACCGATGATTCGGCAACACAGTTGCAACGGCACGCGGCGCGCAAAGATGCCATTTCAGAGTGGCGGAGCAAGGCTGACTGTTGTCAAACCGGCGCCGGCCCTGATTTCGTCATCGTAGTCGATTCTCCGCCCTACTGCCGATTACGATATCAGCGTCGGGCAACGGAGAATCCTGCCCATTAACCTTTATTTTAAAAAATAAAACATGAAGAAATAGTCACAGAACCACTAATTAGTTTTAACAATAAGAAAAAAAACATTTATTAAACATGAAAAATTGGATTATTATACAATACACCTTTACTTCCAGCTTAGTTTAACAAATACACACAGATTTAAAGATTAACATGGATTACAAAGTACATCTTAAACTACGATGGTCTCATTAACACAAATGTCCCTTTTAAGCACACAAGAAGACTGTGGACAAATAAACACATTCTGCTCTGAACCCAAGTTAGTGTCTGCGGATTTCTCCTCAGAATACCCCAGATAATGATCACATGAGAGTTTCCAAACTCACTCCCCAAACACGCTTTAAAATCTTCTTTCACAATAATGCTTTCTCTTGGCAGTTTGCATTCCGAAATCCAGTCCAGATTTTACAAATGACGTCTTTAAACAAAGCTTTCACTCCACTTTTATTTATTTTTTTAAATTCGGGGTACCCAATTTCTTTTCCAATTAAAGTGCAATTTAGCATGGCCAATCCACGTACCCCGCACACATCTTTTTGGGTTGTGGGGATGAGACCCACGCAGACACCATTCCACTTTTAATAGCGAATCCAGTCCAGGGTTTCACACCAACCCCTTTAGGATTTCTTTGGCTTAACCATTGGGCAAACTGTTCATAATTGCTTTAACTTTTGATTCCCAGATGGTTTTAAAATGATACCAAATGTGTAATCTATCTCTGAAATCTGCTGTTCCACTTTAAACCTTTTTAGCTGTGATTGTCTGTTTAACTCAGAACACCTTGTTTACTCTTCCTTGAATTCTTCTGAACAATACCTTTGTCTCTATTCATTTAATTCCAGACTTCTTAGACACTCTTTCTGTCCCAATTCCCTGGTTATCTGGACGGTAGTTCCTTAGGAAGCCTGCGTCTTTGCAACTCCCTTGTCATGTTCAGCTTTTCCTGGCAGAGTTGAGAGCTGTTCTTGCTCAGTGACCTGGCTCCAACTACTCAGGTTCCCAGTTAAAATTAAGAACAAACAAAGGTGGCCTCCCTGTTGCTAAGCAACATCCACATGCTTACGTCTAAAGTCTTCACACCATAGCCCTCTCTAAGCACAATAGAAAGACAGTTGGAACTTATCCAACCCTCACACATACAAACATTGTTGTCCAACATGAATCTAACAATAGGTTTTACTGTTCCAGGCACAGAAACATTAAATTAAACCCACTTAAAACTATACCTTATTTCTAATGCTTACGAATAAGGTAAGTATGGTTGATCCCAGTGGCATTGTGGTATTATCACTGGACTAGTAATCCAGAAATCCAGGATAATGATCTGGGGACCCAGGTTTGAACCCCACCATGGCAGGTGATGGAATTTAAACTAAATAAAATATCTGGAATTAAAAGTCTAATGATGACCATGAAACCATTGTCGATTGTCGTAAAATCTGGATGTGTTTATCTTAGCAAAGTCTGCACAGTGAGTTTAGAATCTGTCCCTTTTGTGAGTGAGCGATGGTGGTATAGTCATGAGCATAGCTACCCTCCAAGCATTGACCCATGTTCGATTCCCAGCCATCGCAGTGACAATTCATTCAGAAATGTTTGGGCAACTTCGTGAGTTTCAAACTGAGGAGCAGAAACAGTTTCTAACCGACGGTATGGTGGCACAGTGGTTATCACTGCTGCATCACGACTCCAGGGACCCAGGTTCAATTCCCGCCTTGGTGACTGCCTGTGTGAAGTTTGCACTTCCTCCCTGTGTCTGCGGGGGTTTCCTCCGGGTGCTCCAGTTTCCTCCCTCAGTCCAAAGATGTGCAGGTTAGGTGGATTGGCCTTGCAAAATTGCCCCTTAGTGTCCAAAAAGGTTAGGTAGGGTTACTGGGTTGAAGTGATAGGGTGGAGGCATGGGCTTAGGTGAAATGAAATGAAAATCGCTTATTGTCACAAGTAGGCTTCAAATGAAGTTACTGTGAAAAGCCCCGAGTTGCCAATTTCCGCCGCCTGTTCGGGGAGGCTGGTACGGCAGGGTACTCTTTCCAAGGGCCGGTGCAGACTCAATGGGCTGAATGGCCTCCTTCTGCACTGTAAATTCTATGGATCCAAATCCCTTAAAACTACCTTTGTTTTCCTAACAGTGATCATTGTTGTAATGTAGGAAACACGGCAGCCAATTGACACACAGCAAGCTCCCACAAACAACAATGTGATAATGCCTGGATTGTTTGCTTTTTTGGTTGGGATAGATATTGGCCAGGTGTTGCTCTTTTAGGCTTAGTTTTATTACCTCTGATTATGTCATCTTTGCTCACGAGTCACCAGGTATCTTTCTGATACCGCCACGTAGTTCAAGCTCGAGTTATGATTAATAAGTCAGCACACCGCTTAGTAAGATTGAAATCAACGGTCATTTATTATATACAAGTAATGCTGACACAATAATCCTACTATCTATATAGAAACCTACCACTACTGGCCAATACTTAACTTTAGGAAGGGCCCACCAGGTCAGGGAAACGAATGGCTTATCGAATCGGGTCTGGCCCACGGGATTCAAAAAGGCTGATTCAGGTCGCTGGCTAGGAGTCTTTATCGGGTAGCGATCGCTGGAGTCAAACTTACAGTTTCTGGTTGATGTTCTTGCGAAGGTCTCGAGCAGGAGAAGAAGGGAGAGAGAGAGCGATCTGAACTTGGCTCCTCACTTTATAGGGCCCCGGGGCTTCCCGCCTCTCGGGCGGCCCTTGACCCTGAGTCCCAAGTGATTGGACTTGTTCCCAATCACTGGGTTCGATATGTCCAATAACGGGGCGATTCCTCGATCGGGGGGTGGTCGTTCACCTGTCTTTGTTTCGGCCACTGCAGGCGCCGACAGGTCTGGCCTGGCATTCAATTGTTAATATGTTGCAATTGTTCCCGGGGATAGCCGAGTAAACTGCAGATGTCTGGGTTGATGTGCTGCTAATGGTCTTGAGTATCAACCTGGGCCGACTTCCCCAGAGCCGAATACGCTATTCTGTCTGCAGCTGTCCGTTTGTGTCCTGTTGGCTGCTTTTCCCATCAGCCTTTCCGGTTAGCCATTTTAAATCGGGTTTTGGCCAAATTAATAGGGAATCAGCCATTTTAGGTGGCTACACAGGAGACCAAGGAAAATGCCTGTGCTCATGCTTGAACAATACCTCTGTTATTTTGGTTTTATCTTAGGTTCCTTGGTTTCTTACTCGAGAAATGATCTTACAGGATTGAGCCAATGATCTTTTGTTCAAAAACATTTATTTACATCACTAATTATTTGCAGGAAAATAGAACAGCGTGTCATAGCTACATCATCTCTCTAAGGTGTTTCTCAGTCATCTTCTCTCAGTGATTGACATCATCATGACATAACTCTTTACGCACTCTCTCAGGACCTATTGTAGGTCCTGAGTTAACCCTTTCCTCTACAGTGCCGTGGGATCTTTTGGCTGGAATCCTCTGGATTTATGGAAATCTCAGATGTGGGGACCATTTCCGGGTCCTGAGCTCGCTGACGTCTTTGATTCCTTTACCACCCCCCACCCCCCCCCCCCACCCCCTCCCCAACATCTACCACTGCTCTGCCCATCTGACCAACCCACCTATATCTTCCTGTAACCTACGACCCTCTTCTTCACTGTTTTTTTTATTACTGTATCAGAGTTACAAAGCCAAAGCTCAGAGTGTGGACAGGGGCACATCCCTAATCCAGCTCTTTGCCTGCTCCAAAAACCAATTCAAATTCAAATTGAATCTAATTCATGGTCCCCACAAGAGAGACTAGATCCAGGCATTACACCTGACCTCACGCTCATCTTAGCCAAAAGGCTGAGAAGCGAGCTCTTCTTCACTGTTAACCACTCTACCAATCTTGGTGTCGTCTGCAAACTTACTTATCAGTCCCCCCATGTTCTCAGATGTATCATTTATATTTATATAACAAACAATAAGGGGCATAGCACAGGTCCCTGTGGTACGCACTGGACACTGGCCTCCAGTTACTCAAACAGGCTTCCACCACCACCCTTTGTGTCCTATTATTAAGCCAATTTTGGATTCATCTCAACAAGTTTCCTTGAATTCCATGTGCTTCCACCTTCTCAATCAGTCCCTGCTGAAGCCCCCTATCAAACGCGAGTGCCATTTATAGTGTTGTGTTTCTTGGCGCTGCAAGCGCCGGGAAACACACAGCTAAACGCACTCGTTATGGGACTTTGTTCCAATTTAGTTAAATACCGCCCATTATTTTGACATCACCTTCCAATCCTCCAACAAGGGCAGCACATGCCGGGGAATTTTGCCACCTGCACGTTCACCTCCAAGGAAATGTAGGAGCAATATGTTCAGGAAACCCTGGATGTCTAAGACAATTCAAAACGGGATCAGGGGGAAGAGAAAGGCTTTTAGCAAGTCCAAAGGGAGAAATTCAAATGTGGCCCTGGCAGAATATATGATGTGCAATAGGGAACTTAAGAAAGCAATTAAAAGATCAAAAAGGGGGCACGAGACTGATAAGATTAGGGAGAACCCTTAGATATTCTATAAATGCATTAGGGGAACATGTTAACCAGGAAAAGAGTAAGTCCCATTCGAGACCATGGTGGCAATCTGTGTGTGAAATCATAGAACATTGCTCGGGGGTTAAATGAATACTTCTCATCGGTCTTTACTTAGGAGAAGAAGGTCGCAGTTACTGAATTCAGGACATGGGACTGTGACGACCTTGAGCAGTTTGACATAGAAAGCGAGGAGGTATTGGAGGCTTTGACGGGCTTAAAAATAGACAAATCCCCAGGCCCGAATGAATTGCAAATGAGGCTGCTGTGGCAGGCGAAGAAGGAAATTTCAGGGGTTCTGACACAAGTTTTTAATTCCTCTCTGGCCACAGGGGAACTGCCAGAACACTGGAGAACTGCTAATGTTGTTCCACCTTTCTAGAAGGGTAGAGATAAACCAGGGAATTACAGACCAGTAAGTCTCACGTCAGTCGTAGAGTAACTATTGGAGAAAATTCTGAAGGAGAGAATTCATTTCCACTTGGAAAGGCAGAGGTTGATTAGGGATAGTCAGCATTGCTTTGTCATGGGGAGGTCATGCTGAAAAAATTTGATAGAATTTTTGATAAAATGTGCGGATGAAGGAAGTACAGTTGATATAGTTTATATGGATTTTAACAAAGCTTGATTGACGTTAGATCTCGCGAGGCGTTGTGAGAGGGTAGATCCTGGGAACAGGGTCTCTTGGCTTCTATTGCCCACGCCGTGCCGCGGTGAACTGCTTTTCAGGCTCAGGCCGTAAAACGCACCTGTGCTCTCTCTGTGGGGTAAGCTGTCCAATTATGCTTGCATTAATATAGCGCCTTTCCTGACTCAGGACCTCCCAATGTGCTTCAGATCCAATCAAATGCTTTTGTTCAAATGTAAAATAGGATATGTTCAAGCAAAGTAGGAAAATAGTTTTTCTTTGTAAAATCCAGTCCAGAGGCTCCCGTTGTCATTTTTGCTATTTGCCTGTTGAAATCCTGCTCTCATTTTCACAACAGTTATTTCAATAGTTTCAAAGTCTGCGCTGTCTACTCCACCTCAGCTGAAGTGAGGGTAAAGTCCAGACACGTAACATGTTATGTTGACTCACATTCTGTTCGTCTAGGTTGCTGACCGAAGCCAATTTTTAATCAAAACCTTTCCGCCTGCCATATTGAGAAAGAGTTTGATGTGAAGCAACAGGACACTTTCTGCATTTGTTTCAGTCTTTCATGAACATAATCGAGATGAACAGAACCTACGCAAAATGAAGCCCCAGCAGGAAAGGAAGAGAGAATCACAACGTGAATGAGTACGGGGAGGAATGTTCATATTCATACGCGATTGATGTTTACATTAGATTTTGAATTGGTCCTCATAAAAATCTTCAAGGGGCAGCACGGTGGCGCAGTGGTTAACACTGCTGCCTCACGGCGCCGAGGACCCGAGTTCGATCCTGGCCCCGGGTCACTGTCCATGTGGAATTTGCACATCTCCACGTGTTTGCGTGGGTCTCATCCCCCCACAACCCAAAGATGTGCAGCTAGGTGAATTGGCCACGCCAAATTGGCCCTTAATTGGAAAAGAAATTGGGTACTCTAAATGTGTTTTCAAAAATCTTCAAACAATTTGAAGTGTCAGATAATTCAGTAGTCCATTCCTGGAGAGGGAAAGAGAAAAAAAAAACAGAGTGAAGTAGGGAGAGGGAAAAGCCGGTGACAGGGTCAGAAAGACTGGTGGTGATTTGTGGACGTGGCGGGAGAGGGGCAGAATTTAGAATTTTGACCTTGGTGGAGGATGTAAAATGGGTGATGTTCATTCACCTCTCCTGATATACAGGATTGAGAGAGATGTACAGTAGAAGGCTGAATCCAGGATAGTCTTCGATCTTCCACAAACTTCAGAACCATCCAAATATCCACTGCCCATGTCTAACACACACCGAATCCTGCCACCCACCCTCACCAATGATCTGCCTTGGCTCCTCGTTGAGCAACTCTCTAATTATGGTCCCTTGAGGATCCCTCACACGTTAGGTTTATTAGGATGGATGGTCATAGAGGCATGTTTTAAGGAATGTCTTAAAGAAAATAAAGAGATTTAAGGATGGAATTCCAGAGCTTAGGACCCAGGCAGCTGAAGGTATGTACACCAACAGTGGAGCTGTGAAAATCAAAGTTGTCTCTTACTCATTAATGGAATATGTGCATCCCTGGCACGGTCAGCATTTATTGCCCAATCCTAATTGCCCTTGAGAAGGTGATGTGAGCTGGCTTTTTGAGTGCAACTGAATGTCTTGCTTAGGCTATTCCACAGAATAGTTAAGAGGCAACCACATTGCTGTGGATCTGGTGTCACATGTAGGCCAGACCAGGTAAAGGCAGCAGATTTCCTCATTGCTGAAACAGATTTCATGACAATCCGGCAGTTTTGTGCACTCCATTACTGACACTAACTTTTTATTCCAGATTTTATTTGAATTGAATTTGAATTCCCCAGCTTCCACAGGAGAATTTGAGCCCCTGTCTGCGGACAATTAGTCTAGGCCTCTGGATTACTAATCCAACCAGTGCGCAAGCAACACCCAAGCTGGAAGCTGATTTTTCCCATTTTACTGTATCACCTCAAGTCAAGATTACCCTCAGGGAGATAAAGTTGGAGAGAGAGAGTAAGAAAGAGATGTAGAAAAGGGCTGAAATGTTTGATGGAAAGAGAAACCGCAGAGAGGACAGCGGATGGCCAGAAAGAGAGACTAAAGGTGTCCCAATGCTGGTCCTTTGACCCTGGTTCTGTGGATTTCTTAAAGTTGATAGGCCACATTTCACATTTCCTAAGATCAATGACGAGGAAATAGGGCAGGATGAATCGCTCTTCCCATGCCAAACTTTAGTCCTACAGAAGACCACTGCATCTACGGTATTTTGGGCATTGGAGACAGTTCACTTGATCACTGTGATGAAGGAGGTAGTCTTATGAGGAAAAATTGAGCAGTTTGGGCCTACACTCATTGGAGTTTAGAAGAATGAGGGGGTGATCATATTGAAACACACAAGATTCTGAGGTGGATTGATAGGTTAGATGAAGGGAGAATGTTTCCCCTTGTGGGGGGGGGGGGAATCTAGAACTGGGGGCTCAGTTTCAGAGTAAGTGGGTCATCCGTTTAAGATGGAGATGAGGAGGAATTTTTGTCTTGGTGGGTAGTGAATCCTTAGAATCGTCTTCCTCGGAGTGCTGAGTCATGGAATACTGTCAAGACTGAGTTGAAGAGACTTTTAAACTATTGGGGTGTCGTGGGTTACGGAGGGTGGGCAGGGTGGGGGGCAGGCAAAACAGTGGAGTTGAGGCCAAGATCAGCTCAGCCGCGATCTTACTGAATGGTGGAGCAGGTTTGAGGGGCTGAAGGGACTATGCTCCTATTCTGAGGTTATGTGTGTGGCTGTTGTCCAGGCCCAGGATTGCGAGGATTTCCTGGCCTGAGCCATTAATTGCATCTTGATGCCATGAATGGAGCAGGCCTGCCGATGGTGGTAGTGGCGGAAATGTGTGGCCTCGCTCTGAGGATGCGTAGCTTGCAGCCTCGGAGATCAGGAACTACAGGCTGCTGAGGAGAAAGGTCTCAAATGAACAATAAAAACTATCAAGGGGAATCATAGAATCCCTGCAGTGCAGAAGGAGGCCATTCAACCCATCGTGTCTGCACTGACCCTCCAAAAGAGCACCCTAAACTAGGCTCACCTCCCCACTCTATCTCCATAAACCAGTAACCCCACCTAACCGTTGGACACTAAGGGGCAACTTAGAATGTTTTAACTTGCAAACTAACCCTTACTTTACAGTCTTTAACCATCTTCTGGCTCACAACAACACCACCAATAATGTGCATTTACATAGCAACCCTATCATTGTAAAATGTCTCAAGGCACCTCATGGGAGCAATTATTAACCATAATTTGACACTGAAAAGAAATATTAGGAATAGCAAACAAAAGCTTGGTCAGGGAGGGATGTTATAAGGAGCGTCTTGGAAGAGGATACTGAGGTAGAGTGGTGGAAGGGTTTTGAGAGGGAATTCCAGAGTTAGGGCACAGGTAGCTGAAGGCAGGGCCGCCAATGGTGGACTGCTGAAAACTGAGGGTGTTCAAGTGGCCAAACGTGGAGAGGCACAGAGATCTCAGAGGATTGTAGGGTTGGTAGGATGAGAGTGCCCCTCACTTGCATTGCTCAAGTGGCCTGAGTCTAATGTGGGCGCTGTCACCTGTGCTCCAGACACCTCAGGATGAAGTACAAAAACAAAGAACAAAGAAAAGCACAGGAACAGGCCCTTGGGCCCTCCAGGCCTGTGCCGATCATGGCGCCCTAACTTAAAAAAATCTTCTGCCCTTACGCAGTCCGTATCCCTCTATTTCCTCCCTATTCATGTATCCATCCAGATGCCTCTTAAATGTTGCTAATGTGCCTCTGGCAGTGCATTCCAGGCACCCACCAATCTTTGTGTGAAAAACCTATCTCGCACATCTCCCTTAAACTTTCTCCCTCTCACCTTGAACCTGTGCCCCCTTGTAATTAACACTTCCACCCTTGGAAAAAGCCTCTGACTATCCACCCTGTCTATGCCTCTCGATTTTGTAGACCTCTGTCAGGTCTCCCCTCAGCCTCCATCTTTCAAGTGAAAACAATCCTAGTTTATTCAAATTCCCCTTCGTAACCAACACCCTCGAGGCCAGGCAACATCCTTGTCAACCGGCTTTGCACTCTCTTCAAAGCTTCCACGTCCTTCTGATAATGTGGTGACCAGACTGCACACGATACTCCAAATACGGCCTAACCAAGTAAAAGTCCCTTTTTCCCTATTCTTTGTACCCAGCTTTCAGGTCCTTCCTGTTCCACAAGGCAGTAAAAACGACCGTGTCCAATTTCCTGGGATCATAAATGCACTGCCCTGGTAGTGCCACCTTCGTAGGGAGGAGGTGGCGTAATAAGGAAGGCAAATGCAATTTTGACATTTATTGCGAAAGGAATAGAGAATAAAAATAGGGAAATGTTGCTGTAATTGTACAAGGCATTAATGAGACCGCACCTGGAGTACTGTGTACAGTTTTGATCCCCTTACTTGAGGAAGGATATAGTGGCATGAGAGGCAGTTCAGAGGAAGTTCACTAGATTGATTCCAGAGATGAGGGGTTTGTCTTTTAAGAGAGCCAGTTTGAGGCCCGTACTCTCCAGCATTTAGATGAATGAGAGAAGATCTAATTGAGGTATAGAAGATGCTAAAGGATATTGACAAAGTAGATGTAAAGCAGATGTTTTCTCTTGTGGGGCAATTTAGAACGAGAAGTCATAGTTTTAAGGTGAGGATTTAAAATAGAGATCAAGAGAAATTACTTCTCTCAAAGGAATCTGTGAAATTCACTATCCCAGAGTGCAGTGGATGCCGGAACATTTAGTTAATTTAAGGAGCAGATAGACAGATTTTTAATTAGTAATGGGTTGAAGGTGTTATGATGTATTTTAGAGCCCCATCAAAACAATATACTGGGGGACATATTAAAAGGGACCACTCCTGGTAGGGGCACTGCCCAAAAATAACAAAGACAAACAAAAACTGAACAATATTAGATCAAAATGTGATAAGAGGGATTGATAAAGCAATTCAACCCCTGCGGTGCCCAATGAGCATGGAAGGCCTTGAGACTGCCCATGGACACAGCATGCTCGCTCTTCAGGGACATACGGCTGCGAATGAAGCCACAGATGAGGGACAGGCAATCCAGCCGGACGGCCCCCTCGGTCGCCTGCTGCCTGGACCTGTTTCTGGCGAGTTTTGCCAGGCCCAGGAGCAGGTTTGAAGGTGTTAAGATCCCCTTGGGGGCCAAGGACTATGCTCCATTCGATTCCCCTCTTACACAGCTGAGTATCATCCTCAACACCGGTGCCCCACAAGGCTGTGTCCTGGGCCCCCTACTATACTCCTTATACACCTATGACTGTGTGGCCAAATTCCCCTCCAACTCGATTTTCAAATTTGCTGACGACACCACCGTAGTGGGTCGGATTTCAAACAATGACGAGACAGAGTACAGGAATGAGATAGAGAATCTGGTGAATTGGTGCAACGACAATAATATCTCCCTCAATGTCAACAAAACGAAGGAGATTGTCATCGACTTCAGGAAGCGTCGTGGAGAACATGCCCCTGTCTACATCAATGGGAACAAAGTAGGAAGGGTCGAGAGCTTCAAGTTTTTAGGTGTACAGATCACCAACAACCTGTCCTGGTCCCCCCATGCCAACGCTATAGTTAAGAAAGCCCACCAACGACTTTACTTTCTCAAAAGACCAAGGAAATTTGGCATGTCAGCTATGACCCTCACCAACTTCTACAGATGCACCATAGAAAGCATTCTTTCTGGTTGTATCACAGCTTGGTATGGATCCTGCACTGCCCAAGACCGCAGGAAACTACAAAAGGTCGTGAATGTAGCTCAATCCATCACACAAACCAGCCTCCCATCCATTGACTCTATCTATAATTCCCAAAGCCTCGGAAAGGCAACCAGCATAATTAAGGACCCCACGCACCCCGGACATACTGTCTTCCACCTTCTTCCGTCAGGAAAAAGATACCAAAGTTTGAGGTCATGTACCAACCGACTCAAGAACAGCTTCTTCCCTACTGCCATCAGACTTTTGAATGGACCTACCGCGTATTAAGTTGATCTTTTCTCTACACCTTGCTATAACTGTGACATTATATTTTGCAGTCTCTCCTTCCTTCCCTATGTACGGTATGCATTGTTTGTACAGCATGCAAGACTGTACAAAGCCTGTACGTCAAAGCTCCCGCAGCTGAGTGTAGAGGACGGCGTCTTACTGTGGGGAACACGGGTGGTCATCCTGGAGCACGGAGGGCAGCACAGTGGCACAGTGGGTTAGCCCTGCTGTCTCACGGCGCCGAGGTCCCAGGTTCGATCCCAGCTCTGCGTCACTGTGTGGAGTTTGCATATTCTCCCCGTGTTTCCGTGGGTTTCGCCCCCACAACCCAAAGATGTGCAGACTAGGTGGATTGGCCACGCTGAATTGCCCCTTAATTGGAAAAAATGAATTGGGTACTCGAAATTTATAAAAAATATATTAAAAAAATTAAAAATAAAAATAATCCTGGAGCACGGTCGGCGCTCTTGTTACAAGACCTCCATAATGGACACCCGGGGGTATCCAAGATGAAGATGCTTGCCCACAGCTATGTCTGGTGGCCCAGGATAGACTCAGACATCGAGAAGGTGGCCCAGCGCTGCAGCCCATGCCAGGAGAACCAGAAGGCCCCTTGCGCCTTGGGAATGGCCAGGAAAACTGTGGTCCCGCGTCCGCATGGACGTCACCGGCCCATTTCAGGGGGTGCCATTCCTTATGATGGTGGACGCCCATTCGAAGGTGCAGACTGTGACCAAAAAGACAACAGTAGATAGGCTGCGGCATACTTTCAGCACCCATGGAATACCCGAAGTGTTAATGTTGGATAACGGCGCAGCGTTCACCAGCAAGAAGTTCAAAGCATTCATGACCTTGAACGGAATTCAGCATGTACGGGCCACCCCCTATCATCCAGCCTCGAATGGTTTGGCCGAGAGTGTGATCCAAACTTTCGAAAAGGCAATGATAAGTCTGGCCCAGAGTCTTGGGAGACACGGCTGGCTCGTTTTCTATTCAATGACTGGACGACTACTCATGCCACCAGCAGAGTTGCTGATGGGACCTCAGCTCCAGACCCGCCTCAGCCTGGTGGCAGGTTGGCACTCACAGCGGCATGAGTTCAAACTAGGGGACGTTGTGTACGTGCGCAATTTTGGCACCACGCCACATGGGTCCAGGGCATGATATTCTGGGCCACTGGTCCGGTTTCTTACTCGGTCTGGACACAGGGCCATGAAGCCAGCCACCATCTGGACCACAACAGCCGCTGCACGCAGGAACAAACTCCAGAAATGCCCGTCCAGGTCGGCCCAAGTCCCCGTCGCCTCCTAGGTCGCCACACCGGTCACCGTCACCTCTGCCCATCAAAGCTCAGGAAACCGAGATGCCCGGTGCCTCGTCAGAAGGCCCTGACACCAACTCGGACATGGACACAGGCCCGCTCGTCGTGATCGTCCAACCGCCTTCAACCCCGGCACCATTGCTGGCCGCACTGTCCCAGCCTCGATGCTCCGCCCTAAAATATTGGCCACCAGTGCGTAATCACCAGTGCATTAGACACCTCCCGGACCCACCTCTCAATGCCGGACCGCCGTCCACTCCCCCAAAAAAACAAGAGGGCCTCAGCCTGAAGACATGGAAGTTTCTCCAGACTTGGGGTGCGGGGTGGAGGGATGTGTATGACCCCCTTGGGGACCAAGGACTGTGCTCCATTAAATTTCTCCCTTACACAGCTGAGTATGAACACCTCCGGTAATGGGGGACGGGGTTTCCCTTTAACAAGGCAAAACTAATTTTTTTTTAAAATATATTTTATTCAAAATTTTTGGCCAACCATAAAAGTACATTGTGTATCTTTTACACAGTAATATAACAATATAGATAGCAATGGCCAGTTTTTTAAACAAGAAATAAATAATATATAAACAACATCAAAATTAAAAAACAAAACTAAATGGCAACTGCCTTGTCCCAAATAAATACTCTCCAAAAATACAATTCAGCAGTCCAGTATACAATTACCTATAACAACAACCAATACATATTATACTTATACACTAACATCCCTGAGAGTCCTTCTGGTTCCTCCCCCCCCCCCCCCCCCCACCCCCCCGCGTTGCTGCTACTGTCTTCTTCTTTTCCATTCCCTCTATCTTTCTGTGAGGTATTCGACGAACGGTTGCCACCGCCTGGTGAACCCTTGAGCCGATCCCCTTAGGACGAACTTAATCCGTTCCAGCTTTATAAACCCTGCCATGTCATTTATCCAGGTCTCCACACCCGGGGGCTTGGCTTCCTTCCACATCAACAGTATCCTGCGCCGGGCTACTAGGGACGCAAAGGCCAAAACATCAGCCTCTTTCGCCTCCTGCACTCCTGGCTCTTCTGCAACCCCGAATATAGCCAACCCCCAGCTTGGTTCGACCTGGACCCCCACCACCTTCGAAAGCACCTTTGTCACCCCCACCCAAAACCCCTGTAGTGCCGGACATGACCAGACCATGTGGGTGTGATTCGCTGGGCTTCTCGAGCATCTCGCACACCTATCCTCTACTCCAAAGAATTTACTGAGCCGTGCTCCAGTCATCTGCGCCCTGTGTAACACCTTAAATTGTATCAGGCTTAGCCTGGCACACGAGGACGATGAGTTTACCCTACTTAGGGCATCAGCCCACAGCCCCTCCTCAATCTCCTCCCCCAGCTCTTCTTCCCATTTCCCTTTCAGCTCATCTACCATAATCTCCCCCTCGTCCCTCATTTCCCTATACATGTCTGATACCTTACCGTCCCCCACCCATGTCTTTGAGATCACTCTGTCCTGCACCTCCTGCATCGGGAGCTGCGGGAATTCCCTCACCTGTTGCCTCGCAAAAGCCCTCAGTTGCATATACCGGAATGCATTCCCTTGGGGCAACCCATATTTTTCGATCAGCGCTCCCAGACTTGCAAACGTCCCATCTACAAACAGATCTCTCAATTGTGTCACTCCTGCTCTTTGCCATGTTCCAAATCCCCCATCCATTCTCCCCGGAGCAAACCTATGGTTATTTCTTATCGGGGACCACACCGAGGCTCCCGTCTTTCCCCTATGCCGTCTCCACTGCCCCCAAATTTTCAGAGTAGCCACCACCACCGGGCTTGTGGTGTATTTCTTCGGTGAGAACGGCAACGGCGCCGTTACCATAGCTTGTAGGCTAGTCCCCCAGCAGGACGCCCTCTCCAATCTCTTCCACGCCGCTCCCTCCTCTTCTCCCATCCACTTACATACCATTGAGATATTGGCGGCCCAGTAGTACTCACTTAGGCTCGGTAGTGCCAGCCCCCCCCTATCCCTACTACGCTGCAAAAATCCCTTCCTCACTCTCGGGGTCTTCCCGGCCCACACAAAACTCATGATACTCTTCTCAATCCTTTTGAAAAAAGCCTTCGTGATCACCACCGGGAGGCACTGAAACACAAAGAGGAATCTCGGGAGGACCACCATTTTAACCGCCTGCACCCTCCCTGCCAGTGACAGGGATACCATGTCCCATCTCTTGAAGTCCTCCTCCATCTGTTCCACCAACCGCGTTGAATTTAACCTATGCAATGTACCCCAATTCTTGACTATCTGGATCCCCAAGTAGCGAAAGTCCCTTGTTACCTTCCTCAGCGGTAAGTCCTCTATTTCTCTGCTCTGCTCCCCTGGATGCACCACAAACAACTCACTTTTCCCCATGTTCAGTTTACATCCTGAAAATTCTCCAAACTCCCCAAGTATCCGCATTACCTCTGGCATCCCCTCCGCCGGGTCCGCCACATACAACAACAAATCGTCCGCATACAGAGATACCCGGTGTTCTTCTCCTCCCCTGAGTACTCCCCTCCACTTCCTGGAACCCCTCAATGCTATTGCCAGGGGCTCAATCGCCAGTGCAAACAATAATGGGGACAGAGGACATCCCTGCCTCGTCCCTCTATGGAGCTGAAAATACGCAGACCCCCGTCCATTCGTGACCACGCTCACCATCGGGGCCCTATACAGCAGCTGTACCCATCTAATATACTCATCTCCAAAGCCAAATATCATCAACACTTCCCACAAATAATCCCACTCCACTCTATCAAATGCTTTCTCGGCATCCATCGCCACCACAATCTCCGCTTCCCCCTCTGGTGGGGGCATCATCATTACCCCTAGCAGCCTCCGTATATTCGTATTCAGCTGTCTCCCCTTCACAAACCCAGTTTGGTCCTCATGGACCACCCCCGGGACACAATCCTCTATCCTCATTGCCATTACCTTGGCCAGAATCTTAGCGTCTACGTTCAGGAGGGAAATAGACCTATAGGACCCGCATTGCAGCGGGTCTTTTTCCTTCTTTAGGAGAAGCGATATCGTTGCCTCTGACATAGTCGGGGGCAGCTGTCCCCTTTCCCTCGCCTCATTAAAGGTTCTCATCAGTAGCGGGGCCAGCAAGTCCATATATTTCCTGTAAAATTCAACTGGGAATCCATCCGGTCCCGGGGCCTTCCCCGCCTGCATGCTCCTAATTCCTTTCACTACTTCCTCCATTTCGATCTGTGCTCCCAGTCCCACCCTCTCCTGCTCCTCCACCTTAGGAAATTCCAGCTGGTCCAGAAAACACATCATTCTCTCCTTCCCATCCGGGGGCTGAGCTTCATATAATCTTTCATAGAATGCCTTGAACACTCCATTCACTCTCTCCGCTCCATCTCTCCCTCCTCATCCCTCACTCCCCCTATTTCCCTCGCTGCTCCCCTTTTCCTCAATTGGTGGGCCAGCAACCTGCTCGCCTTCTCCCCATATTCGTACTGTACACCCTGTGCCTTCCTCCACTGTGCCTCTGCAGTACCCGTTGTCAGCAACTCAAATTCTACGTGTAGCCTTTGCCTTTCCCTGTACAGTCCCTCCTCCGGTGCCTCCGCATATTGCCTGTCCACCCTCAGAAGTTCTTGCAGCAACCGCTCCCGTTCCCTACTCTCCTGCTTTCCTTTATGTGCCCTGATTGATATCAGCTCCCCTCTAACCACTGCCTTCAGCGCCTCCCAGACCACTCCCACCTGGACCTCCCCATTATCATTGAGTTCCAAGTACTTTTCAATACACCCCCTCACCCTTAGACACCCCCCCTCATCCGCCATTAGTCCCATGTCCATTCTCCAGGGTGGACGCCGTTCTTTTTCCTCCCCTATCTCCAAGTCCACCCAGTGTGGAGTGTGATCCGAAATAGCTATAGCCATATACTCCGTCCCCCTCACCTTCGGGATCAACGCCCTTCCCAAAACAAAAAAGTCTATTCGCGAATAAACTTTGTGGACATAGGAGAAAAACGAAAACTCCTTACTCCTAGGTCTGCTAAATCTCCATGGGTCTACTCCTCCCATCTGCTCCATAAAGTCTTTAAGCACCTTGGCTGCTGCCGGCCTCCTTCCAGTCCTGGACCTCGATCTGTCCAGCCCTGGTTCCAGCACCGTGTTAAAATCTCCACCCATTATCAACTTCCCCACCTCTAGGTCCAGGATACGTCCTAACATGCGCCTCATAAAGTTGGCATCATCCCAGTTCGGGGCATATACGTTCACTAAGACCACCGCCTCCCCCTGTAATTTGCCACTCACCATAACGTATCTGCCCCCACTATCCGCCACTATGGTCTTTGCCTCAAACATTACCCGCTTCCCCACTAGTATAGCCACCCCCCTGTTTTTCGCATCTAGCCCCGAATGAAACACCTGCCCCACCCATCCTTTGCGTAGTCTAACCTGGTCTATCAGTTTCAAATGCGTCTCCTGTAACGTAACCACATCTGCCTTAAGTTTCTTAAGGTGTGCGAGTACCCGTGCCCTCTTTATCGGCCCATTCAGCCCTCTCACATTCCACGTGATCAGCCGGGTTGGGGGGCTCTTTACCGCCCCCCCCTTGTCGATTAGCCATCCCCTTTTATCCAGCTCCTCACCCGGTTCCCACGCAGCTGTGTCCCCCCCAGGCGGTGCCCTCCCACCCCGCCCACCCCACCCCATACCAGCTCCCCCTTCTCCCCAGCAGCAGCAACCCAGTAAATCCGCCCCCCCCCCGCTAGATCCCCCACTAGCGTAGTTACACCCCCCATGTTGCTCCCAGAAGTCAGCAAACTCTGGCCGACCTCGGCTTCCCCCCGTGACCTCGGCTCGCACCGTGTGACGCCCCCTCCTTCCTGCTTCCCTATTCCCGCCATAATTATCATAACGCGGGAACAAAGCCCGCGCTTCCCTTTTGGCCCCGCCCCCAATGGCCAACGCCCCCAGCTCCTCCACCTCCCTTCCTCCCTCCCCCACAACCTGTGGAAGAGAGAAAAGTTACCGGGTCGCAGGATTAACAACATAAAAATCATCTCTCCCCCCCTTTTTCCCCCCTCTTCGCCCCCCATATTCGCCCCACCACTTTGTCTCAAACGTTCTTTTTTAATAACCCGCTTATTCCAATTTCTCTTCAACAATAAATGTCCACGCCTCATCCGCCGTTTCAAAGTAGTGGTGTTTCCCTTGATATGTGACCCACAGTCTTGCCGGCTGCAGCATTCCAAATTTAATCTTCTTTTTATGAAGCACCGCCTTGGCCCGATTAAAGCTCGCCCTCCTTCTCGCCACCTCCGCACTCCAGTCTTGATATACGCGGATCACCGCATTCTCCCACCTACTGCTCCGAGTTTTCTTTGCCCATCTGAGGACCACCTCTCTGTCCTTAAAACGGAGGAATCTCACCACTATGGCTCTGGGAATTTCTCCTGCTCTCAGGCTTCGCGCCATAACTCGATAGGCTCCCTCCACCTCCAACGGACCCGTCGGGGCCTCCGCTCCCATTAACGAGTGCAGCATCGTGCTCACATATGCCCCGACGTCCGCCCCTTCTGCACCTTCAGGAAGACCAAGAATCCTTAAATTCTTCCTCCTCGCATTATTCTCCAGCACCTCCAGCCTTTCCACACATCGTTTATGGTGTGCCTCGTGCATCTCCGTCTTCACCACCAGGCCCCGTATATCGTCCTCGTTCTCGGCAGCCTTTGCCTTCACGAC
The DNA here is from genome assembly GCF_047496885.1 of Scyliorhinus torazame. Taxonomy (NCBI): domain Eukaryota; kingdom Metazoa; phylum Chordata; class Chondrichthyes; order Carcharhiniformes; family Scyliorhinidae; genus Scyliorhinus; species Scyliorhinus torazame. Next base: position 277,877,378 of record NC_092707.1, on the reverse strand, counting down.
CCGAAGCTCCCGCTCCTGGGTCTTTTGCTCATCTTTTAGCCCTTCAATCGCCTGTAATATCGGGGCCAACAGCTCCTTCTTCATCTCCTTTTTAAGCTCTTCCACGCAGCGTTTCAAAAACTCGTGTTGTTCAGGGCCCCATATTAAACTGCCACCTTCCGACGCCATCTTGGTTTTTGCTTGCCTTCCTTGCCGCTGCTCTAAAGGATCCACTGCAATCCGGCCACTTTCCTCTCATTTTTCCATCCGTATCCAGGGGGGATTCCCTTCTGGTTTACCGCACAGTACTTTTAGCCGTTAAAATTGCCGTTGGGGCTCTTATTAAGAGCCCAAAAGTCCGTTCCACCGGGAGCTGCCGAAACGTGCGACTTAGCTGGTCATCACCGCACCCGGAAGTCCAAGGCAAAACTAATCTGTATAAAAACCCTGACCTGGGTGCAGGTAAGGCAGGGTGGCCCTTTGGGGAGAGAAGCAGTAGTTCCATAATAAACCAGTCGTTTATTTCTACCCGACCGTGTGTTCCTGTTGTCTCTCCTGCTTGGTTCTACAGAAGGGTTACGAAGAACGGGCAGGAAAGTGGAGTTGAGGCTGAGATGAGATCAGATATGATTGTATTGAACGGTGGAGCAGGCTCGAGGGGCTGAATTGCCTACTCCTGACTCCTAGTCCTTATGTTCTTTAGGCAAGCGAGGCAGGCAGCACTTCACAAAGGTCAGTTCACTCTCCCTGGCATGCGATTCAAACTCAGCGATGGGATTAGACAGGGATACAGATTGAAAGCGGGAGAGACAGACATGCAATCAAGATAAATTCAAGATCCATTTTCTTCAGAAGCATACTTGCGTTCCATTGCTTTACATTCTTCGCTGAGAGTGCCAAAGAAAGGAAACAGATACTTTCGAGAGATAGGGGCTGCAGGACAGAGGCAATAACAATGTCCAGGATGAAATACATAAACAGGAAGCCAGATCCATTAGAAGTTGCTTATCGTACTTGACCCCATTCAACTTTTGGTGACATCACTTAAAGGCATAGCATACCTTGTATTAAATATTGAAATAGTTCTCACACGTTGTAGAATTAAGTAGAATATTCTGTCATGGTTACTTCTGGCCTGCTGCCATGTTGAGGGTCTCATTGTACACCTCTATGGATCTGTTTCTCTGCTAAGCAAGATACTGAGAATGACGAGAGTTCTGATTGAACACAATTACATAATGTTTATTACTAGCAACAACGATATACACAGCTCTGTGCCGGCCTTGATCTCGCCTGAGTCGTAGCAGGGCTGATTACTTGACTATGGCTGGATTTCCCGAGCCATCTTCTGGCAGCGGAATTCTCTGGCCCCATCGGCAGCGCCCATCCGCCCACAGGGTTCCCGGCACAGTGGGCTGGCTTCAACAGGAAGTCCCATTGACAGCGACGGGCGCAGAGAATCCCACGGCCAGCAAACGGCACACCGCCTCCCGCTGTCGAGAAACACATGGCTGGGAGGCTGGAGATTCCCGCCCTATATGTCTGACTCATAAGGTATACATGGGGCCAGATTCTCCGATTCTGAGGCTAAGTGCGGAACAACCGAGGCGTTTTACGTGGAAAAAATAAGCACAGCCTCTCACCAATGATGCGACCGGTGAGGGGCCAGCGGCTGTGCCACGTAAAGCGCATGGCGTCCACAAAATAAATGGCTGGAGAATTGCCGGGTCCATGGCTGTGCATAGAAAGCTGGAGGGGTTGCTGGTGGTCCTGGTAAATGTTTGTGCCCCAAATTGGGATGATGTAGATTTCATGAGGCGGATGTTAGGGAAGATTCCATACTTAGACTCACACTGGTTGATCAATGGGGAAGGGGGATTTTAATACGATTATAGAACCGAGCTTCGACCTGTCGAGCCTGAGGTGGGGGAAACAGTGGCGAAGCAGCTGAAGGGGTTTATGGAGCATATGGTTGGGGGGGGGGGGGGTGGATCTGTGGAGGTAAGGAGGGGGGGGTGGATCTGTGGAGGCCAGGAGACCGACTGTGAAGGATTAAAAAAAAAAAACATTTTATTAAGGCATTTATGATTTTCTCACAATAAACGATACAAATACAAATGTAAACATAATTCAGTGCAAAACACATCCCTCCACTTCCCACTCTTCCTGCCTACTCTAGACACAAAATAGCCTAACTCCCCCCTAGCCCCCTTACTCCCTAGCCCCCGCTTGTTGAATCTGCTGACATTTTAGTTTTCTCCGAAGAAGTCGATAAATGACTGCCATCTCCGAACGAGCCCTCAAGTTGATCCTCTCAGGGAGAACTTCATTTTCTCAAGTCTAAGAAAGCCAGCCATGTCGCTAACCCAAACCCCTGATTTCAGGGGCTTCAAATCCCTCCACGTTAGCAATATCCATCTCCAGGCTACCGAGGAGGCAAAGACCAAAACGTCACCCTCTCTCGTCCCCTGGACTCCCGGGTCTTCCGACACTCCAACTATCGGCACCCCTGGACCCGGCACCCGGGAGTCCAGGGGGTGAGAAGAGCCGACGTTTTGGCCTTTGCCTCCATGATAGCCCGGAGATGGATCTTGCTCTGGTGGAGGGACCCAGAGCCGTCAAAAGCAGGGGGGTGGGTGAGTGACCTGGCAGAATTCCTGAGGCTGGAGAGGGTCAAGTTTGTCTTGCGGGGGTCAGTCGATGGGTTCACTCGGAGGTGGAAGCCGTTTATTGATTTCTTTAAGGAGATTTGAAGGATCAGCAAATGGGGGAGGAGGGTAAGGGGGTTAGAATGGTGACTGCAGGGTGTGAGAAAGGGGTGGTATTGGGGGAGCAAGGGGGGGAGTGAGTGTTGGTTGTTTATAATGTTGTATGGATGTTCTTCTGATTTTGTTTGTTTATATGAAAATGCCTCAAATAAAATATGTTTTAAGAACTACCAAATAACTTTTCCAAATTTCTTGCAATAATATATATTTTTTCACTAACACTATGATCAGTAAACCATATCTTTTACTTGAATGCAATGTTGAATTCACCTCCTCACTAGGCAGACATGTAGCCTGACTCCAGATTTTGAATCTGCTCTGTGTTCTGCAATACCTGCCAGACAGATAGTTCACATTAGTTTACAGGAGGCTTGCATACATCAACTAAGGGATTAAACCTTGCTAAAGAATTTGAAATAATCACTGAGGCTTATTTTTTTTCTTATTGTTCTTGGGATGTCGACGTCGATGGCTGAGCCAGCATTTGTTACCCACCCCTAATTTCCCTTGAACTGAATAGCTTACTAGGCCATTTCAGAGGGGGAGAGTTAAGAATCAACCTCATCGCTGTGTAAGTCTTGAGTTACATGTGGGCCAGACCAGGTAAGGATGGCAGATTTCCTTCCCTGAAGGACATTAATGAACCAGATGGGTTTTTAATGACAATTGGCAATGGTTTCATGGCCATCATTAGGCTTTTATTTCCAGATTTTTATTGAATTCAAATTTCACCATCTGCCTTGGTGGGATTCGAACCTGGGTCCCCAGAGAATTACTCTGGGCCTCTGGATTACTCATTTAATGACAATACCACTACGCCACCTCCTCCCATATCCTTGTAAGGGTCAACATGGCATCAGGGAGACTTTCAAATAACACAGCTTAAAATACATTGCAAAATCCTAATGTACTCTAGCTCCGCATCAGCTGGGAGGACTGGCGTATTAACATCAGTGTCCTTGAAGGAGCCAAGTGAGCCAGCATCGAGGCCATGATCATCCACAACCAACTTCGCTGGGCCAACCATGTGCTTCGGATGTCACAGACCGCGACCACCGATCTTGGGTTGTCTTGTCTTTGATGTCCGTCGTGAAGGGCTGGAGGGGCTGGATGCGATGTGTCTTCACTCCCGCCCAGCTTTCTCACTATCTGGGCTTCGGGACGACGACATGGTGGAGGTACAGGGGCTCCAATGACACTCTGGGGGTATCCTGAATGCTGTTTGACCATCCTGTCATGGCTTTTGGCCTTTCCAGGTTCTGTGTATGGTGATTGATACCAATCAATCCAGTCGAAACTGTTTTAATCAGCTAGAATGTGCCCACTAGTAGCTCCTCCCGCACTGAGAGGCTGTCCCGGGTCGATGGGTTATATACCTTCTCAGAGGGGCAAAGCCACAGGCGGAGCCAAAAACACCATCAACACAACAACAGTAACAGTGAGTAAATACAATAATATAAACAACAGCCATATGTGGCTCACCACATTCACCCCCTGTTAAAAAAAAGTCCGGCGGGGGTGCAGTGGGCTCACAGGTTCAGTCTCACAGGAGGGTGTGTTGTCCGCTGTGAACGTCGCAGTGTCGGCGCTGTCGTCGAGACCTTTGACTCCGGGAGCACGTCGTCCTCACAACAGGGTCCCGGACAGGGTGACGGCGCAGGGGCTGTGCTAATGGACCCCGGATGTGTTGATGGGGTAGATGGGGAGGTCGAAGGAAGCGGTGAGGTGCTGGTGGGCACAGGGGTACCTGAGGGGAGCAGGTCCCTGAGGGAGACTGTGCCCTGCCGCCCGTCGCGGTGTGTCACGTATGCGTACTGAGGGTTCGCATGGAGGAGGTGAACCCTCTCGACCAAGGGGTCGGCCTTATGGCTCCTCACGTGCTTCCGGAGGAGTACCGGCCCAGGAGTCGTGAGCCAGGTAGGAAGCGAGACCCCGGAGATCGACGTCCTGGGAAAGACAAATAGACGGTCGTGAGGGGTCTCATTAGTGGCAGTACACAACAGTGACCGGATAGAGAGGAGCGCGTCAGGGAGGACCTCCTGCCAGTGGGAGACTGGAAGACATCTAGACCATAGGGCCAGAAGGCCGGCCTTCCAGACCGTAGCATTCTCCCTCTCCACCTGCCCGTTTCCCCTGGGGTTGTAGATGGTAGTCCTGCTCGAGGCGATGCCATTACTGAGCAGGTACTGACACAGCTCATCGCTCATGAATGAAGATCCCCGATCGCTGTGAATATAAGTGGGGAAACCGAACAGGGTGAAGATGCTGCGCAGGGCCTTGATGACTGTGGCAGAGGTCATGTCAGGGCATGGGATGGCGAAAGGAAAACGTGAGTACTCATCAACGACGTTGAGAAAGTACACGTTACGATCAGTGGAGGGGAGGGGCCCTTTGAAATCCATACTGAGGCGTTAAAAAGGGCGGGAGGCCTTCACCAGATGGGTCTTGTCTGGCCGATAGAAGTGCGGCTTGCACTCCGCACAGACTTGGCAGTCCCTAGTCATGGCCTTGACCTCCTCTGTGGAATAGGGCAGGTTGCGGGCCTTGACAAAGTGGAGAAGCCGGGTGACCCCCGGGTGACAGAGGTTGTTGTGGATAGCCCGTAACAGGTCAGCCTGCGCGTTGACGCAGGTGCCATGGGACAGGGCGTCAGGGGGCTCATTGAGCTTCCCAGGACGATACAAGATGTCGTAGTTATAGGTGGAGAGCTCGATCCTCCACCGCAAAATCTTGTCGTTCTCAATTTTGCCCTGCTGCGTGTTGTTGAACATGAAGGCAACTGACCGTTGGACTGTGAGGAGAGTGAATCTCCTGCCGGCCAGGTAATGCCTCCAGTGCCGCACAGCTTCCACAATGGCTTGGGCCTCCTTTTCAACAGAGGAGTGTCGAATTTTGGAGGCATGGAGGGTACGGGAAAAAAGGTGACAGGCCTCCCTGCCTGGTTAAGAGTGGCTGCCAGGGCAAAGTTCGACGTATCGCTATTCACCTGGAACGGGATGGATTTGTCCACGGCGTGCATCGTGGCCTTGGCAATTTCGGAGCTTATGCGGTTGAAGGCCAGGCAGGCCTCAGCCATCAGGGGAAAAGTGGTGGACTTAATGAGTGGGCGGACTTTGTCCGCATAGTTGGGGACCCACTGGGCATAGTAGGAGAACAACCCCAAGCACCTTTTCAGGGCCTTGGGGCAGTGGGGGAGGGAGAGTTGCAGGAGGGGGCGCATGCGTTCGGGGTCAGGCCCTAGGACTCCGTTTTCCACGCCATAGCCGAGGATGGCTAGCCGGGTTGTGCGGAAAACGCATTTCTCCTTATTATATGTCAAATTAAGGAGTCGGGCGGTGCGGAGGAATTTTTGAAGGTTGGCGTCGTGGTCCTGCAGCTCATGGCCGCAGATGGTAACATTATCCAAGTACGGGAACGTGGCCCGTACTGGTCGACCATTTGGTCCATCGTTCGTTGGAAAACTGAAACCCCGTTGGTGACGCCGAAGGGGACCCTGAGGAAATGGAAGTGACGGCCATCTGCCTCGAAGGCAGTGTATTGGCGGTCCTCCCGCCGGATAGGGAGCTGGTGGTACGCAGACTTCAAGTCTACCGTAGAGAAGGCTCGATACTGCGCAATCTGATTGACCATGTCAGATATGCGCGGGAGGGGGTACGCATCGAGCTGCGTGTACCGGTTGATCGCCTGACTGTAGTCGATTACCATCCGGTTCTTCTCCCCGGTCCTGCCGACTACCACTTGTGCTCTCCAGGGGCTATTACTGGCGTCAATGATCCCTTCCCTCAGGAGTCGCTGGACCTCTGACCTGATGAAGATCTTGTCATGAGCACTGTACCGTCTGCTCCGGGTGGCGACGGGTTTACAGTCTGGGGTGAGGTTTGCGAAGAGTGAGGGAGGGGCAACCTTCAGGCTAGCGAGGCTACAGACGGTGAAAGGGGGTAGGGGTCTCCCGAACTTCAGGGTTAGACTACGGAGGTTGCACTGAAAGTCTAAACCCAGTATGAGAAGGGCGCAGAGATGGAGGAGGACGTAGAGTTTGAAATTGGCGTATTCGAGGCCCTGTATTGCTAGGTTGGCAGTGCACTACCACCGGATCTGCACGGAGTGTGATCCGGAAGCTAGGGATATGATTTGTGAGACGGGGAGGACCCGGACGGAACAGCGCCTTACCATGTCCGGGTGGATGAAGCTATCCGTGCTCCCGGAGCCGAAGAGGCAGGACGTCTCCTGCCCATTGAGGCTGATGGCCATCATCGAGCTTTGAAGATGGCAAGGCCGGGACAGGTCAAGTTGAATGGAGCTGAGTTGATGGCGATGAATGTTGTGCTGGTCGCAAAATGGCGGCATCGACGAAGTCGTTCAAAATGGCGGCCCCCATGGATTGCACACAGCGAGTGATGCGTCAGCAGAGGGCGCTCCGGGCAGGCACGATCGTCTGTGGCGCAGGAATGAGGCACGCCTGGGTTGGGTGATGGCTGCGCCTCCGACGTCCCCGACGATGCCGCATGGTCGGATGGGAAGGCATTCAGGCTCTGGAAGGCCACTTCCAGCGAGGTAGCCAGCTTCACAGTCTCCTCAAGGTCGAGGGCCCCCTTTTCTAGAAGCCGCTGCCGGATGTAGCTGGACTGGACACCTGCCACATAGGTGTCACGGACCATCAGCTCCGCATACTCGACCGCTGTGACAGTCCTGCAGTTACAACTGCGGACGAGTACTCTCAGCACACGCAGATATTCAGCCAGTGACTCACCCTGGCGCTGACGCCACGTGGTCAGGAGGTGTCGAGCGAGTACCTACGCTGTCTAGAATCTTTAATCAATTCTGCCGCCGTCACCATCACCGAGGAGCACAAGCTGCAATTCCTCATCTCCCAAGTGAGCCCGCAAATTTTTCTCATCTTCTGGGACTTGGCCTCGTTTGATGAAGCCATTAATCTCTTGAAAGGACAGTATGTGAAACGGGTTAACGGACTGTTCGCCAGGCACCTCATTGCCATGCCGCGTCAGCGCCCTGGAGAGTCGCTGGCAAAATTTCTCCGCATTTTGCGGGTGCTTGGCGGGGCCTGCAACTGCGAGGCGGTGTCGGCTACTAAGCACACCGAACTTCTGATCCGGGACGCCTATGTTGCCGGCATTGACTCATACTGCGTTCGCCAGCACCTGCTAGAGGGGGAGACACTCGACCTCCGAGAAACGGTGCAGCTTGCTGAATCGCTGGAGGTGGCCTTCCGTAACATGGGTGCCTCCGACCATGTGGCACCCTTGTGGATGCCATTTTTGAAGTCCACCGCCACATCTCCGATGCCATTTTCGAAGTCCACCGCCGCCTCCCGGAACACCAGCTCGCCCGTCCGTCAGTTGGCCTCTGCTACTCTCGACTGGCCCGCCCGCTGTCCGAAGCCAGCCCGCCGTCCCGTGGCCGCCTCCATCACCCTAGACCAGTCTCGGCCTCATCACCTCGCAAAATCTATGATGGCGGTCTGGATCAACGAGACGGCCTGCCTTTTTGACACCGGGAGCACAGACAGCTTCATACACCCAGACACGGTACGGCGCTACTCCCTTCCCGTTTTACCCGCAGCCCAGAGAATCTGCCTGGCCTCTGGGTCGCATACCGTGCAAATTCGTGGATACTGTGTCGTGACTCTCACGGTACGGGGCGTAGATTTCAAAAATTTTAGGCTCTACGTCCTCCCACATCTCTGTGCGGAAGTTCTTCTGGGTCTCTGCTTCCAGTGCAACCTCCAGAGTATCACCCTGAAGTTCGATGGACCCCTGCCCCCACTCACCATCTGTAGCCTCTGTAGCCTCTCAACCCTTAAGGTCGCCCCTCCCTCGCTCTTCGCCAACCTCACCTCAGACTGTAAGCCCGTCGCCACTAAGAGCAGACGATACAGTGCTTGGGCCATGACCTTCATCAGGTTGGAGGTTCAGCGGCTCCTGTGGGAAGGGATCATAGAGGCCAGTAATAGCCCCTTGAGAGCTCAAGTGGTGATCGTCAAGACTGGGGAGAAGCATCGGATGGTCATCGACTACAGGCAGACCATCGACTGGTACACGCAGCTCGATGCGTACCCCCTCCCACGCATAGCTGACATGGTCAATCAGATTGCGCAGTACCTGGTCTTCTCCACCATGGGCCTGAGGTCCACGTACCACCAGCTCCCTATCCGCCCGGAGGACCGCCAGTACACCGCCTTCGAGGCAGCTGGCCGCCTCTACCACTTTCTCCGGGTTCCCTCCTGCGTCACCAATGGGGTCTCGGTCTTCCAGCGAGCGATGGACCGAATGGTTGACCAGTACGGGCTGCGGGCCATTGTCCCGTATTTAGATAATGTCACCGTCTGCGGCCATGATTAGCAGGACCACACCCTTAGTGTTAGGTGGGGTTACTGGGTTATTGGGATTGGGTGGAGGTATTGACCTTGGGTAGGGTGCTCTTTCCAAGAGCCGGTACAGACTCGATGGGCCGAATGGCCTCCTTCTGCACTGTAAATTCTATGTTAACCTCAAGAAATTCCTCCATGCTGCCCAGCTCCTTAATCTGACATATAATAAGGAGAAATGTGTTTTCCACACAACCCGACTAGCCATCCTTGGCTACGTCGCCCAACCCCGACCGCATGCGCCCCCTCCCCCCACTGACCGTAACGTGTACTTCCTCAACATCCTTGACGAGTACTCACGTTTCCCTTTCACCATCCCATGCCCAGACATGACCTCTGCCACAGTCATCAGGGCCCTGAGCAGTGTCTTCACCTTGTTTGGTTTCCCCACTTACATCCATAGCGATCGGGGTTCCTCCTTCATGAGTGATGAGCTGCATCAGTTCCTGCTTAGCAAGGGCATCGCCTCAACAGGACTACCAGCTACAACCCCCGGGGGAACGGACAGGTGGAGTGGAAGAACGCGACATCCTTCTTGCCCTACCGTCGAGAGGTCTCCCAGTCTCCCGCTGGCAGGAGGTCCTTCCCAATGCGCTCCAATCCATCCGGATGCTTCTCTGCACCGCTACTAATGTGACCCCCCACGAGAGGATGTTTGCCTTCCCCAGAAGATCCACCTCGGGGGTCTCGCTCCCGACCTGGCTGACGGTTCCGGGGCCCGTCCTCCTGCGACGGCATGTGAGGACTCATAAGGCAGATCCTCTGGTCGAGAGGGTTCTTCTTCTCCATGCTAACCCCCAATATGCCTACGTGGCTCATCATGACGGGCGGGAGGACACAGTCTCCCTGCGGGATTTAGCACCCGCAGGTTCCCCAGTGACTGTCACCAGCGCTCCCGACTCTATTCCTCCCCTCTCCACTACTACTTGACCAGACCCTATACCCCCTTCCCCCGCTGCTGCCCACCCGCAAGCTGTCTTGCTCCCGGGCACGCAGGCCTCAACGCTTCAGCCGACTACGATACCCACACCACAGCCGGAACTGAGGCGGTCACGGCGGACAATCAAAGCCCCCGTCAGACTCAATCTCTGACGCAACTTGTTCACTTCACCCCGGGCGGACTTCTTTTTAAAACAGGGGGTGAATGTGGTGAAATCACTGTGTTGTATTGTGCTGCCACAGTATTACGTGTTGTACAGTATTGCCACTATATTACATGTTGTACGGTTTTGGCTCTGCCCGTGGCTCCTCCCCCTAGGGCCTCGGTATATAAGTTGCCGACCTCTCACACTGCCTCATTCTGGGGCATGCTGCCAGCTCTGTTGTAAGTCAATTAAAGCCATAGTTAATTCACTCTGCGTTCTCCGTCTTAATTGATGGCATATCAGAGCTGAGGTAGGACTCAAAGCAATTCAGCCAATGCTCATATATTGCCGTAGCCTCCGGCGCCTGCGGGTCAAGATCGAGGCGTTCTGGTTTTAAAACGGCTTCCATCTTTAAAAAATCGAGCTGATTAAATTGATACCAATCAATCCAGTCGAAACGGTAGTTAACAAGAACTGTGGTTTTAATCAGCTAGAATGTGCCCGCCAGTAGCTCCTCCCGCACTGAGAGGCTGTCCCTGATCGATGGGTTATATACCTTCGCTCCCTTGGAGCACTGGTCAATTGAGAGCTGGGATGTATGACGGGCCCCTGAACTGTTGGCAACATTAAAATTAGCATCCATCGAGCAGCATGATGGCGCAGCGGGTTAGCACTGCTGCATCACGGCGCTGAGGTCCCAGGTTCGATCCCGGCTCTGCGTCACTGTGTGGAGTTTGCATATTCTCCCCGTGTTTGCGTGGGTTTTGCCCCCACAACCCAAAGATGTGCAGGCTAGGTGGATTGGCTACGCTTAATTGCCCCTTAATTGTAAAAAATGAATTGGGTACTCTAAATTTGTTTAAAAAAAATTAGCATCCATTAGCGCGAGCTATGATCGTATCCACAGCTGAATAGTGTATTTGTAATATTCAACGTCCACACTTGCAAATGAACAATGGTACTTGGTTATGGTATTGGAAGGGTGTAATTGGCAGCAGGGTTGTAGTCGTCTTTGGAGAAATGTTTAGGAAGGCAGCTAGCAATCAACAAACTATGTAACAAGACTTTTACACAGCTTTCATTGCATTAAAAACTACCGAAGATAGCAGCGACACCTCACTTGTTGCAGAGCCAAATGCTGTTGAAGTATTTCGCAAAGAATGAATATTTAAACAGCAAGATGAAAAAACGGACAACAATATTTGTAGCAGTACCAAAAAGTCCTGCTTATTTGCTAAAATATTTGTGAAAAATCAAAAGGACAGGTTTAATGGTTTAAAATGAGTCAGTGGAGGTGTGGTTTATTAACGGCAGGCTGGAGAAAATGAAATGCATTCTGTGAATGAGAGTCATCCACGAGATGGCGCCATTTTATCTCCCAATCGATAGTTGCTGCGGAATAATCAAAATACTGCAGATGCTGGAATCGGAAACAAGAACAGAGGGCGTTGGGAAAACACAGCAGGCAGCACCTGTAAGGAGAGAGAAACAGAGTTAACTTTTGTGTCCTTTCAGCTCTATGTCAGAACTGAAGGAAGGGCGAATGTGTCAAATTTTAAAGCGTAGCTGTGCAAGATTGCAACAAAGAGTAGCAACTTTAAGAACAAACGACAGATGTCCTGGTTTGGGAGGGGGAGGTTGGTATTGAGGCAACACATGTATGGGATATTTATAAAAAGGGAAGGATAAGATGGAGGAGAAAGGTCACAAACTAAAGCTGCCGAACTCAACATTGAGTCCCGAGGGCTGGACTGGTGGAGTACCGTGCCGGCGGGAACGGAAGAGGCGCAGTTACCTGTCATGATATTCAGGTAAACATCATGGTACAAACATACATACATACTGATGGACAGGTCAACGGACCAATCAACACACACACAACACCACAGCCAATCACAGGCAAGAGCATACATAGTACAAAACAGGGAACACGACACTTCCCAGGCATTCCAGCAGGAGACAGCTCAGGGCACAGAGCTCACAGCAAGCCACTCAGACATTCACCATGTGCTGAGTGCTTCTCCAAGATAGTGTTAGGGCTGGGTCCACAGGTTAGAGGGTAATGAACGAACCACAGTAACCAGTTTACAAATGTTAATATTATTAGTAATAAAACTGAGTTGTACCTTCCGCAACCTTGTTGGTTCGTCTGTGTAGCAGAGCACCCAACACGACATTACCAACGCCCCAAACTGGTGCCCTTACATGAAGCCGCCTCCATACGCACCCATGCCGACCCCTCCCCCACCACCCACTTCCTGATCATGGCTATATTAGCCGCTCAGTAAAAAAATTTGCCAGCGCCAACCCACCCTCTCCCCGACTCCACTCAAGCATTACCTTCCTTACTCGCGGGGTCTTGCTCGCCCAAACGAAGCCAGTGATCACTCTGTTGACCCGTTTAAAAAAGGATCGCGGAATAAAGATGGGGAGACACTGAAATACAAATAGGAATCTCGGGAGGACCATCATCTTCACCGTTTGCACCCTCCCAGCCAGAGACAACGAAGTGCGTCCCATCTCCAAAAGTCGTCCTTCATTTGGTCCACCAGCCGGGCCAGATTCAATTTATGCAGTCGGTCCCATTCCGGTGCCACTTGGATGCCTAGGTACCTAAAACTTCCCTTTACTAACCTAAACGGCAGCTCCCCCAATCGACTCTCCTGTCCCCTCGCCTGGACCACAAACATCTCACTCTTTCCCATATTAAGCTTATACCCTGAAAACTGGCCAAATTCCCCTAGAGCCCTCATGATTTCCTCCATCCCCTCTATTGGGCCCGAAAAGTACAGAAGCAGGTCATCCGCATAGAGCGAAACCCTGTGCTCCACCCCACCCCCCCCTCGAGGCTCTCAGAGCAATTGCCAACGGCTCTATAGCCAGCGCAAACAACAGTGGGGAGAGGGGGCATCCCTATCTCGTTCCCCGGTGCAGTGTAAAATAGTCCAATGTTGTCCTATTCATCCGCACACTTGCCACAGGAGCCTGATACAGCAACCTGACCCAGCCAATAAAGCCCCACCCGAATCCGAACTGTCCCAGTATCTCCCACAGAAAGTCCCATTCTACCCGATCAAAAGTCTTTTCTGCATCCATTGCGATCACTACCTCCACCTCCCTGATGTGTTGGGTACTCTGCGACACAGACGAACCAACACGGTTGCGAATGGTACAACTCAGTTTTATTGCTAACATTTATTTACAGTGGTAAACTGGTTACTGAGGTTCGATCATAACCCTAGAATCTGTGGACTCATTCCTAATACTATATTGGAGTGGCACTCAGCACATGGTGGATGTCTGAGTGGCTTGCTATGGTCCGTTGATCTGTCCATCAGTATGTATGTATGTTTGTACCATGATGTTTACCTGAATATCATGGCACTCCCTACCTTCCGGGGACATCATTGATCACATTTAACAGCCTTCTTTTAGTGGATTTATTAACAGTGGTTTGACTGACGAGTTTCAATCTACACTAATGCATTACATCTGTGATTAATCAACAATCCTAATAGTGACTTTGAAGTAGAACTATATCATTTGTTGAACAGCATGAGCCACCAATACAGATTGCCACTGAGTTCCAGTTTAGGAAAAGCACAGAATAATTTAATTGTTTCTGTTTGAACCGTAAATACTGGTGAAAAGGTTTCAAGCAGTGAATGAGTCTGTGGGTGGGCTTACAAAATAAATCAGAATCTCCCACTAACTGACAACTGAGCAGACGGTGAAACCCTCCGTGTAACTTTACAGCCAGCACATTATTTATAGGAGGGTCTTATGGAGTCACAATAGCACAGAAAGAGGCCACTCAGCCCATCCTGTCCATGCTGGCTGTCTGCAGGGCAATCCAGTCAGTCCCGTTCCCCCACTATCCCTGTATCCCTGCTCTTATCTTATTATTTGGGCCCAGGTATAGGCAAGGAGCAGATGCTGTTACTTCGGAGTCAAACATACAGGCTATTCAATCCAACTGATCTATGCCGGTCTTCTCTGCTCCTTGTGAGCCTCCTCCTCCCACCTTTCTTCATCTCATCCTGTCAGCAGAACCTCCTGTTCTTGTCTTCCACATTTATTTATCTACTTTCCCATCGAGTAACATGTCCCTTAATCGCTGCTTAGGGTCATAGTGTGACAATAATGGTCATCGGGGTGGCACAGTGGTTAGCACGACTGCCTCACAGCTCCAGGGACCCGGATTCAATTCTGGCCTTGGGTGTTTGTCTGTGTGGAATTTGTACGTTCTCCCCGTGTCTGCGTGCGTTTCCTCCGGTGCTCTACTTTCCTCCCACAGTCCAGAAATGTGCAGGTTATGTGCATTGGCCATGCTAAATTGTCCGTTAGTGTACAGGGATGCGCAGATTGGGGTGACGGGGGTAGGGCGGGCTGGACGGGTGAGTGGACATGGATCGAGTGCTCTTTCGAAGGATCAGTGCAAACTCGATGGGCCGAATGGCCTCCTTCTGCACTACAGGGATTCTGTGATCAAACTGTGGTGCCAGCTCTTTCTCAACAGTTGCACTAATTGAATTGATTGTAACTTCCTTCTACTGATACTAGAGAGAACGGTAACGTTAGAAATGGGAATCTTTGTCTTCCCTATTGACTAGGCTTGTGTCGGCTGTGGCTCAGCTGATAGCATTTTTGCTTGTGAAGGTTGTAGGTTCAAGAACCACTCTGTGGTATACTGTATTATATGTATTACGGTACCTGTGTTGGAGGTACTGCTGTATTAGAGATACGTGGGTAAATCCCTGTCTGCTGGCTCCGCCCAGTGGACGGTATAAAGAGGTGCTCATCCCCGGCTGCAGCCATTTTCTGTTACGAGCTGCTGGGGAACACATCTTGTCCAATAAAGCCTTCGCTTATTCTCTAATCTCACTTTCGCAATAATTGATCGTGCATCAATTTATTAGACAAGATATTGAAAGATGGAGCTCCGCATCAAGCCGGACCGTCTGTAACTGAACCCCCACGCGGCAAACGCTTCAGCCACCTTTGATCACCGGCTGGCTTGCTTCCAGAGCTACATCAGAATGTCCACAGGCCCACCCACGGAGGACCAAAAATTACAGATCCGCTACTCGAGGGTAAGTCCCGAAATGTTTCCGCTCATCAGGGACGCGCCTAACTACGCTGAAACTATGGTACTGCTGAAAGGGCATTATATTCGCCCGGTGAACCAAGTATATGCTAGACATCTTCTGGCCACCAGACGCCAAATCCCGGGGGAATCCCTGGACAACTTCTACCGCGCCCTGCTAGCCCTCGGTAGGAACTGTGACTGTCGGCAAGTTTCGGCTACCGAGCACACTGAACTTTTAATTCGGGACGCCTTCGTCACAGGCATGCTGTCCACACAGATCCGCCAGCAGCTGTTAGAAGGAGATAAACTAGATCTTAAGGAGGCTAGGAGACTCACAAACTCTATAGAGTTGGCCTCCCGTAATGCCCAGGCATACGCCCCCGGCAGCGTGGCACCCCCATGGACAGCGTGGACCCCACCTGCTTCCGACCCAACCTCATCCTCCAATTCACCGGAAGCCTGCACCGCGCGGCAGCCGGTCAACCCCGGGAGGCCCAGATGCTTCTTTTGTGGGCAGACCAAACACCCCCGGCAATTCTGCCTGGCCGGATCAGCGACGTGAAAAGGATGCGGTAAGAAGGGGCACTTTGTGGCGGTATGCCAAGCCCGGTCGGCTGCCGCCGTCTCTGCACACTCCGCGGGCGACCCGGTCCCGCCGCCATTTCCCCCCTCGCAAGCCATGTGCGGCCCGTGGGCGCTGCCATCTCGGACTCCGTAGGCCATGTGCGGCCCACCATCTTGTCCACCGACTGCCATGTGCGACTAATGGGGGCGGCCATCTTGGACGGCGCCGCAGGACCCTGACCCGACTGGCCGTTTATCGCCTGCTGCGACCTAATTCACCGCTGTTCAACCCGGGGCGTCCAAGCATCTGCCGCATCTCGCCTCCATTACTCTGGACCAGTCTCGGACACGGAACCTCACGACCACGACAACGACGGTGGAACTCAATGGGCACAAGGCGTCCTGCCTTTTCGACTCCGGGAGCACGGAGAGCTTTGTTCACCCCACCACGGTAAGGTGCTGCTCCCTCACAGTACACCCCGTTAAGCAGATAGTCTCCCTGGCCTCCGGATCCCATTCTGTGGAAATCCGGTAGTACTGCATTGCGAACCTCACTATCCAGGGCGTAGAGTTTAACAACTTCCGGCTCTACGTCCTCCCCCACCTCTACGCTGCCGCACTCCTGGGACTGGACTTCCAGTGCCACCTCCAGAGCCTGACTTTTAAATTCGGCAGACCCATACCCCCCTCACCATCTGCGGCCTCACGACCCTTAAGGTTGACTCGCCTTCCCTGTTTGCGAATCTCACCCCGGTTTGCAAACCCTGCTACCAGGAGCAGACGGTACAGTATCCAGGACAGGACCTTCATGGAAGTCCAACGGCTGCTGAAGGAAGGCATCATCGAGGCCATCAACAGCCCCTGGAGAGCCCAAGTGGTAGTTGTAAAGACCGGGGAGAAGCACAGGATGGTCATTGACTGCAGTCAGACCATCAACCGGTACACGCAGCTCGACGCGTACCCCCTCCCACACATATCTGATATGGTCAATCAGATTGCGCAGTACCAGGTCTTCTCAACGGTGGACCTAATGTCTGCCTACCACCAGCTCCCCATCTGCACGGACGACCGCCAATACACTGCTTTCAAAGCAGATGGCCGGCTCTTCCACTTCCTTAGGGTCCCCTTCGGTGTCACTAATGGGGTCTCGGTCTTCCAACGGGAAATGGACCGAATGGTTGACCGGTACGGATTGTGGGCCACCTTCCTGTACCTCGATAACGTCACCATCTGCGGCTACGACCAGCAGGACCACGATGCCAACCTCTGCAAATTTCACCATACCGCCAAACTCCTTAATCTCACTTATAACAAGGAGAAATGCGTGTTCAGCACCGATCGCCTAGTAGCCATCCTTGGCTACGTAGTGCAGAATGGAGTAATAGGGCCCGACCCTGACCGCATGCGCCCCCTTATGGAGTTCCCTCTTCCCCACTGCCCCAAGGCCCTGAAACGATGCCTGGGGTTTTCTCTTATTATGCCCAGTCGGTCCCCAATTACGTGGACAAGGCCCGCCCACTAATACAATCCATAGTTTTTCCCCTGTCGGCTGAGGCCCGCCAGGCCTTCAACCGCATCAAGGCGGACATCGCAAATGCTACGATGCATGCAGTCGATGAGTCCCTCCCCTTCCAGGTCGAGAGCGACGCATCGGACGTAGCTCTGGCGGCCACCCTCAACCAGGAGGGCAGGCCGGTGGCCTTCTTCTCACGCACCCTCCATGCCTCTGAAATCCGACACTCCTCTGTCGAAAAGGAGGCCCAGGCCATTGTAGAAGCTGTGCGACATTGGAGGCATTACCTGGCCGGCAGGAGATTCACGCTCCTCACTGACCAACGGTCGGTTGCCTTCATGTTTAGTAATACGCAAGATAAAAAACGATAAGATCCTGAGGTGGAGGATCGAGCTCTCCACCTAAAATTCTGAGATCTTGTATCGTTGTACATATTAGCAGATGTGTGGTACGCCCTGGTACTACAGGTACGGGGGTAGTCCCGTACAAATATGTGTGCACCCTATACAGCAGCCATTTCGCCAGCTGCTGTAGGAGGCCACACATCTTAGAGTAATAAAGCCTCAGTTGTATTCAACTCTCGTCTCTGTGCAATCGATCGTGCATCAATTTATTACTCTAAGATTTTCAGAAGATGGACCTCCGTATCAAACCGAATCGCCTGCAGCTGCATCTGCAGTCAAGCGACGCCAAAAAGGACTTTCAACACTGGCTAGCTTGTTTCGAAGCTTACATCAGGTCTGCACCAGACCCAATCCTGGAAACTCAGAAGATCCACATACTCTACTCGCGGCTGAGCTCCAACGTCTTTCCTCTTATCCAGGACGCGCCGAACTACGAAGAAGCCATGGCGCTACTGAAAGAGAATTACGCCCAGCAGACGAACACGTTCTTCGCCAGACATGTACTCTCTACTCGCAGTGAACTCCCTGGTAAGTCCGTAGAAGATTTCTGGCGTGCTTTAATTCCTCTGGTCAGAGACTGTGACTGTCAGGCCGTCACGGCCACGGAACATTCGAACCTCCTCATGCGGGCGCCTACGGGGATAGGATCAGACCTCATCCGCCAACGACTTTTAGAGGAGGCCACGCTCGACCCTGCAGCAACAAAAAAACTGCTGCTATCGATGACGGTCGCCTCGCGCAACATCCAGGCCTGCACCCCCAGCCGCGTGGCCCACCCCTCCTACACATCGTGGACTCTGCAGACGGCTGCCCCACCGGCGGCCTCACCCAGTCAATACGCCTGTGCCACGCACCAGCCAGCCAACTCCGGGGGCCCCCGATGTTACTTCTGCGGGCAACAAAAACACCCCCGCCAACGCTGCCCAGCCCGCTCTGCCCTTTGCAAGGCCTGCAGCAAGAAGGGGCACTTCGCTGCGGTGTGCCAGGCCCGCTCAGTCGCCGCTATTGCCCCGACCCGCTTCGCGTACGGACAATGGGCGCCGCCATCTTCACCTCCCCGGACCACGCGCGGTCAGTGGGCGCCGCCATCTTCTCCCCCTCAGACCATGCGCGGCCAGTGGGCACTGCCATCTTCTCCCCCTCAGACCACGCGCAACCAGTTGGCGCCACCATCTTCCCCTTCTCGGACCACGTGCGTCCCATGGGCACCGCCATCTTTTTCAACCCCCGCCATGTGCGGCCCGTGGGCGCCATCATCTTGTCCACCCGAAGATCATCAGGGGCCGCCATGTTGTCTTCCCCACGGCACATGGGCACCACCAATGTTCCAGGACCCATGGCCCCCGGGCACCCCATCGTTCGACACCAGCAACGACCAGCCACGACTCGCCTCGGTCATGATCGACCAGTCCTGCCCGCACAATCTCGCCACCGCCTCGACAAGCGTGAAGATCAATGGTCACAAGACCTCTTGCCTGCTCGACTCTGGTAGCACCGAAAGCTTCATCCCTCCAGATATGGTAAGGCGCTGCTCCCTTGCGGTGCACCCCGCCAATCAAAGACTCTCCCTGGCGTCCGGATCCCACTCCGTGGCGGTCCGGGGGCACTGTATAGTCACACTCATGGTCTAGGGCGATGAATTCAGCGGCTTCCGTCTCTACATCCTCCCCAACCTCTGCGCTGCCCTGCTACTCGGCCTGGACTTCCAGTGTAACCTCCAGAGCCTAACCTTGAAATTCGGCGGGTCCCTACCTCGCCTTACTGTGTGCGGCCTCGCGACCCTAAAGGTCGACCCACCTTCCCTATTCCCAAACCTAACCCCGGATTGCAAACCCGTCGCCACCAGGAGCAGACGGTACAGCACCCAGGACAGGACTTTCATCAGGTCTGAGGTCCAGCGGCTGCTGCGGGAAGGCATCATCGAGACCAGCAACAGCCCCTGGAGAGCCCAAGTGGTAGTGGTGAAAACTGGGGAGAAACACAGGATGGTCGTGGACTACAGACAGACCACCAATCGGTACACGCAGCTCTACGCATACCCCCTCCCACGCATATCTGATATGGTCAATCAGATTGCACAGTACCGGGTCTTCTCAACTGTAGACCTCAAATCCGCCTACCACAAGCTTCCCATTCGTAAGGCGGACCACCCATACACTGCCTTCGAGGCAGATGGCCGCCTCCACCATTTTCTCAGGGTTCCCTTCGGCGTCACCAAAGGGATCTGGGTCTTCCAAAGGGAGATGGACCGAATGGTCGATCGGTACGGGTTGCGGGTCCCGTACCTATATAATGTCACCATCTGCGGCCACGATTAGCAGGACCACGATGCCAACCTTGCCAAACTTCGCCACACCGCCACTCCCCTAAACCTCACCTATAATAAGGAGAAGTGCGTATTCAGCACAAACCGATTAGCCATCCTCGGCTATGTGGTCTAGAATGGAGTTCTGGGGCCCGATCCCGACCGCATGCGCCCCTCATGGAGCTCCCCCTTCCCCACTGCCCCAAGGCCCTCAAACGCTGCCTGGGGTTCTTTTCATACAACGCCCAGTGGGTCCCAAACTACGCGGACAAGGCCCGCCCACTCATCCAGTCCACCCTTTTCCCCATGACGGCCGAGGCTCAACATGCCTTCAACCATATGAGAGCCGATATCGCCAAGGCCACGATGCACGCAGTGGACGAGACGCTGCCCTTTCAAGTGGAGAGCGACGCATCCGTCGTCGCCCTAGCCGCCACCCTCAATCAGGCAGGCAGGCCCGTGGCATTCTTTTCCCGCACCCTTCATGCCTTCAAAATTCGGCACTCATCCGTCGAAAAAGAGACCCAAGCCATCGTTGAAGCTGTGCGACATTGGAGGCATTACCTGGCCGGCAGGAGATTCACTCTCCTCACTGACCAACGGTCGGTAGCCTTCATGTTTAACCATTTCATAAAGGCCCGCAATCTGCCCTACTCCGTCGAGGAAGTCAGGGCAATCACCAGGGACTGCCAGGTCTGTGCGGAGTGCAAACCGCACTTCTACCAGCCGGACCACGCGCGCCTGCTGAAGGCCTCCCACCCCTTTGAACGCCTCAGCGTGGATTTCAAAGGGCCCCTCGCCTCCACCGACAGTAACACGTTTTTCTCAGTGTGGTCGATGAATACTCCAGATTCCCCTTCACCATCCCATGCCCCGATATGACGTCTGCCACCGTCATCAAAGCCCTCAACACCCGCCTACATCCACAGTGACAGGGGATCCTCATTCATGATTGATGAGCTGCGTCAGTTCCTGCTCAGCAAGGGTAACGCCTCCAGCAGGACGACCAGCTATAACCCCCGGGGAAATGGGCAAGTAGAAAGGGAGAATGGGACGGTATGGAGGGCCGTCCAACTGGCCCTATGGTCCAGAACTCTCCCGGCCTCCCGCTGGCAGGAGGTCCTCCCTGATGCACTGCACTCCATTCGGTCACTGCTGTGCACCGCCACTAACGACACACCCCATGAACGTCTCTTTGCCTTCCCCAGGAAGTCCACATCCGGGGTGTTGCTCCCGACTTGGCTCGCAGCTGCAGGACCCATACTCCTCCGAAGGCACGTCCGACTCCACAAGGCGGAACCGTTGGTTGAAAGGGTGCAGTTACTCCACGCTAACCCCCAGTATGCCTACGTAGCGTACCCCGACGACCGCCAGGATACTGTCTCCCTCAGGGACCTGGCACCAGCAGGTTCCACACACACACACCCCTCCGGCCGGCTCCACCCCCCCTCCCCCGGCGCACCCATCAGCAACCCCCCCAGGACCATCCGTCCTCCCCCTGCCCACGCCCGAGGATGAAGAGGATTTTGGCACGCTCCTGGAGTCACCAAGGACCAGACCAACACCGGAATCGCCGCCACCACTGCATCGCTCTCAATGCCACATTAAGGCCCTGGACTGGCTAAATCGATAATTGGTTCGGGACTATCAAACCACCTTGTACTGGACTTCAGAAAGAAATATTTTTTTCGCTTCTGTATATTAAACTTGCTCTGTATATAGTTCTCCACCACCCCCGCCGGACTCAATTTTAACAGGGGGTGAATGTGGTAATCACCACTGTTGTATATATTAGGAGATGTGTGGTAAGGCCCTGTACTACAGATACGGGGGTAGTCCCTGCTTGCTGGCTACGTCCAGTAGGCAGAGTATAAATATGTGTGCTCCCGATACAGCAGCCATTTCGCCAGCTGCTGTCGGAGGCCAGTTAATAAAGAGTAATAGAGTAATAAATAGAGTAATTAGAGTAATAAAGCCTCAGTTGTATTCAACTCTCGGGCGAAATTCTCCCCCAACGGCGGGATGTCCGCCGACTGGCGCCAAAGATAGCGCCAATCAGACGGGCATCGCGCCGGCCCAAAGGTGCGGAATGCTCCGAATCTTTGGCGGCCTAGCCCCAACATTGAGGGGCTAGGCCGACGCCGGAGGGATTTCCTCCCTGCCAGCTGGCGGAAATGGCGTTTGTTGCCCCGCCAGCTGGCGCGGAAATGCGGCGCATGCGCGGGAGCGTCAGCGGCCGCTGTCAGTTTCCCGGCGCATGCGCGGGAGCGTCAGCGGCCGCTGTCAGTTTCCCGCGCATGCGCAGTGGGGAGAGTCTCTTCCGCCTCCGTCATGGTGGAGGCCGTAGCGGAGGCGGAAGGGAAAGAGTGCCCCCACGGCACAGGCCCGCCCGCGGATCGGTGGGCCCCGATCGCGGGCCAGGCCACCGTGGGGGCACCCCCCGGGGTCAGATTGCCCCGTGCCCTCCCCCAGGACCCCGGAGCCCGCCCACGCCGCCT
Organism: Scyliorhinus torazame; assembly: GCF_047496885.1. NCBI lineage: Eukaryota > Metazoa > Chordata > Chondrichthyes > Carcharhiniformes > Scyliorhinidae > Scyliorhinus > Scyliorhinus torazame. The sequence continues at coordinate 277,854,788 of NC_092707.1, read as the reverse complement.
GGTCCCGCCGGTAAATACCAGGTTTGATTTACGTCGGCGGGACAGGCAATTCCTGGGCGGGACTTCGGCCCATCCGGGCCGGAGAATCCAGCGGGGGGTCCCGCCAACCGGCGCGGCCCCATTCCCGCCCCCGCCCAATCTCCGGGAGCGGAGACTTCAGCGGGGGCGGGATTCATGGCGGCCAACGGCCATTCTCCGACCCGGCGGGGGGTCGGAGAATGACGCCCCTCGTCTCTGTGCAATTGATCGTGCATCACCCGCCAGGCCTTCAACCGCATCAAGGCGGACATCGCAAAGGCTACATTGCATGCTGTCGATGAATCCCTCCCCTTCCAGGTCGAGAGCGACACATCGGACGTAGCTCTGGCGGCCACCCTCGACCAGGAGGGCAGGCCGGTGGCCTTCTTTTCCCGCACCCTTCATGCCTCTGAAATCCGACACACCTCTGTCGAAAAGGAGGCCCAGGCCATTGTAGAAGCTGTGCAGCATTGGAGGCATTACCTGGCCGGCAGGAGATTCACGTTCCTCACTGACCAACGGTCGGTTGCCTTCATGTTTAGTAATACGCAGCGGGGCAAGATAAAAAACGATAAGATCCTGAGGTGGAGGATTGAGCTCGCCACCTACAATTATGAGATCTTGTATCGTCCTGGAAAGCTCAACGAGCCTCCTGATGCCCTATCCCGCGGTACATGTGCCAGCACACAAGTGGACCAACTCAGGAACCGACATGATGACCTCTGCCACCCGGTTCTTCCACTCCAGCAAAACCCGCAACCTGCCCTACTCCATAGAGGAGGTCAGGACTGTCACCAGAAACTGCCAAATCTGCGCAGAGTGCAAGCTGCACTTCTATCGGCCAGATAAAGCACACCTGGTGAAGGCCTCCCGCCCCTTTGAGCGCCTCAGTATGGACTTCAAAGGGCCCCTCCCCTCCACCGACCGCAACATGTACTTTCTGAATGTGGTCGATGAGTTCTCCCGGCTCCCCTTCGCCATCCCCTGTACCGATATGACTGCTGCCACCGTCATTAAAGCCCTCCACAGTATATTCACACTGTTCGGTTTCCCCACCTACGTACACAGCGATAGCGGGTCCTCCTTTATGAGTGACGAGCTGCGTCAATTTCTGCTCAGCAAGGGCATTGCCTGAAGCAGCTACAACTTCCGGGGAAACGGGCAGGTGGAGAGGGAGAACGGGATGGTCTGGAAGTCCGTTCTGCTGGCCCTACGGTCTAGAAATCTCCCAGTCTCCCGCTGGCAGGCGGTCCTCCCCGATGCACTCCACTCCATACAGTCACTCCTGTGTACCACAACTAATGAAACCCCCCATGAACGTCTTCTTGTTTTTCCCAGGAGGTCCACCTCCGGGACATCATTCCCAACATGGCTGGCAGCTCCTGGACCAGTCCTGCTCCGGGGACATGCGTGGAACCATAAGTCTGACCTGTTGGTCGAGAGGATCCACCTTCTTCATGCTAACCTGCAGTACGCCTACGTAGCACGCCCCGACGGACGCCAGGACACGGTCTCCCTCCAGGATCTGGCACCCGCTGGATCCCCACCCACGGCCCCCTCCACCCAAACCATTCTTTTCTGCTCCACCCACTTCCCCACCAGCGCACCTCACCGCAGCCCCCGCCCCAAAAGGATCCGTCCTCCCACTGGTTCCACCCGGAGGTAACGAAGCAGAACAAACTGCACGCTCCCGGAGTCGAAAATGCCTGAGTCGGCGCCTGCATCACCGCTGAGACTGCAACGGTCGCAGAGGACCATCAAGGCCCCCGATCGATTGATTTCTTTGTTGTAATTGTTACTGTGGTTGTTATTGTTACTGTTAAAGGCTTTGCCACCACCCCTCCGGACTCTTTTTTCAACAGGGGGTGAATGTGGTAGACCGTATTATATGTATTACGGTACCTGTGTTGGAGGTACTACTGTATTAGAGATACGTGGGTAAATCCCTGTCTGCTGGCTCCGCCCAGTGGACGGTATAAAGAGGTGCTCATCCCCGGCTGCAGCCATTTTCTGTTACGAGCTGCTGGGGAACACATCTTGTCCAATAAAGCCTTCGCTTATTCTCTAATCTCGCTTTCGCAATAATTGATCGTGCATCACACTCCAAGTCTTAAGTACAAAAATCCAGGCTGGTGTTGCAGGGCAATACTGAGGGACTGCTTCACTGTTAGACATGCCATTTTTTAAATGCGATTTTAAACTGAGACTCCATATGCCCTATCCAGTGAAAGAAAATGATCCCATGGCACTAGTTCAAAGAAGTGCAGGGGTGTTCTCCTTGGTGCTGTAGCCAATTTATCCCTCAATCGACATCACTGAAAACAGATTCTCTGTTCATTATCACTTCACTGGTTGTGGGAACTTGCTGTGCATGAATAGGTTGCTGGCTTCCTGCAAGACAACAATGACCACATTTGGGGCAGCATGGTGGCGCAGTGGGTTAGCCCTGTTGCCTCACGGCGCCAAGGTCCCAGGTTCGATCCCGGCTCTGGGTCACTGTCCGTGTGGAGTTTGCACATTCTCCCTGTGTTTGCGTGGGTTTCACACCCACAACCCAAAGATGTGCAGGGTAGGTGGATTGGCCACGCTAAATTGACCCTAAATTGGAAAAAAATGAATTGGGTACTCTTAAAAAAAATTTTAAAAGAAAAAAAAACAATGACCACATTTCAAAAATACTTCCTTGGTCGTAAAGCACTTTGGGACAACCTGAGCTTGTGAAAGGCACTATAGAAATTCTTTTGGTGTTCCTTATGGTGGAGCCGAGACCATGATAAAATTGGGGTTGGGGGCAGAGACTGGGCCGGGAGTTGGTGTTCAAGGTTAGGGTTCGGGGCGTATGGGGCGATTGTTGTGGTCGAGTTGCTGCTGCTGCTTTAGATCTTTCTGGGTTGGGTTAGGTTGGGGATGGAGCGATGGGGAGAGAGGGGGCGGTGTGGGGTGGTGGGGAGGCACATAGTCGATGCTTCTGATCACTGTCCAGTGAGGCCTAATGGAGAGTGTCTAATAGTGGCCACTGTTATTGATGAACCATCGGCATGATTCAAAACCGTAACTTGAGGACAACGTTCAGTTTATGGTCATCTTTAAACCCTTGGTTGCTTACTCTGGGGGCCTGATTGTGTAAGGAGGAGATACTCTTGTGCAATGTAACACGCATCGTATTTTCTTTGTGCGGTTATGGGATGTCAGCGTTAACATCCCTAATCACCCTTGCTGGTGAGAGGTCTTCTTGAAATGCTGCAGTCTGGTTTGAGTACTCCCACATTGCTTTCTTACCTGTAGCGGTTTGATACTATACATCTGAGTTGCAGTGCTGGGTCATTGCATTGGGCTGGTCAAAATTCAACCACTTTGCAGCAGATCTGGATTCACGTATTGGCCAGACCGGTTAAAGATGGCTCATTGCTTCACCTGAAGGCCACATGCAAACCGGATGAGATTTTATAATAATCCAGTAGTTTCCTTGTCATTATTAATAATTCTAGCATTTAATTAATTAACTGAATTTAAATTTCACTAGCTAGTGTGGTGGGATTTGAACTTGTATCCTCGTGCAGGCTTCCACGTTGTTAGTCCTGTAATATTACCATTATGCTACCATCCTCCACGTTATTGATTACCTCTCGCACACCGCGCTGTGTGATTAACAAATCGGATTCTGTGTAATCAGCAGAGTTCATGTACACAAAGAGATTCACCAATAAACAGACTAATGAATTGAGTAACTTCAAACAAAATAGGAACAATTTAAATTTCATCCGGGGTAAGTAGTTACAAAAATGTAATTCAGGGAGTAATGTTCTTTCATTGCTGTACATTGAAAGGAGGTCAATTAATTTAATTGAATTGATCCAGGCATATGTAAAAAATCAATTTGTTCCCATTTAATGCTGCAGATAGTAACGCATTATCTAAATGACACTAACAGTCCCCTATTGATCATTAATAATACATGGGATGAAAGCCATATCTCTTTAAATAATCAGATACTCAAAGTTTTATCCATAAATGTTCAACTGGATATGTACATCCCAGAAATGATTTTCTTTTACTTGTTAAATAAAATTATTCCCACCCAAATGGATGGGAATATTTCTGTCAGACTGATTCGTGAGACGGCAGGATTGTCATATGAGGAGACATTGAGGAAAGTGGGCCTGCATTCTCTAGCATTTTGAAGAGTGAGAGGTGATCTCACAATTCTTGCAGGGCATGGTGGGATAACAATAATAATCTTTATTTGTGCCAAGTAGGCTTACATTAACACTGCAATGAAGTTACTGTGAAAATCTCATAGTTGCCACAGGCGGCCGACACCAAGAAATCTGGGGATAGTGTGGGGAGAGTGACATTGAGGTAGATGAGCAGCCATGATCTTATTGAATGGCAGAACATGCTCTATGTACTCTTGATCCTGTGTTCCTCTGTTCACGGGATGTGGGAGTGGTTGGCTAGACCATCCCTAATTACCCTTACGAAGGTGGCAGTCAGCTGCCTTCTTGATCTGCCCCTGTCCGTGTGGAGCAGGAACACGCAAAGTCCTGTTCGGGAGGGAGTTTCAGGATTCTGACCCAGTGACAGTGAAGGCACGGCTATTAACCTTTTATTAATAAAACGTTTCATTGCTTTCAATTTGGTTTCATTTTGGCTGTGTTTTCTGGATGTTTTGAGGCCCAGATCAGTATAAGAGATTGAAGAGTTGGTGTAATCTGTAACTCTTAGTGACTCCACACTGCACAGCGATGAGATGAAATGCTGGAACCAGAACAGTAACGGAGAGGATGCTGATGTCCACAGAGATACCAGCTGGCCACAAGTAGAACTTTGATTGAATGTAACTTAGAAACATAGAAAATAGAAGCAGGAGGAGGCCATTCGGCCCTTCGAACCTGCTCCAGCATTCATTATGATCATGGCTGATCATCAAGTTCAATGTCTTGATCCCACCTTCCCCCCATACCCCTTGATCCCTTTATATCTAATTCCTTCTTGAAATTACACAACGTTTTGGCCTCAATTACTTCCTGTGGTAGCGAATTCCACAGATTCATCACTCTCTGGATGAAGAAACTTCTCCTAACCTAAGTCCTAAAAGGTTTACCCCTTATCCTCAAACTATAGTCCCTAGTTCTGGACTTCCCCACCATTGAGACCATTCTTTCTGAATCTACCCTGTCTAATCCTGTTAGAATTTTGTAAGTTTCTATGAGATCCTCTCTCACTCTTCTAAACCCCAATGTATATAATCCTAACCGATGTAATCTCGCCTCATATGACAGTCCCCCCGTCCGAGGAATCAGCGTGGTTTACCTTCGCTGCACTCCCTCCATAGCACACACACACACGTTTGGGTATGGTGGGGAGGGTAGAGAGGCTTTACTGTACAAAGGAGTACATTTTTATGATGTCAAATTTATGACACAATCAATGGCCAGGAACACCTCAGTAACAGAAGAGACAAATCGTTATGGGGGAACGCGTTGACAGGTTTCCAACCTAGGTGGAATGGATGGCGCTGCATTGGGAAACCTTTTAGCTTAATGGGATGTAAATAAAGTGGTTTTTGAAAATATGTATTGAATTTCAATTTGGGTGACTCATGGTAAAAGGCAGGTTATTAATAGTTTGAATTATTTATTGACTGGAGATCAAAACTGGCAGATTGTTCTGAACGCAGGCACCAAATTAGTCAAATTGAAGGGGTGTTGCCTGAATGAGAGGCATTTTGGAAAATATGTTTTCAGCTTAAGGAGCTAGTGAAACTGCAAAAGGCGTGACGGTTTTTGATATTTAATAGATTGATAAGGTTGCGAGACCACCAAAGGATTTTGAACAACAACTCACAGTTAAATAGCAAATCATCCCAGTGTGCCTCACAGAAGCGACTTTCGAACAGAATATGACACCAAATCATTTATTTTTTAATATAAATTTAGAGTACCCAATTTTTTTTCCTCCAAATTAAGGGGCAATTTAGTGTGGCCAATCCACCTAACCTGCACATCTTTGGGTTGTGGGTGTGAAACCCACGTAGACATGGGGAGAATGTGCAAACTCCACACGGACAGTGAGCCAGGGCCGGGATTCGAACCCCGGTCCTATAACACCAAATCATGATAAGAGATATCAGGACACGGGACCGAAAGCTTGGTGAAAAAGTAACGTTTTAAGGCAGGAATTAAAGGCGAGTTGGAGAAGTTTAGGGAAGGAATTGCAGAGCTCAGAGATCCAGGCAGCTGAAGGCACTGACGCCAATGGTGGAGAGATCAAAATCGGGAATGTGTAAGAAAGCCAGAGGTTCAGGTACACTCACAATGTTGTGAGGAAGGGGGGCGGGGGTGGTCCCAGGATTTCAATCCAGCAACAGTGAAGGAATGGTGGCGATATATTTCTCCATCTGGATGGCGAGCCACTTGGTGGGGAACCTCCAGGTGGTGTGGTTCCCAGGTATCTGTCGCACTTGTCCTTCTCGATGGCAGAGGTCCAAGGTTTGGAAGCTGAAGTCAATAATGACTTACAATAAACCTACTAAAGACTGCGAAGACTTCGAAAAGATATACCATTCTGTAACCAATACCCTCCCAAAAGCACTCTCACCTCCAAATTCAGCTCCCAAGGCCTGGGAAAATCCAGTTGCTATGCACGCCTTGAACTCTGCTCCTTTCCTTAGCTTTACCGGCAAAAGTATTCAGGGATCTGGGTTAAAGCGTTAGGTCACAGGTCAGCCATGATCTCATTAAATGGCGGGACAGGCTCAAAGAGCTGAATAGCCTACTCCCGTTCCTACGCTCCTCTGTTTATCAAAGAAACAATGAGAATATTTAAACACCAACAGAAAGGAAACATAGATATTAAAATAGGTCGCTGCTGCCAGTTCCAAAAAATAGCTGCAGTTAACATGGTTACTATTTTCAGCAGATTCAATCCCTTGACTCTTATTAGCAGATAGTTTCACATTGTAATTTACTTGGCATATTGGAACTTTTGAACTCCAGGCCAACCTCTAATAATTTTTGTATTGGAGTCCAATTTTATCTCCTACAGTTTATTGTCCTGTATTTTCTGCATTATCAACGACCCTATTATCCTGAGCTTAGCTGTAAGCTAAGTCCCATTTGATCATTGCATGACTGGCTGGAGTTTGAATGTCTGTAACTATTAATTGAATGAAAATACTGCCATATTGTCAACCCCAAACAATGAACTACTTCTCTGATTTCTTCACACTTGTCTTCTAATGCTTTTGTAAACCTTGTATCTTCAATTTATCTCTTCATGGCCCCATTAGTCCTTATTTTCTCATTTCTATCCCCGAATCTTACCTGGATGACCCAATGTTCCAATGATTCCTTGGGTGCTGGAAGACCAGGTGGTATGTTCACCAAGTCATCATTATTTGTAGAAGGTGGGGCTGCTGGACTATCAAATCCTCTCCTTCCGTTCACACTTTCAACTGGGCTGTCTCAGTAGTGATTTGGAGATCCCACCCTCTGGCATGTAAATGTAATATAAAAAAACGTCGCTTGATAGAACAGAACTTGAATATTGCTGAGAAGAGAGACATGTTGCTGAAGCTTTTTATCTTGCACTCATCAGGGCAAATACCAGAATGCCAAATTTCAAATGATCACAACAATTTATTCTACATGAGAAAAGGATGCTGATTGTTTGGAAAGTTGTCTCTGATTGGCTAGGGTGTTGCTATGGAGAAAGCCAAAAGGGAACTATAGATTCTCCACCCCGTGGTAATTCAAAAAAGCTGCAAGGCTCGATAATATTGCTTTTGTTTGCAGAGAACGGGTCCTAGCGAAACAATATATGTTGCTTCTAGCAAGCATAAATACGCCACGTTATGGGTTTGACTGATTAGCTGAGATTGGTTGTCAGATTGGCCTCGGCCAATCAGAGTTGATTTGGAACAGAGCAGAATCCTTTTCTCCTGGGGTATAAATTGTTGTGATAGTTTGAAATTTGGCATTCTTGTATTTGTTCTGATAAGTGCAAGAGGAAAAGCTTCAGCAACGTGTCTTTCTTTTCACTACAAGTTGAGTAAGCATTATCTGAAACCGTGGGGACTAATTGCATTTTGGAATTCAGATCCTTTTGTTTTTCAGATACCGCACATAGGACCAGGCCGATCTACATTACAATGGGCAAACCGAGACGAGCAATCGTCTAAAGTAGATAAAATGGCTAGGAAAGTAAAATGTCTCACTGAATAAGTACAGGGTACCTGAAATAGGTTCTTACACATCTATGATTCTACCGATATGAGAGAGTTCAGAGTATCGGTGTGCAGACAAACAACTAGATTTCCCGCGCTAAAGGTCGGGTGTGGTCAGTGAAGGTCATGTTGGCTCAAGTTATGTCAGCTGAGGCCAGAGACTTCCCGCGCTAAAGGTCGAAAAATTGCATTTTTTGCGTGTGTTTGGTTTTCGGATTACCGAATAAAGGATACATGAGCGAAAATATAAAAAGCTGTGCTAACTGACATCACAATCAGGCGTGATGCCTTTGATGCCCCTTCCAGCAATGCCTAAGTAGCTGCCCTCATCAAAGGACACTGTTTTGGCATCCTGATGATTGCTGCCCCCTCTCCCAACCTCTTGCTGCCCACTCCCAACCCCCTTACCGTCCCTCTCTCCACTTTGGGGGGCTTCGCCGCTCCCCTTGCTGGCCCACTTGCCACTTTGCTTCTCCAGTGAAGGGGCAAGCAGACAGTGAGCTTGGGAGCAAGGTGGGGGTGGTGAACCAAGTGGCACACAGGGCAGCAACGGGATGGCGAGCAAATCAGCAAACAAGGCAGCGAGTGAGTTGGCAGGATGTCAGTGGCACTGACTCACTGTTCCAGTGCATTGCAGGGGGGTGGGGGGGGGGGGGGGATACAGTGAATATAATAATGCATTATGTAAATCAAGGGCTTCATTGCTTTCTGAAGTGTGGAGCAGATATGATTCTGGAGCAAAATGCACAACATTTTAAGATTGTTTTGCATTTGCCAGGCAGAATTGAGACCCAAAATGTTTCACAGCAGTGTGTTAATTGTGTATTCCTTGTCTTTAATTATATTAGAAGTTGGTGGACATTTGCTGGGGATTCACTTGAACCCCACATAAACAGACACTGGACGGCATTCTCCGGTTTCGTCTTTGTCAGTACCTGTTGCGAGTGAGCCAAACTTCCATTCAATTTTATCAGTATCGGAAAATCCCAGCCATTAACAAGGATGGATGATTTTGACCACAGGTTGAAACTGTGGTTGCCGAGTTAGGAGGTACAATGTCTAATTCTGTAAATAAATATAAAAATGTGAAAAGATTGGCTCCTGTTCTATCATTCGCTAGCTGGTTCTTGCTATAATGCAGAAAACCATGCAGCCAATTTGTACACAGCAAGGTCCCACAAACAACAATGAGATAAATGATCTGATAATCTGTGTCATGATATACACCAGTATATCATGGTGCAGATACACACACACTGATGGACACACAGCAAGACCAATCAACACACACAACACCGCAGCCAATCACCAGTTAGAGCACACTCACTATAAAGACAGGGGGCATCAGAGTTCCCGCTCATTCGGGATGCAGCCTCCTACAAGGACAGAGCTTACAGCTTACAGCACAGGTCCTCACCATGTGCTGAGTGCATAGACTGGTTCGGACAGGCATAGGTCTTTAGTTTAATCTAACATCGTGTTAACCCACAGTGAAAGTATGTTCAACAGTTTCTAACTTAATAAAATAGTGTTGCACTATTTTAAGTGTTGGTGGCCTGTATGTGTTCCACGGATCCAGAACACCTAACACATCATGATACCAGGAGTTGAGGAATATTAGAACTTCTTAGACCTACCTGCAAGTGATCTGCCTTCCACCAGCATACAGACATCCTGCAAAATGGACAGCGTCCGCCCGCCGCCGCCGCTCCGCATCACCGGTAACCTGGGGGCCAACTGGAAGATATTCAAACAACGCTTCCAGCTCTACCTGGAAGCCACAGACCGGGAAGATGCCTCAGACACCAAGAAGATCGGTCTCTTCCTATCCACGGCCGGGGAACATGCCATCCACATTTTCAATTCTCTCACCTTTGCTGATGATGAAGATAAATCAAAATTCATGACGGTCCTCCTCAAGTTTGAGACTCACTGCAACATAGAGGTGAATGAAAGTTTCGAGCGCTATGTATTCCAACAGCATTTACAGGGTAAGGATGAACCTTTCCAGTCCTTTCTCACCCACCTCCGCATCCTTGCGCACTCCTGTAATTACGGGCCCACATCCGACTCCATGATACGCGACCAGATCATTTTCGGTGTTCAGTCGGACCCCCTACGCCAGCAGCTCCTCAAAGTAAAGCAGCTCACCCTAGCGACCGCCATCGAGACCTGCGTGCTACATGAACACGCCACTAGTCGGTATTCCCACATCCAAGCAGCTGAAACGGTGCGGCAAAGTCCCCACAAGGCAGAACGGGTCCAAGCAATCGAGCAACTCCAGGGTCTCAGCCTGAGGGCGGCCATTTTGTGCGCTTTTCGTGTACTCCCGCGCTTGTGCGCACCGAACGAAGGGACGGCGACGTTGACGAACATACTGCGCAGGCACGCACCATGTACAGCTGCACCGCGCATGCGCGGTGGCGCAGCGAACGTACTGATGCTACAACGTGCGGCAACTGTGGCTCCGTCCAGTTAAAGCGGCAATGCCCTGCCAAATCCCGACAATGCCTGAGATGTGGCAAACTTGGCCACTATGCTGCTTTATGCAGATCAGCTCGGCCTGCCAACTCTCGTCGTTCCAACCAGCCTCGCAGGAATGTCCGGGCCATTCAACCCACGGTCACCGAGCCCGATGCGGACCTACTACCCGATATTGACACCGAGGACCCGAAGACACCTTTTCGAATCGGTATGAAATGAATGAAAATGAAATTCGCTTATTGTCGCAAGTAGGCTTCAAATGAAGTTACTGTGAAAAGCCCCTAGTCGCCACATTCCGGTGCCTGTTCGGGGAGGCTGTTACGGTATCGTTACAAAAAACAGGGTGTCCGCGAAGCAAAGAATCCAGCCTCTATCGGTATACAGCATCGATCCAGACGATGAGTGGTGTGCCACCCTTACGGTCAACCGGTCCCAAATACGATTCCGCCTGGACACTGGTGCCTCCGCCAATCTCATTGCACAGTCTGACCTCCAAAGACTTTGTGTCAAACCAGCCATCCTCCCATCAGCCTGCCAGCTATTAGATTATAATGGCAATGCCATTGCTGCCAGTGGCTCGTGTCAGCTCGAAGTGACGCACAAGTCACGCAAAGCCATCCTTCCCTTTGAAATCGTGGGCTCCTCGAAAGCCTCCCTGCTTGGCGCGCAGGCATGCAAGCTGTTGAACCTAGTTCAGAGAGGTCACTCTCTCTCTCCTGCTGACGCGTCTGCCTTTCAGACACCGACTTCAGGGCACAGCTTGACGCCATTATCAACCAGCACCACAAAGTCTTTGAGGGCATGGGCACGCTCCCCTACACCTACAAGATTTTATTAAAACTGAATGCCATGCCTGTGGTGCACGCACCTCGCAGGGTCCCAGCACCCCTTAAGGACCGTCTCAAGCAGCAGCTCAAGGACCTCCAGAACCAAGGAGTGATTTCCAAAGTCACGGAACCGACCGACTGGGTCAGTTCCATGGTATGTGTAAAAAAAGCCTTCCGGCGAATTGAGAATTTGCATTGATCCCAAGGATCTAAATCACAATATCAAGAGGGAGCACGATCCAATTCCCAAGCGCAAAGAGCTCACATGTGAGATGGCTCACGCCAAGCTCTTCACCAAACTCGATGCCTAAAAGGATTCTGGCAAATCCAGCTCGATAAATCCAGCAGGAAACTTTGCACATTTAATACCCCCTTTGGCAGATATTGTTACAACAGGATGCCATTCGGGATCATATCTGCATCAGAAGTGTTCCATAGGATTATGGAACAAATGATGGAAGGCATTGAAGGTGTTCGCGTCTATGTCGATGACATAATCATTTGGTCCACCACCCCGCATGAGCATGTTAGTCGCCTCCAGCGCGTATTCAGACGTATACATGAGCATGGCCTCCGCCTCAACAGGGCCAAATGCTCTTTTGGTCAGACGGAGTTCAGGTTCCTCGGGGACCACATCTCCCAGTTGGGTGTGCAGCCGGATGCGGACAAGGTAGCTGCTACCACAGCTATGAAAACACCAGAGGACAAGAAGGCGATCCTCCGATTTCTGGGCATGGTCAATATTTTAGGGAAATTTATCCCTAACCTCGCCTCTCATACCACGGCTCTCAGGAACCTGGTCAGGAAGACGACAGACTTCCAATGGCTCCCTGCCCACGAGCGCGAATGGAGAGAACTCAAAGCAAAACTGACCACGGCCCCGGTCTTATCTTTCTTTGATCCAGCAAAGGAGACCAAAATTTCGACCGATGCCAGTCAATCCGGCATTGGGGCAGTGCTCCTTCAACGTGATGAGGCCTCATCATGGGCCCCCGTTGCATATGCGTCACGTGCCATGACCCCCACGGAGCAGCGCTACGTGCAGATAGAAAAGGAGTGCCTGGGCCTTCTGACCGGTGTGGTTAAGTTTCACGGTTATGTCTACGGACTACCTCAATTCACCGTCGAGACCGACCATCGCCCGCTGGTCAATATAATACAGAAAGACTTGAACGATATGACGCCTCGCCTCCAGCGTATTCTTCTCAAGCTCCGGCGATATGACTTCCAGCTGGTATACACCCCAGGCAAAGACCTCATCATTGCTGACGCTCTCCCCAGGGCAGTCAACACTCCATGTGACCCAGCGGGATTTGTCTGCCAGGTTGACGCCCATGTGGCATTCGCAGCCTCCAATCTACCTGCCACGGATGAAAGCCTCGTCCAAATTCGCCGCGAGATGGCGGCTGACCCCTTGCTACAGCGTGTCATGCGCCACCTAACGGACGGGTGGCTCAAGGGCTAATGCCCTCAGTTCTATAATATCAGAGATGATCTGGCGGTAGTAGACGGGATTCTTCTAAAACTGGATCGCTTTGTCATCCCGCATAGCATGCGCCAACTTGTCCTGGAACAACTACACGAGGGCCATCTTGGTGTGGAAAAGTGCCGCCGACGGGCCCGAGAGGCAGTGTACTGGCCCGGCATTAATGAGGACATAGCCAACACAGTGCTCAACTGCCCCACTAGTCAGCGCTTCCAGCCGGCCCAACCACATGAGACCCTGCAGCCCCATGAGTTGGTCATGTCACCATGGACCAAGGTGGGCATCGACCTGTTCCACGCGCTGGGTAGAGACTATGTCCTGATCGTGGACTACTTTTCGAATTATCCGGAGGTGATACGGTTGCACAACATCACCTCGTCTGCAGTCATTCGTGCCTGTAAAGAATCCTTTGCTCGACACGGCTCACGGTTATGTCGGACAATGGCCCCTGTTTCGCCAGCCAGGAATGGTCCAACTTTGCCAGGCGGTACAATTTTGCCCATGTGACATCCAGTCCCCTGTACCCCCAATCCAACGGCAAAGCGGAGAAGGGAGTACATATCGTCAAACGGCTCCTCTGCAAGGCTGCCGATGCTGGGTCCGATTTCCATCTTGCCTTGCTGGCTTATCGCTCCGTCCTGCTGTCCACTGGCCTGTTGCCAGCCCAGTTACTCATGGGTCGTAGCCTGAGGACGACGGTGCCGTCCATCCATGTCTCAGACCTCGACCATGTTCCGGTCCTTCACCGGATGCAGCTGTCTCGTGCACAGCACAAGGCGGGTCATGACTCCCGTGCAGCTGATCTCTCTGCTCTGGCTCCAGATGACAGCGTCCGCGTCCATCTTCCGGATGGGGGCCGGTCTGTGACTGCTGTTGTCCTTCGACAGGTGGCCCCCTGCTCGTTCCTGGTTCGTCTACCGGATGGCTCTATTCTGCGCCGCAATCGACGTGCCCTTCGCCTCATTCCACACTCGCCACGTGATTCTCCACTGTCGCCTCGCCCTCCTGCTGACCCTGCCACGGTCTATGCAGAGCTCCCTGTCACTCTGCATCCCCCTGACTCTGACGCAGTTCCGCCCGCTCCTGAACCGGCGGCTCTCGACCCACCTTTGAGGCGGTCAACCAGAATTCGTCGCCCTCCTCACAGACTTAATTTATGAACTTTGCGGCCTTATAGACTCTCTGAATTGTTTTGTTGCTTTGTTTGATCGTTTCTCTGGTTTGTATATAGTGTTGATCTCGTTATTCTTATTGCATACTGCTTCTCTGCACCAGGCACCTTCCCATGTAAATAGCTTAGTTCTCATGTACGTAGTCCTGTAAATATGTCTTTGCACCCCACACGTAGTTAGGAACATTCTCACCATACATTATTTATTGCCACACACACACTGATGGACACACAGCAAGACCAATCAACACACACAACACCGCAGCCAATCACCAGTTAGAGCACACGCACTATAAAGACAGGGGGCATCAGAGTTCCCGCTCATTCGAGCTGCAGCCTCCTAGTAGGACAGAGCTTACAGCTTACAGCACAGGTCCTCACCATGTGCTGAGTGCATAGACTGGTTCGGACAGGCATAGGTCTTTAGTTTAATCTAACATCGCGTTAACCCACAGTGAAAGTATGTTCAACAGTTTCTAACTTAATAAAATAGTGTTGCACTATTTTAAGTGTTGGTGGCCTGTATGTGTTCCACGGATCCAGAGCACCCAACACATCAATCTGTTTTTGGTGGTTTTAGTTATCGAATCATAGAATCGTTCCAGAATAGAGGAAATCCACTCAGCCCTTCAAGTCCTCTCATAAAGGACTTCCAGTGGCGTTCGTGAGCAGAGTGGTCGTAGAAAAAGGCTCCCGCAGTTCCACGAAGTCGGGGCCTCCGGATTTTTAAAATATAAAATGTGAAACATTTTTTTTTTAAAGTTTCCCGCGAAAACAGGAGCAAGGGAACTGGGCCCTCGGGAGAGGAGCGATCCGACGGGTGCCCCCCCCCCCCTCAAATGCACGGCAGTAGAGCACAGGGCAGGACAAGCGGTGGCCAGGACCGAAGCAGTGGCCAGGACCGAAGCGGGGGCCAGGACCGAAGCGGGGGCCGAACCTGCAGGGAGGAAGGAACGGTGGAGCAACCGACATCCCCCCCCCCCCGCCCCCCCCCCCCCCCCACCCAGCAGGAGAGCGCAGGGTGCGTCGAGCGGCGGCCCATACCGAGCAGCGGGGGCAGCAGCGGGGAACGAAGCAGGGACTGTCCGACCAATTCAACCCCCCCCACCTCCAAGCGGCGACCACCACGAGGCAGGAACAAAGAGGGACTCCGGACCAGAAGCCTCTCTCTCTCTCTCTTGACCTGGGTGAGTGAGGGAAAAGGAAGGAAAAAATAATTTTTGCAAAAACAAAACTCTGAAAAGAAAACTTTTAAACTTTTAAAACTTTAAAAAAAAAAATTAATAAATCTTTTTGCCCTTTTCTTGTTCTCACCCAAAACAAGTTCACCTGAGAAGAATTTTATAAAAGAGGGAAAAATAAAGTGGTAAAGGAGAGAAGGGAGGGGAGAAGAAAAAGGGAAGGGGGCGAGAAAATAAATAAATAAATAAGAGGGGGGGAGGGAAAAAAAAGGGGGGACAAATGCCAGCAGGGAGCCAAAGCAGAGGGAGAAGGGGCACCAAAGGCAGACGGGGCAATGGGCAAGCCAATTCAGCGAGCCAATCAGCGAGCAAAGCGGCAGAACGGAAGTATCGCCACATCAAAAAGAGCTGGGCAGACAGGTGCAGTCTCCCCCGAGGCCAGGGGGGAGCTGGAACCGGAAGGCAGCCTTTGCCGATGCGCTGAGGGAACATCAGCAGGTAAACAAGGCAGAGGCTAGGGCAGGCATAGAGGCTGCAGTGCAGGCAGCGATGGCCAAGGCCCTGGCGGAGGCACAGCAGGCCCTGGGCAGAGCAGAGGAGACATTGGACGCCCAAGGGAAGAAACTGGAAGCCCAAGAGGCGACCATTAAGGAGCTGGAGAAAGCAGCGACTGACGTGAGCGACCGGATCACGGTCCTGGAGAGGGAGGTGGCGAGACTGGGCACAACACACGGGAGCCTGAAGGGCAGAGTGGACGACCAGGAAAACCACTCGAGGAGGCAAAATGTCAGGAGAGTGGGCTTACCAGAGGGGATCGAGGGTTGAAACCCCATGGCCTACATGGCCGAGATGCTGGGCAAGTTAGTGGGGAAGAAAACCTTTCCCAGCCCACCAGAAATGGACAGAGCACACCGGTCGCTGCGCCCGAAGCCCAAAGCAGGGGAACACCCGAGAGCAGTTATAGCTAAACTGCACTGGTGCCAAGATAGGGAAACAATCCTGCGCTGGGCCAGGAAAAACAGAACCTGCAGATGGGAAGGACATGCCATTAGAATTTACGAGGACATTGGGGCAGACCTAGCCAGGAGACGGGCCGAGTTTAATAGAGCGAAAGCAGCTCTTCACAAGAGCAACGTGCGTTTTGGTATGCTGTACCCAGCGAAACTCTGGGTCACACACCAAGAAAGAGAATACTTCTTTACAGCCCCTGCCGAAGTAAACAAGTTTGTCGAGAAACACGGGCTGGAAAACCACCAGCGAAGGTAGAAATGAGGGGCCCCTGGCAGGGGGCAACAACACGCCGACGGGGGGGGGGGGGAGGGGAGGGGTGAGGCAACGCCAGGCCCCCCCGCCACCCCCCCCCCCACGGCGAGCGCACCCTAAACTAAGAACAGACCACTGCCCGAGGGGCCGCTTCAGGTTTGAGGCCAGGCCCCAGCACGAGGGAACGAGAGTAGCGGAGAAGGGAGAGCAAGCGAGACGAGTGCAGGGTAGGACGGGGGAAGAGCGGGCAGAAAACCGTAGAATCCGGGCAGGGGAGAAGCGAGACAGTAACTCCCAAGAGGGGGGCCACCATACTAGCGGGAAAGCTAGCGCCGGGGGCATGCAACAAATCAGGGCCGCAGCGCGTCCCCAACAGGGGTAAGGCGCCAGGCTGGAGGTGGGGGGGACCACTCAACAGAGACGGGAGAGCAAACTGGGAGAGGAACAGGGGAAAAAGAGACAAAGGAGGGGTACAAGGGAGAGGGGGGAAAGGGGAGAGACCGGGAGGGGGGGGACACAGGGAAGGAGAGACCGGGGAGGGGCGACACAGGGAAGGAGGGACAAACAGGGCTAGGAAAGGGATTGGGCTACAAAGTGCCACAACCAAGGGCTCGAAACAAGGAATCGCTGCAAGCACCCACCCAGTACGGTCTCTGGGCGAAGGGAGACCCCAGAGTGCAGGGGACTACCCACATGGCGGACGCACAGTGGGCAGCCGTGTCGGGTGCCCCCGGGACAAAGGGAAACCCTGGAGCGCAGGGACCCGACCGCATGGAGAGAGCAGTGACAGCGGCCATCCTGGACGGCCCCCTAACAAAGGGAAACCCCGGAGGGCAGGGGCGCGTCCACCAGGTAAGTATGGTTAATCCCACAGGAGCGAGGGGGCAGAAGCCCCCCACCAGGATAGTCACCTGGAACGTGAGGGGACTCAACGAGATCCAGAGTCCTCACCCACCTAAGAAATATGAGGGCCGACATAGTCTTCCTCCAAGAGACACACCTGAGAGAGCACGACCGACTGCGGGTAAGAAAGGGCTGGGTGAGACAAACCTACCATTCCTGCTATGGAACAAGGGCCAGGGGGGTGGCGATATTGATCGGCAAGAGGACGATGTTTAGGGCAACAAAGACGGTTATGGACCCAGGGGGACGGTATATCATGGTCAGCGGGGCCCTCGATGGGGCACCGGTAGTACTAGTTAACGTGTACGCACCCAACTGGGACGACACGAGCTTCATCAGGAAGACCATGGCAGAAATCCCTGACATAGCGACGCATCGACTAATCATGGACCCAAAGACAGACAGATCAAACCCCAAAACGGGGAAACCTCAAGCATGGCAAGGGAACTCAGTCACTTTATGGAGCAGATGGGAGCGGTGGACCCCTGGAGGTTCGCCCACCCGGGGGAGAAGGAATTCTCCTTCTTCTCCCCAGTACGCAACGTATACACCAGAATTGACTTCTTTGTGGTAGGGAAAACGATGCTTCCGGGGATAGACAAGATGGAATACTCCGCAATTGTGATATCAGACCACGCTCCACACTACATGGACGCGAGGCTGGAGACGGGCAGGGCCCAACGCCCCACATGGAGGTTGGACGTCGCCCTACTAGCGGACAAGGCCTTCAACGAAAGGTTATCACAGGCCATTGCAGAGTACACAGAGAACAACCAGAACGGGGAGGTCTCACCCTCCACGTTCTGGGAAACACTAAAGGCCGTACTAAGAGGGGAAATCATCGCTTTCAAAGCGCGAAGAGATAGGGAGGAAAGGGTGGCGAGGCAGCAGCTGGTCAACTCCATACTGGAGGTAGACCGTAAATACTCCGAGGCCCCGATCGTAGAGCTATTGGCGGAGAGGAAAGAGCTACAAAGGAACTTTGATCTGCTCTCCACCAGGAAAGAAGTGCACCAACTCCACCAGGCACAAGGGACCCTATACGAACACGGAGACAAAGCCAGCGGCCTGTTGGCACACCAGCTGAGAAAGCAGGCAGCCACCAGAGAAATTGCACAAATCAGGGAGACCAGAGGCATATTAGAAACAGAACCAGAAAATATCAACAAAACCTTCAAGGCCTTCTACCAAGGGCTGTACACCTCAGAGCCCCCAATGGGGGAGTCTGGGATGAAACGGTTCCTTGATGGACTGGACATTCCAGTCGTGGGGGAGGGCAGAAAACGGGGCTTGGAAGCACCACTAGCACTAGGAGAGATCATGGACAGCATTAGCTCCATGCAGGCGGGGAAGGCGCCGGGACCCAACGGGTTCCCGGCGGACTTCTACAAAAATTTGCGACAGCACTGCGGGAGATGTTCACAGACCCGCTAGCGAGGGGCACACTGCCGCCCACGCTAGCACAGGCCTCAATCTCGCTGATACCTAAGAAAGACGAAGACCCAACGGAATGTGGGTCATACAGACCCATCTCACTCCTGAATGCAGATGCCAAAATACTGGCCAAAATCCTAGCCAAAAGGTTAGAAGACTGTGTACCAGAGGTGGTCGCAGAGGACCAGACGGGCTTTGTCAAAGGTAGACAACTAACCTCGAACATCAGGCGCCTGCTGAACGTGATAATGACCCCCTCCAGGGAGAGAACACCAGAGGTGATCGTCTCCCTAGACGCAGAAAAGGCCTTCGACAGAGTCGAATGGAAATACCTCATAGAGGCACTGGAGCGGTTCGGGCTTGGAACAGGGTTCACCTCCTGGGTAAAACTCCTATACACGCTCCCATGGCGAGCGTACGGACCAACAATACCAACTCCCGATACTTCTAGCTACACAGGGGCACCAGACAATGATGCCCACTGTCCCCGCTGCTGTTCGCTGTAGCGATCGAACCACTAGCAATCGCGCTCAGAGCGGTAAAAAGCTGGAGGGGGATCCGAAGGGGCGGCAGAGAGCACAGAGTCTCTCTCTATGCAGATGACCTGCTCCTCTACATTTCGGACCCACAGAGCAGCATGGATGGAATCATCGCGCTCCTGAAAGAGTTTGGTGCCTTCTCGGGCTACAAACTCAACATGAGCAAATGCGAGATCTTCCCGGTACATCCACAAGGAGGGGGGGCAGCACTAACGGGACTGCCGCTTAAACAAGCCCGACACAAATTCCGCTACCTGGGGATCCAAATAGCCCATGACTGGAAAGGGATCAACAAATGGAACCTCACCAGTCTGACAGAGGAAGTAAAAAAGGACCTGCAAAGATAGAACACACTCCCACTCTCCCTCGCGGGGAGAGTCCAGACGATCAAAATGAACGTGCTGCCCAGGTACCTCTTCCTATTCAGATGCATCCCGATCTATATCCCCAAGGCCTTTTTCAAAGCATTAGACAAACTAATCATGGCCTTTGTATGGGGGGGAAGAATGCTAGGATCCCAAAGAAGGTCTTACAAAAAACAAAATCCAGGGGGGGGGCTAGCCCTCCCAAACCCACAACTCCACTATTGGGCGGCGACGGCTGAGCGAATAAGGGTAAGGATCAAGGAGCCAGAAGCCGAGTGGGTGCGCGTGGAAGAGGCCTCCTGCATGGGGACCTCCCTCCGGGCCCTCGCCACGGTGGTGCTCCCATCCCCATCCCCACCCAAAAAACACTCCAGCAGCCCGGTGGTAATAGCCACCCTCCAGTCCTGGAACCAACTACGGCAACAATTTGGCCTGACCAGAATGTCGGGTAAAGCTCCCATCTGCAACAACCATAGGTTCACGCCAGCGCTGACTGACGCCACCTTCAAAAGGTGGGGACAGGACAGAAGGACACTGACAGTCAGGGACCTATACACGGACGGCAGGATCGCAACACTGGGCGAACTGACAGAGAAATTCCAGCTAGCCAGGGGGAACGAGCTAAGGTACCTGCAACTAAGAAACTTCCTACGAAAGGAGACAGGGACATACCCACAACCACCACGACAGACACCAATGGAAGAGTTACTGGACGCAAGCATACTAGATAAAGGAAACTGTAGTGATATGTATGACCGACTGGTAGAAGGGGCTGACACCGTATTGGACGCAACAAGAATGAAGTGGGAGGAGGACCTGGGGATCGAAATAGGATGGGGACTCTGGAGCGAAGCACTGCATAGGGTCAACTCCACCTCCACCTGCGCAAGGCTCAGCCTGACGCAACTAAAAGTGGTACATAGAGCCCACTTAACAAGAACCCGTATGAGCAGGTTGTTCCCGGAGGTGGAGGACAGATGTGAGCGGTGCCAAGGAGGCCCAGCCAACTACGCCCACATGTTCTCGTCCTGCCCCAGACTTGTGGAGTACTGGACAGCCTTCTTCGAGGCAATGTCCAAAGTGGTGGAGGTGAGGGTGGAGCAATGCCCGAAAGTGGCGGTCTTCGGGGTTTCAGACCAGCCAGATCTATTCCTGGGGAGGAGGGCGGACGCTCTTGCCTTTGCCTCCCTGATCGCCCGCCGTAGAATCCTGTTCGGATGGCGGTCAGCAGCACCACCCAAAGCTGCAGACTGGCTGTCTGACCTCTCGGAATCTCTCCAAATGGAGAAAATCAAATTCGCCATCCGAGGGTCAGATGACGGCTTCCACAGAACGTGGGAGCCATTCACCCAATTGTTCCGGGGCCTGTTTGTGGCCAACAAACAAGCAGAAGAATAGCCAGGTAGCCAAGAACCAGGGGAGAGTAGCCAAAGCATGAGAGGGAGCGATAGACCGGGAGAGGGGGAGGGGGGGGGGACAGCTAAATTTAAGAGGAAGGAAAGACGAGCCACGGGGGGGCGGGGTGGGGGGGGGGGCAGGAGCGGGGAGAGGGGTGGTAGAGGGAAGAGACGGAACAATAGATAAGAGCCAGGGAGGGGGAGGGGGAAGGCAGGTAAACGTTAACAAACTTAACGTCCACAGGAACAGAGAAAACGGGGAAGACGGGAGGGCCGCAGAAGCGGAATGAGACGACAAGGGCAGCGAACTCCGTCTGGGAGAAGCAAGGGACGACAACACCATGAACAGATGCCTACTTATGTGTGTAAATAATTTTGCCAAGTGTACAGAGCTGCTGCTGTTGAGCGGGGGCATAATACCGTCTGATGGCTTCTCAGGGAAAATTAAAACGTCAGCAGCAGCAGCGACCCGTAGGGGAGTGGGGGTGAGTGCTGCATTGGGAGGGTGTGGGAAGACTGAGGCGCGTGGGGTCACGTCTAGTCAATTGCTATTGTATATTCTCTTTTTGCACTATGTTAATGTTCACTCTATTTTGCTGTGTTAGGATTATTACTATTTATCATGAAAAACTTTGCAAAACTTTAATTAAAAAAATATTTAAAAAAGTCCTCTCATCAAGAGTAATTCACGTACTGCCATTCCCCCACCCTCTCCCGACATCCCGACAAATTCTGCCTTTTCGGATATATAGAAATATGGAAAAATGTAAGGCACCGGAGGAGGCCCCTTTGCCCATTGTGTCCATCAAGACCCACAACATTATAGCTGGATCATTACGACTAAATATTTATTCTCTTCCCGACCTTCCATCACCCCAACCTCACACCCACCCATGTAATTTCTCAGTGGATATAAAATTAACCCCAGAAATAACCTAGGGTTGATTAGTTAAAAAAATACTCTGGAAAATTCCTATTTGATCCTTCTCAGGCAATGGAAACCCAGGAGATCACAGGGGTTGAGTGCCATCTATAAAAACATGTATTCTACATGGAGTGATCTCTGTCCCAGTCAGGAATTGGTCCACCTCCCCCTTGAAGATTATGCAGAGAGTCAGCAGTCGGCAGGTGACTCCAGCGTTCCAGAGTCCCTACTCTCAAGGAAAAGGGGAAATGTCTCTTCCTGACGTGAGACCCACCGACTGGCTGAGATCAGCTAACACCAATTAGGTTGTTGAACAAAGCCAAGGTTGTTCAGCTTTGACAAAGAGTCATCAAGTCTCAAAACGTTATCTCCCTTCTCTCTCCACACATTCTGTCAAACCTGCTGCGATTGTCCAGTATTTTCTGTTTCTGTTTCAGATTCCAGCATCCGCAGACATTTGGTTTTATTAACCAAGGTTGTTCATTCTCTGCCTCGTTTTCAGGTCCCTCCATTGCCGTGTTCCCTCACTAGCTCTGTAATCTCGCTCAGCCCCCACAACCCTCGGGGATCCCTGTGCTCCTCCAATTCCTGCCCCGTGTGGATCCACAATCTTAATCGTTTCACCATTGGCGGCCGTACTTTCAGCTGCCTGGGGCCTAAGCTTTGAAATTCCCTCCTTAACCCTCTCCATCTCTTCCTTTAGGACGCTCCTTAAAAATCCAGCTCATTAACTACGTTTTTGACCAGCTGCCCCATTTCCCCCTTCTGTGGGATGGAGTCAATTTTTATTTATCGCATTCCTGTGAAGTGTCGGGGTGTGTTAGCATTTCAGAAGGTGCTACACAAATGTAAATTTTAGGTGTTGTTCAAATCCCTGTGGATCTGTCGAGCAGACGGAAATGTACAAAAACACCCAGCCCTTGAGGGAAATAAATCTGTTGTAAGCTTCATGTCTTATATCATGCAAATCAGTTAACTGACCTACATGTATGAGTACAGCAGTAATGAAATGAGTGAATCCAGCCACGGAAAACTCACTTTTAATGAGGAGCCACGCAATCTTGTATTAAAAGGGTCGTAACATCCCATGCCAAAAATCACGGGACTTTTCAATAACCGCACTGCAAATAACCACAAAAATTAAAGCACCAAAACTTAAAAAGAATCATTTTCAAGTGGCTGAAGAGCCTTTAAATGGGGGAATAGGATAAAAGTAACCAAGGTAAAGGATACCGGTGGGAGACGAAGGTGGGAATTCAATGCAGACTTGTGGTTGGATTACATAGAATTTACAGTGCAGAAGGAGGCCATTCAGCCCATCAAGCCTGCACCGGTCCTTGGAAAGAGCACCCCCATTTTAAGCCCAGAGCTCCGCACCATACCCGTAACCCAGCAACCCCACCCAACCCCTTTGGACACTAAGGGGAATTTAGCACGGCCAATCCACCTAACCTGCATGTCTTTGGACTGTGGGAGGAAACTGGAGCACCCGGAGGAAACCCACGCAGACACGGGGAAAACGTGCAGACTCCGCACAGACAGTGACCCAAGCCGGGAATCGAACCTGGGACCCTGGAGCTGTGAAGCGACAATGCTAACCACTGTGCTACCGCGCTGCCCGTGGAGGAGGAGTGCGGTTGTTGGGGGGGGGGGGGGGGGAGATAGGCACCTATGGTCATCCAAATTTATTGCAAACCCTGGAACCATTACGGACACACAGTTTTAAATAATCATCGGCCAGAAGGCAGACGGTACTTTTTAACAAATTCACGTTGGTTCTTTGTCACCTCTAGATTGGAACTGACTGTCCCGTTTCCCATCTTCACCCCTCCAGAAGCTTGGGATCAATGGAGGCTCTGCTGTCTATCTCCCAAGTTCCATTCGTACAGAGGGTGAGATTTTCTGTCTCTTCACGCCAGTGGGATCTTCCTTTCAATCCCACAAAGACCGACCTTGGCCTCACCCCCCCCCCCCCTCCGCCCATGGTGGGATCTCTTCTCCAGTGGCGGCGCTGATGTGCCATGCAAATGGCCATTGACATTGGTGGCACAGGAAGATCCCGCTGCCCGTCAATGGCGTGCTGCATCCGCTGTGGAGGTTGAGGCTGGAATGTCCGGGCCAGAGTCCCTTGTGCTCCCTGACTTTCATTGGCTCCCAATCAGGCGCTTCAATTTGAAGATTTTCATCCTTCCATTCAATTCCCTCCATGGCCTCCTCATCTCTACCTTCCTCTGTAATCTCCTGCAGACCTACAACCCCCCAAGATCTCTGTGCTCACTTGTGCATCCATGATTCGAATGGCTCCAACATTGCCGGCTGCACTTTCAGCTGCCAAGGTCCTAAGCTCCGGAATTCCTGCCCTCCCTATCTCCCCTTCCCTATGGGGGGAAAGGTATGATCAGGGTATGATCACAATGAACTTGATGATCAGCTATGATCACAATGAATGCCGGAGGAAGCTTGAAGGGCCGAATGGCCTCCTTCTGCTTCTACTTTCGATGTATGTTTCTATGTATGTTTCCTCCTTTAAGATGCTTCTACCTCTTTGGATTTTGGTCCCCTGTCTTAATATTTCCTTACATGGCTCAGTGTCAAATTTGTTTGTATTTGTTCCCATAAAGAACTTAATTTTACTATGTTAAAGGTGCTACATCAATGCAAGTTGTTGGCGTCTTTTCCTTTTTTTCTTTATTCTTTCATGAGATGTGGGTGTTGCAGGGAAGGTCAGTATTTGTCACCCTTGAACTGGGGGGCTTGCGAGGCTATTTCAGAGGGGCAGTTAAGAGGTAAGGACTACTATTGGGCAGCCAATGTGGCGATGATCCGTAAGTGGGTAATGGAGGGAGAGGGGGCGGCGTGGAAGAGGTTGGAGATGGCGTCCTGTGTGGGCACGAGCCTGAGGGCGCTGGTGATGGCACCGCTGCCGCTCTCGCCGACAAGGTACACCACAAGCCCGGTGGTGGCGGCATCGCTGAAGATCTGGGGGCAGTGGAGGCAACACAGGGGTGAGGTGGGAGCCTCGGTTGGGTCCCCGATTCGGGAGAATCATCGGTTCGTCCCGGGAAGGATGGATGGGGGATTTCGGAGCTGGCATCGGGCAGGGATTAGGAGAATAGGGGACCTGTTCATAGATGGGACGTTTGCGAACCTAGGGGCGCTGGAGGAGAAGTTTGGGTTACCCCCGAGGAATGCTTTTAGGTACATGCAAGTGAGGGCGTTTGTGAGACGGCAGGTGAGGGAATTCCTGCTGCTCCCGGCACAGGGGACCCAGGACAGGGTGATTTTGGGTGTATGGGTTGGAGAGGGCAGGGTCTCGGCGATCTACCAGGAGCTGAAAGAAGAGGAGGAGGCCACGGTAGAGGAGCTAAAGGGCAAGTGGGAGGAGGAGCTTGGGGAGGAGATAGATGAGGGTCTGTGGGCTGATGACCTGAGTAGGGTTAATTCTTCCTCCTCTTGCGCCAGGCTCAGCCTAATACAATTCAAGGTTGTTCACAGAGCGCATATGACAGGGGCGAGGATGAGTAGGTTCTTTGGGGTGGAGGACAGGTGTGGGAGGTGCTCGGGGAGTCCGGCAAATCACGTCCACATGTTCTGGTCGTGCCCGGCACTGGAGGGGTTTTGGAGGGGTTTTGCGAGGACTATGTCCAAGGTGGTGAAAGTCCAGGTCAAGCCGAGTTGGGGGTTGGCATTATTTGGGGTAACGGACGAGCCGGGAGTGCAGGAGGTGAAAGAGGCCGGTATCCTGGCCTTTGCGTCCCTGGTAGCCCGGCAGAGGATCTTGTTATTATGGAAGTACGCGAAGCCCCCCAGTGTGGAAGCCTGGATAAATGACATGGCAGAGTTCATTAAGCTGGAGAGGATAAAGTTTGCCTTACGAGGGTCTGTGCAGGGGTTCTTCAGGCGGTGGCAACCGTTCCTAGACTATCTCGCAGAGCGTTAGGAGGAGGTCAGCAGCAGCAGCAACCCTAGGGTGGGGGGGGGGGAGGAGTTCTGTTGGGGGGGGGGTGGTCGGGGGGCTTCCCCTACGAGTACCGTTAAATGTCATATGGGGGGGGCTATTGTACATGGGAAAACCCAATGTAAATGTTTTGTACAATGTTAATTGTTGCGTTTGCGTTTCTTTTATCTTCTGTTATTGTGGGGGGGTGGGTTTGTCAAAAATTTTGTTGGAAAACTTGAATAAACATATTTTTAAAATTAAAAAATAAGAGGCAAGGACATTGCTAAGGGTCTGGAGTCACACGTAGGTCAGACCAGATAAGAATGGCAGATTTCCTTCCTTAACGGACATTAGTTACCGGATGGGTTTTTACAAAATTCATTATAGTTTCTGCAGTAGCAGTTGGACTTGGTACCTAAAGGGTTAACATGGGATGGAGTGCAGGACCACTCACACAGTGCGGGGGTCACGATGACCCTTCTCGCTGGCAGGATATTCAGGTCCCGGCAAAGGCGAACCCCAGTGGCCCGTTTCCCAGTGGTGTGGCCGGTGACCAATGCCATTGACTTTGGTGAGACTGGACGATTGTGCCAGCAGCCAATGGCAAGCCATCTCTGCCAGCGGGGAACCCGCCATGAGGGGGCCTGAAAATCCCGGCCAATGGTGTGAGGAAGCACATGACTCAGAGCTCGTGTTAGTCTACAGATGGACAGTGAAATGCAAACAGCTGGGATGGAGTCTTTTGTCTATTGTACCTTCTACTGTAAATATGTCGACAGCTATGTGTTGTTATTAAGACTTGTTGTTAAAATACTGAAGTTTAATTCATAGTAACCAAGACTGTGATTTAATGGTTAAAAGAAAAAGAGTCCTGCTTTGGGCACGTTTAGCCGGGTGTTTGCTGTTCTTGCAGCACTGAGAACGACCCGCTATTAAACAGGACTCTGCGTCTTTTCCGGGTCTCGGCAAGAAACATTCCGCCGAGGCTGTACTTAGACCCAGGAAGAGATAGGGTGCCATTTGACCCCACCCCACCACTGTGGCCTCTGGAACCTCCAATGCCCCAACTTACCAAATAGGGGACCTTGAGCCCCCCCCCCCCCCCCCCCCCCCCGCACCCCACATCACAAGGTAGGGCACCCCCAGGTCCAATCCCCGACATAGGCAAGATACCACCCTAACACCTAGGCACTGCCAGGCAGTGCCCAGGCCAATCTGGCAGTGCCAGAGTGCCCAGGTGGCATCAGGAGTGCCAGTGTACCACCATTCCTAGAGCCTGACCACCCAGGGGACCCAAATCGCCTGGGAGAACCCTCCAAGTGCCGTCATGCCTGGTCCACATTTATGGAAAACAGTGCTAAACATCGCCAAGCGATGGTCTCCGGGGTGACTCTGGGGTGGCACAAACATATTCAACTGACCTAACTGCTCACTTGAGTATGCAAATCTAGATCCCGCCCAGTGAGGGCGAGATGAGGCTGGTAATAATAATAATAATCTTTATTGCCACAAGCAGGCTTACATTAACACTGCAATGAAGTTACTGTGAAAAGCCCCTAGTCGCCACATACCGGCGCCTGTTCGGGTACACTGAGGGAGAATTCAGAATGTCCAAATTACCTAACAGCACGTCTTTCGGGACTTGCGGGAGGAAACCGGAGCACCCGGAGGAAACCCACGCAGACACAGGGAGAACTCGCAGACTCCACACAGACAGTGACCCAAGCCGGTAATCGAACCTGGGACCCTGGGGCTGTGAAGCAACAGTGCTAACCACTGTGCCACCATGCCACCCATAGATCACGCCCCTGAGCAGAGTCCTTCTGTTTCATGGTCTCCATTACTGAAACCAGCTTTATATTCCATATTTATTCATTGAATTTAAATTTCACCAGCTGCCCTGGTGGGATTTGAACCCGTGTCTCCAGAACATTAGTCTGAATCTCTGGATTACTAGGCCAGTGATATTGCCGCCATGCCACCATCTCCCTTTGTCTTTATTGATTAGCTCAAGGGTGTAGGCGCCGATGACAAGGTTAAAATTTAGAGTACCCAATTTCTTTTTTCCCAATTAAGGGGCAATTTAGCGTGGCCAATCCACCTCGCCTTCAGATCTTTGGGTCATGGGGGTGAGACCCACGCAAACACAGGGAGAATGTGCAAACTCCACACGGACAGTGACCCAGGGCCGGGATCGAACCTGGGACCTCAGCGCTGTGAGGCAGTAGCGCTAACCGCTGCATTACAGTGCTGCCCTACATTGTTGCCTTAATTGTCTTTGAATTCTAGCCCAACTCAGAGGGCAGTTAAGAGTCAACCACATTGCTGTGGGTCTGGAGTCACAGGTGGTCAGATTGGGTAAGAGTGGCAGATTTTCTTGAGCATTATTGAACCAGATGGGTTTTTGTTGTTGCTACTCTGACTGAAATGTTTACCACAGAATCTGAATGAGAAGTGAGCTTCCTGCTCGATCTGCACAAGGATCAGGTCGGGTAAATTCCTAAAAGACGAGTTTAAATTTTTTAAACTTTTGTTTTGGGGCCTGGCAGGTTTCCCCCAGCATGCCTGGTTAGCACGGGCCTATCACCTTTTCCCTAGCTCCCTCTCCCCCACCACCAATTGCAGAACCCCCCGCAGGATATCTTGGCAGCCAAGCCCGCCACTGTTGACAGTGGATTGCTTGCTGCCTCTTTCTGTTGACCCTGCCTGGGATGTCTGCAGGCAGGATTTAAATGCGAAGTTGTTGGAATGGGGTAAGGTTTTTGAACACATCGGCCCAAAGTTAAAATCGAGGCCGCTGACTGATGTGCTAGCAAGGCTAACTCTAGTACATGAAAGGGGGGTAAATCTACATGTTAAGCAAGTTGGACAGTTGTTGATCATAGTTGGCAGATGCACGACCTCTAAACAGATGTATTTATTGGCAATTTAAGAAAGTAGGCAATAAGAGCAGGAGTAGGCTGTCGTGTTATTCACCCTGGGGTAACACGGACTGCAACTGGATGCAGTTGTACTGTAAAGTAGACACCAAACTTAGACGTTAGTTCAATACATTTTATTGAGCTTCTGGAGCAGTGCACACAGCTTGCTGTGGGTTGACACTCTACTAATCTATGTGTGCTAACTATAACTAACTAGACCAGACTAGCTCTGAGCCACATGTAGAAGGTGCTAACTGATACTTACACCCTGACTGCCACTACAGTTGCCACCAGTGGAAAGAGGCAGAGTGTTGATGCCTCGTGTGTTTTATAGTGGGAAACCCCCCTCTAGTGTTCTGCCTGGTGATTGGTTGTGTTATGTCCTGTGTGTTGCTTGGCTGTACTGGGTGTCTGTCACCGCCTGTCTGTATCTCATTATGTGCATGAGTGCATATCATGACATCCCCCCCTTTTTAAAAAACATTCGTCGGTTGCTTAGAGCATATGCGACTGTATGTACATGTATAACTACTTACATTAAATGGTGAGTGAATGAATATGTACATGAAATGTGCCTAGTGTGCAGATACAGAACAATATTTACAAGATAAATGTCTATACGTCCAATCTTTGGGGCTGCGTTGGATCCTTGTCGACCGCCTGAGAGGTGGAGGTGGGGACGACGGCACCTTGACAGGCGGGATTGCTGCCAGATTGGTGGCTTTGTGGTGCGAGGTATCCGGAGGAGGCATAACAACATCTGGAAAGGTGAGATTTGGTGGTGGGCAGGCAAGTTTGCGTAGTGCCCTTCTGTTGCGCCTGACAATGGAGTCATCAGCCATACGAACCACAAATGATCTGGGAGCAGCCTGTCGAACAACAACAGCTGGGGCTGACCAGCCTCCATCAGGTAGCTTGATGCGAACAGCATCTTCCGGAGATGAGTAGCATGAGCATCGTACGTCAGGTTTTGCCGGTTCCTGAGTTGCTGCATCTTTTGCAGCACTGGGAGGTGATCCAGGTCTGGTA
Source organism: Scyliorhinus torazame (assembly GCF_047496885.1). Classification (NCBI taxonomy): domain Eukaryota; kingdom Metazoa; phylum Chordata; class Chondrichthyes; order Carcharhiniformes; family Scyliorhinidae; genus Scyliorhinus; species Scyliorhinus torazame. The sequence continues at coordinate 277,824,678 of NC_092707.1, read as the reverse complement.
AGTGTAAGGCCGGAACAGTCGTCCGCAGGTCTCTATTCATGAGGAGTTGAGCCGGAGACATACCAGTGGACAGAGGGGTTGCCCTGTACGCCAACAGCGCAAGGTTGAAGTCAGAAGCAGAGTCCGCACCCTTGCAGAGCAGTTGCTTCACTATATGGACTCCTTTCTCGACCTTCCCGTTGGACTGCGGGTAGTGTGGGCTTGAGGTAATGTGGTTGAATTGGTACGACTTGGCGAAATTGGACCACTCTTGGCTGTGGAAGCAGGGACCATTTCACTCATGACAGTGAGTGGAATACCGTGCCTGGCAAATGACTCCTTGCAGGCCTTGATGACTGTCCTTGATGTAAGGTCTGACAGCTTCACAACCTCCGGGTAACTTGAGAAGTAATCTATGATGAGCACATAGCCACGCCCATTGGCGTGAAAAAGGTCGATTCCCACCTTGGACCACGGAGAGGTTGCTGGAGTGTTTCTTTCGCCTGAGCAGGCTGGAAACGCTGGCAGGTCGGACAATTGAGGACCATGTTGGATAGGTCCTGGTTGATTCCAGACCAATAGAAAGCCTGCCGGACCCTGCGCCTACACTTTTCAACACTGAAGTGTCCCTCATGGATTTGTTTGAGCACTAACCTCTGCAGGCTGCGAGGAATAACAATACGATCTAGCTTGAGGAGGATCCCCTCGACGACTGTCAGGTTGTCCTTGACATTAAAGAACTGAGGGCATTGCCCTTTTTGCCAGCCATTTGTGAGGTGGTGCATTACACGCTGCAGAAGAGGGTCCTTGGCAGTCTCTTCACGAATGCTGATCACTCTTTCATCTGAGGTCAGGAGGTTGCTGGCACACAATTGCACCTGTGCCTCAATTTGGCGGATGAAGTCAACCTGTTCACAGGGCGAGGTGATGGAGCGTGACAGGGAGCGTGATCCTTCTGGAGGAGCACCGCACCAATGCCGTCCTGGCTTGCGTCCATGTTTCCCTGTCAGAATCAAAAAACGCTAGTACCGGAGCAGTGGTGAGCTTTGCCTTTAGCTCGAGCCACTCTGCTTGATGTGTGGGTAGCCATTGGAATGCAGTGGACTTCTTCACCAGATGCCTGAGAGCCGTGGTGTGTGATGCCAGGTTGGGAATGAACATTCCCAAGAAGTTTACCATACCGAGGAAGCGTAGTACCGCCTTTTTGTCTTTCGGGGTCTTCATGGCGTTAATGGCCTTGACTTTGTCCGAATCTGGTTGCACACCCTGCTGGGATATCTGATCGCCCAAGAACTTGATAGATGACATGCCAAAGGAGCACTTGGCCTTGTTCAACTTGAGGCTGTTTGCATGGGCACCTCGAAAGACTTGTTTGAGACAAGATATGTGTTCCTCGGGGGTCACGGACCATATGATTACATCATCTACGTAGACACGCACACCCTCAATGCCCTCCATCATCTGCTCCATGATCCTGTGGAAGATTTCAGAGGCTGAAACAATGCCGAACGGCATCCGGTTATAACAGTACCTTCCCAAAGGTGTGTTGAACGTGCAGAGCTTCCTGCTGGACTCGTCCAGTTGTATCTGCCAGAAACCACGCAATGCATCTAGCTTTGTGAAGAATTTGGTGTGTGCCATCTCACTGGTCAGTTCCTCCCGCTTCGGGATTGGGTAGTGTTCCCGCATTATTTTCTGGTTAAGATCTTTGGGACCTATGCATATCCGCAACTCTCCTGAGGGTTTCTTCATACAGACCATCGAGCTGACCCAGTCAGTCGGTTCCTTCACTTTAGAGATGATGCCCTGGTCTTGGAGCTCCTGCAGCTGTACCTTTAAACGTTCCTTCAGAGGAGCTGGCACCTGGCATGGTGCATGGAGTACAGGCGTGGCATCAGGCCTGAGTAGGATCTTGCAGCAGTATGGCAACGTAAACATTCTACTAAACACATCCGGGTATTGCGCCAGGATGTCATCAATGTCAGCCTGAAGATCCACATTGGAAGAGGACACGGCATGGACTCGCTGTACGAGATTGAGTAGCTTGCATGCATGGGCACCAAGCAGGGGTGCCTTGTCAGGCTTGACGATTTCGAATCGCAGTGTGGCATTGATGGTCTTGTTGGAGACAAACAGATAACAAGATCCTAATGCAGTTATGGCATTGCCATTATAATCAAGTAGCTGGCAGGCTGGCGGAAGAATTTTGGTGTGATAGTCACCATTGTTGTATTATATTGTATATATGGGTATTACGGTAAGGCCCCTGTACTACAGGTAGGGGGATAGATCCCTGTCTGCTGGCTCCGCCCAGGAGGCGGAGTATAAATGTGTGTGCTTTCCGAACAGCAGCCATTTCGTAAGCTGCTGTAGGAGGCCACACATCTCTGTGTAATAAAGCCTCAATTACATTCTACTCTCGTCTCGTCGTAATTGATAGTGCATCATTTTGGTTGCTTTTTAATGCGGTCAAAATCAGCTTGAGAGATGAGATTGTCTGAAGCACCAGTGTCCAGCTTGAACTGGCTGTTGCATTGGTTAACGTGTATGACAGCACGCCATTCGTCCGCAGAATCCACATTGAGGATAGATAGGCATCTTGCTGAATTTGAGGAGGCATATTCACATGTAGTGATGATGCTCACACGATATGGGGACACCAGGCAGTCCTCTGGATCCGTAGTGCTACCAGGATCAGAATCTAGTAGACCTTGCTGTACACATCGAACACGTTTGCGTTGGAAGTGGGATTGCTGTCCCTAGACCGGTGGTGCAGACTTGCACAAGACTGCATAATGTCCAGGCTTCCCACAATTTAAACATCGCCTGCCTTTTGCAGGGCATTACCGCTTTAAGTGGGCGGTGCCGCAGTTCGGGCACGTCATGACGTTGACGTCGGTACGCTCCGTGCGTCGTCGCACATGCGCAGTGCAGTCAGCCGACGTTCGCACTTGTGCAGTTTGGTCTTCGGCCGCTTTGTTCTCCCGTTCGTGATGCGCATGCGTGAGACCCCGGGAAAAGCGCGCGAAATGGCCGCCTTCATCGATACTGAGGCGCCGCATCCGGGCGATGGCCTATACATTCTCTGCCTCATGGGAGGCAAGTTGGTCCTGTTCTGCCGATTTGAAACGGGAGTACTGATTTCTCGCCTGTTCATGCACTTTACACATCTCGATTGTGACTGGCAGGGTCATGTTTTTAATTTTGAGGAGCAGCTCCCGCAAAGAGTTGGAGTGGACCCCAAACACGACCTGATCCCTGATGATGGAATCAGCGGTGTCACCATAGTTTCAGGAAGATGAGTTATAAAGGATTGGAAAGGTTCGTCCTTACCCTGAAGGCGTTGCTGGAAGACATAGCGCTCAAAGCTCTCGTTCGTTTCGACTTCACAGCGAGTGTCGAATTTAGGTTTAACAGTCTTGAATTTGGTCTTGTCCTCGCCTTCGGCAAAAGTGAGCGAGTTGAAAATTTGGATGACTTGGTCTCCCGCAGTTGATAGGAGCAGCGTGATTTTTCTGGCATCGGACGCATCCACGAGGCCCGAGGCCTCAATGTAGAGAAGGAACCTCTGCTTGAAGACCCGCCAGTTGGCCCTGAGATTGCCGGAGATCCGTAGCTGTGGAGGGGCCTGGATCTTCTCCATGCCGCTGGGAGGCACTCGCTGGTCGTCACTGAATCACTCGAGGTAAACCACTTAGATAAAGTAGACTACTGGTACCATGTCGTGTTATTCACCCTGGGGTAACACGGACTGCAACTGGATGCAGTTGTACTGTAAAGTAGACACCAAACTTAGAAGTTAGTTCAATACATTTTATTGAACTTCTGGAGCAATGCACACAGCTTGCTGTGGGTTGACACTCTACTAATCTAAGTGTGCTAACTATAACTAACTAGACCAGACTAGCTCTGAACCACATGTAGAAGGTGCTAACTGATATATACACCCTGACTGTCACTACAGTTGTCACTAGTGGAAAGAGGCAGAGTGCCGATGCCTCGTGTGTTTTATAGTGGGAAACCCCCCTCTAGTTTTCTGTCTGGTGATTGGTTGTGTTATGTCCTGTGTGTTGATTGGCTGTACTGGGTATCTGTCACTGCCTGTCTGTATCTCATTATGTGCATGAGTGCATATCATGACATAGGCCATTCAGCCCTCCGAGCTTCCTCCGCCATTCAATTAGATCACGGCTGATCTTCCACCTTAATACCATTTTACCTCCCAAATTCCATTTCTCCAATTATTCCTATTTTCAATTTGCCCAGATTTAAGTCTCCTTGATCACAAGGATGAACCGACAGCTCGCTCTCCAATCTCCTCAATAACACGCAGTCTGGACAACCTACATTGATTTCTCCCTTAACTCTCTGGCATTAAACTGATCCATCCATCTGGCCCCTTGAGTGGATGTAAAAGATGCCATTGGGCGGGTGGTTGGTGTTGGGGGAGGGCAATTGTCCCCATAGTCCTGGCTCAATATTGATCCCTCAAATCGCTTCTCAGCCTTTTGGCGAAGATGAGCGTGAGGTCAGGTGTAATGCCTGGATCTGGTCTCTCTTGTGGGGACCATGAATTAGATTCAATTTGAATTTGATTTGGTTTTTGGAGCAGGGAAGGAGCTGGATTAGGGATTTACCCCTGTCCACACTCTGAGCTCTAGCTTTGTAACTCTGATAAAGTAATAAAAAAGAATATTGATCCCTCAATCAACATTCCAAAAGCAGATTATGTGGTCTTCATCACATTGTGGGATCCTACTGTGCACAAATTGGCTGCAGCATTTCCTACATTTCGACATACGCACCTTGGCAGGTCAGCCGGCAGGCCTTTAATGAATATGTGGCATAAACATTGTTGATCTAAATTAAATTTTGTGAAACCAAAAGAGTTGTTGTGATCTATAATTTAATGACTGCCATATATTTTAGTAATTAGGCGCCCCCTGCAGGTCACCCTAACTGCTGCAAAGTAAAATTTGTAGCATGAGAATGTAATCAATTAATTAAATTCCTCTTTTAATTAAAAGCATTCACATTTGTCTCTTCTTTAACACCCTTATAACAGAATCAGGCTTTCAAAGGTTACACATTTTAAAGTTTATGTGATTTCACTAATGGGTTACTAATGACACAGAGGAAAATCATAGAAGTTACAGTGCAGAAGGAGGCCATTTGGCCCATCGAGTCTGCACTGGCCCTTGGAAAGAGTACCCTACTTAAGCCCACGCCTCCACCCTATCCCCGTAATCCAGTAACTCCACCTAGGGGGCTGGATTCTCTGCCCCGCCATGCCACTATTCAGCCTCAACCCGCCAGTGGGATTCTCCGTTACGCCGGCCGGTCAATGGGGTTCCCCATTGTGGGGCAGCCCCACTGTGTTGATATGCATCAGTGTAAATACACAAGGGGTTACTGTAAATACACTACAACTAAATAAACACTAGAGGGAGCACCGGAGATGTCATGATATGCAAACATGTAGCTAATGAACACTTAGAATAGGACACAACCAATGAGCAGTCAAGACACCCAGAGGTGGCATTACCACAAGGGGGCATTACACAACCCATATAAAAGGACAGGGCACACATTCTCTGTCTCTTTCCACAGGCGACACTTAGAGAGTAGGACAGGGGCAGATCAGAAGCATCACACCCACCACGTGGCTTAGAGCAGATTGGTTAGTTAGACTGAGTTACTATAGCAAGATTAGCAGGAGAGTCGAACTCATAGAGAACTGTGCTAATGGTTCAATAAATCACATTGAACTTACTTCAAAGTCTGGAGTATCTTTTGGTCAAAGCTGCATTGAGTTGCAGCCTGTGTTATCCCAGAGTACATAACACATCATGGTACCAGGAGTACCTGTTGAATCTATATAGTCCAACTCAGCAAGACGACTATGACAGTCTACCACGCTCACGTGAACAACAAAAAGACTATGACAATCTACCCAGATTATTTGAGTCACCAGAAGAAGACTCTGACAGTCTACCCAGCTCATCTAACCGACAAGAAGACACTGAAGACACTGTATGTGCGACAAGTGACAAAGGCTTCACAATTCCCATACAAGATGTGCGACATCTCAGCGAGACTGACAGATCTCAGCTAGTATGTACAGAGGCACTCGACAATCAAAGTGAGGCTACTAGTGACTCCAGTGACACCACGTTAATTCAAACCTCATCTACTCGAGCCTCTCCACAAGAACCTGAAATGACTCCAGACGGGGAGCATCAAGAAACCAAAGATGATTCAGATGAACCAGAAAGGGCTCCAGATGGGGAGCATCGACAAGCCAAAGATGATTCAAGTGAACTGGACATGACTCCAGACGGGGAGCTCCGAGGAATCAGAGACGGCACGCTCAATGACACAGCAGATGCCACAAAGGACACTGACACAAGTAACTTTGTGAAGGACTCAAATTCTCCACTCGATATGGTCATTGAGCTCAATAAGCACAACAACAAAACCTACAAAAACAACAACACAGACAACAACAAGAAGCGCACCAAAGGCACCAACGTCAACAACAAGCACGACAAAACCAACAACACTGGAACAACAACTGGTACGACATGGTACAACTCTGCCAATGCAGGACACTGTGACAGCACAGCTCAAGACAATGGCAAGTGTGCAGATATACTATGGCATGATAACGCATCTTACAAATTCACGATTGCTACACTACAAACAAGCAGACCAGCTTTCAAGGCAGCTGACATACGGCATCAATACCGCAAACACAGCCACCAGTCCAGGTCAGACAGGACAGATGACATCAAGAATCGCTACCACAAAAAAAAAGTGTCCAAATCAGACAACAAAGTGATTTGACCACCTGAACACCTCCTGATGACTTATTGGTTCCTTAAGCACAGGGACACTGACGGCGTTCACAAGGAAATGACAACATCAACATTGACACTTCAATAACAAAACAAGAAAGCCACTCGACCATATAAATTCATGAACTTTGGACTCATAAATATTATTTGGTATTGTATAATCCTCACTGTCATCATGATTTGTACATGTCATCACTTATCTACCTATTTTGTTAAATTTTCTTTAACAAAGTACAGAAAATATGTAACACGAAAAAAGGGGGATGTGGTGATATACATCACTGTATATACACAAGGGGTTAATGTAAATACACTACAACTGAGTAAACACTAGAGGGAGCACCGGAGATGTCATGAAATGCAAACATGCAGCTAATGAACACTTAGAATAGGACACAACCAATGAGCAGTCAAGACACACAGAGGTGGCACTACCACAAGGGGGCATTACACAACCCATATAAAAGGACAGGGCACACATTCTCTGTCTCTTTCCACAGGCGACACTTAGAGAGTAGGACAGGGGCAGATCAGAAGCATCACACCCACCGCGTGGCTTAGAGCAGACTGGTTAGTTAGACTGAGTTACTAGAGCAAGATTAGCAGGAGAGTCGAACTCATAGAGAACTGTGCTAATGGTTCAATAAATCACATTGAACTTACTTCAAAGTCTGGAGTATCTTTTGGTCAAAGCTGCATTGAGTTGCAGCCTGTGTTATCCCAGAGTACATAACACATTAGGGTTCCCCATTGGGGGCAGCCCCATGCCATCAGGAAAGCCCCCGGCGCCGGCAAAACGGAGAATCCCGCCGGTGGAGAATCCCGCCCAACATCTTTGGACACTAAAGGGGCAATTTAGCACGGCCAATCCCTCTAACCTGCACATCTTTGGACTGTGGGAGGAAACCGGAGCACGCGGAGGAAACCCACGCAGACATGGGGAGAAAGTGCAGACTCCGCACAGACAGTCATCCAATTCCGGGATTGAACCCGGGTCCCTGGAGCTGTGAGACAGTAGTGCTCACCACCGTGCCACCCCAAGAAGGAAAAGAAACCAGACATTGGGCCAGATTCTCCATTTCAGAGACTAAGTGCTGAAGCCGTAGTGGAATCACGGATGTTCTGCAGTCCCGATGGCAGCACCGGTCCCGGAGCCATTCAGGACATGATAATGGGCCAGCACTGGCACCATGTGGAACTAGTGCGATTCCAACACACGCCGGCGAGTGATTTGCCAGGATCAGGGTTGGCACTCGAGAGCCTGACAAGCTGCAGTGGATATAAGCAGTACGCTCCCCACATACTCTCATTCCAGCCACGAAGATGTCATCCTGAAGAGTGGCACCGCAGTTCGCCGATGCAGAGCTGGAGACACCACTGGGTGTCGTGGGGTAGAGGTGGGACACCCTATTCCCTGGGGTGGGAAGGAAGCTGCCACCTGCCAGCATCAACCGGGCCTGGGCACAGGTAAGAGAGGCCGTGAATGCTTGGGCCCCACCGTCAGGATCGACCAGCAGTTCAGGAAGAAGCTGCATGACCTCCCAGGGTCTAGCTGCCGTCCAGAGGAGTCTCGGGCGTCCGGAAAGGGCGGCCCCGCCAATGTTGGGGAAGCAGGCGCAGAGCCCGGGATTACACAAGGGGGTGTCAGGAACCATCCAGCACCTGCAGGTGCAGTTGGAGGAGTCCAACCACTTGCAGGGACAAGAGGCGGTGCTGACCATGCGTGCCACCCAGGCCAACACCGCACAGGTGGCATCCGCAGTTGAGGCTTTGGGGGCAAAGGTATCAGCCATGGGTCACTCTGTGCGGACGGTGGCTGAGGCACATGGCAGGGCAGCCATGTCACAGGTAACCATGTACCAGAGCCATATGGACATTGCAGCGGTGCTCCAGAGCTCGTCCCAGTCACAATGGGTCATGGCTGTGACCGTCGAGGGCATTGGCCTGGTGCTGACTAACCTGAGCCAGTCCCTGAGTGATGTGGCAAAGTCCCAGAGGGAGGTGGCCCAGTGCATGTGCTTCATGGCCGGGAGCATGGAGACCCTGGTCGAGATGAGAGTGGGCATCCAAGACTGGCAGTGCCAGGTGGCGGGTGTGCCCCCGGTGCTTGCTCCGCCCACGCCTCTGTCCCAAGGAGTAGCCCGGAGGTCATCGGGCACCCTGAAAGAGGAGGATGGAATGGGGCCTGTGCCGGTGACTCCCGTGGGGGAGGTGCAGGAACACCCCGGATGTTGGGCCAGATATATGGGGGCACTCTGTGGTAGGGCCTACCTGGTGAGTGACCCACCACTGCACATCCCCCGGTACCCAACCCCACCCGCTCCTTCACCACAGACCCTGTCCCCACCCCTGCCACTCCAGGTGTTCGATGGGACCGTATGATGGAATGGCCAGCATGCATCCAGCAGCGATCACCGAGGCTGACGGTGATATGTGCTACAGACCTCATCAAATGATATGGAGCACCAGAGCTCATTGCAGAGTGGGTCATCATCATCCTCCATCACATGGACCAGACCCGCGGATACTGCCAAACATGTGCCACCATTATCCTGTCGTGAAGCAGGTGGGAAGCATGGATACGGGTGCAGGTAAGGGAGGTGGAGGGGTGGCAGTGAAAAATTATAAATTTCACTCCCTGCAAACTGCTGGATGGTAATTTCAGTTCAGCCGATGCCACAATATTATGTTGATAAATTGGAGAATTGGTTAAAAATGGATTGGGACTTTAGGTAGAAAATTCTGAATGGTTTTAAGCAGAATTGTGCTCAGTGCTACTGCTGCCTTCTCCAGCTTGTCACAAGGAAACGTCAACACTCCCACACTATATGTAAATCCAGTGTGTGCAGAGCATGGAACTAAAGAAGAAACACATGCTTTAGGAAGATTTGTGTTCCTGTAGCGCTTTTCACATCTGGCACAGTGGTTATCATTGCTGCATCACCGTGCCAAGTACTTGGATTCGATTCCGGCCTTGGGTGACTATGTGGAGTTTGTATGTTCTCCCCGTGTCTGCGTGGGTTTCCTCCGGGTGCTCCGGTTTCCTCCCACAATCCAAAGATGTGGGGCGAAATTCTCCGTTATCGGCGGAAAGTCCGCCGATCGGCGCAAAAAACGGCGCAAATCCCACTTGCGTCACGTCATAAAAATGGGCCGATAGTCTCCGGCCCGAAATGGGCTAGCAGCGACGTGACGGGATCCGCGCTTGCGCAATGGTTCACGCCGTGCAGCGTCATATGCGCTGCACGGCGTGACGGCTCATAAGGCCGCGCAGCTCCCCCCCCACCCGACCGGAACACCCGACCGCAACACCCCACTGGATGGCTAGCCGTCGCTCAGCCCCGAGGTTCGAGTCACACGATGTGGAGGCGCTCCTGGACGCGGTGGAGCAGAGGAGGGACGCCCTGTATCCCGGGCACGGCTGCAGAGTTGCCCCACGCCACAGCCGGCGTCTGTGGAGGGAAGTGGCAGAGGCCGTCACCGTTGTGGCCCTAACACCACGGACAGGCACCCAGTGCCACAAGAAGGTGAACGACCTCGTCAGAGCAGGCAGGGTGAGCCTCCCCATATCCCCCCCTCCCCATATCCCCCCTCCCCCATATCCCCCATATCCCCCCTCCCCCATATCCCCCATATCCCCCCTCCCCCATATCCCCCCTCCCTCATATCCCCCATATCCCCCCTCCCCCATATCCCCCCTCCCCCATATCCCCCATATCCCCCCTCCCCCATATCCTCCCCTCCCCCATATCCCCATATCCCCCCCTCCCCCATATCCCCCCTCCCCCATATCCCCATATCCCCCCTCCCCCATATCTCCCCTCCCCCATATCCCCCCCCAATATCCCCCATATCCCCCCTCCCCATAACCCCCCTCCCCCATATCCCCCTCCCCCATATCCCCCCTCCCCCATATCCCCCATATCCTCCCTCCCCCATATCCCCCATAATCCCCCCTCCCCCATATCCCCCCTCCCCCATATCCCCCATACCCCCCCCTCCCCCATATCCCCCCTCCCCCATATCCCCCCTCCCCCATATCCCCCATACCCCCCTCCCCATATCCCCCCTCCCCATATCCCCCTCCCCATATCCCCCATATCCCCCTCCCCATATCCCCCCTCCCCCATATCCCCCTTCCCCCATATCCCCCTCCCCATATCCCCCATATCCCCCACTCCCCCATATCCCCCCTCCCCCATATCCCCCATACCCCCCTCCCCCATATCCCCCCTCCCCATATCCCCCCTCCCCATATCCCCCATATCCCCCCTCCCCCATATCCCCCCTCCCCCATTTCCCCCCTCTCCCATATCCCCCCTCCCCCATATCCCCCATATCCCCCCTCCCCCATATCACCCTCCCCCATATCCCCCCTCCCCCATATCCCCCCTCCCACATATCCCCCATATCCCCCCTCCCCCATATCCCCCCTCCCCATATCCCCCCTCCTCCATATCCCCCATATCCCCCCTCCCCCATATCCCCCCTCCCCCATATCCCCCATACCCCCCACCCCCATATCCCCCCTCCCCCATATCCCCCCTCCCCCATATCCCCCATATCCCCCCTCCCCCATATCCCCCCTCCCCATATCCCCCATATCCCCCCTCCACCATATCCCCCCTCCCCCATACCCCCCTCCCCCATATCCCCCCTCCCCCATATCCCCCCTCCCCATATCCCCCATATCCCCCCTCCCCATATCCCCCCTCCCCCATATCCCCCATATCCCCCCTCCCCCATATCCCCCCTCCCCCATATCCCCCATACCCCCCACCCCCATATCCCCCCTCCCCCATATCCCCCCTCCCCATATCCCCCTTATCCCCCCTCCCCCATATCCCCCCTCCCCATATCCCCCCTCCCCCATATCCCCCCTCCCCCATACCCCCCTCCCCCATATCCCCCCTCCCCCATATCCCCCCTCCCCATATCCCCCATATCCCCCCTCCCCATATCCCCCCTCCCCCATATCCCCCCTCCCCCATATCCCCCCTCCCCCATATCCCCCCTCCCCCATATCCCCCCTCCCCCATATCCCCCATACTCCCCTCCCCCATATCCCCCCACCCCCATATCCCCCTCCCCATATCCCCATATCCCCCCTCCCCCATATCCCCCCTCCCCCATATCCCCCCTCCCCCATATCCCCATATCCCCCCTCCCCATATCCCCTCCCCCATATCCCCCTCCCCCATATCCCCCCTCCCCCATATCCCCCATATCCCCCCTCCCCCATATCCCCCCACCCCCATATCCCCCATACCCCCCTCCCCCATATCCCCCCTCCCCCATATCCCCCCTCCCCCATATCCCCCATATCCCCCCTCCCCCATATCCCCCCTCCCCCATATCCCCCCCTCCCCCATATCCCCCCTCCCCCATATCCCCCATATCCCCCCTCCCCCATATCCCCCCTCCCCCATATCCCCCATATCCCCCCCTCCCCCATATCCCCCCTCCCCCATATCCCCCCTCCCCCATATCCCTCATATCCCCAAGTGAATCCAGCCCTAACCTTAACCTCTGCAATGCACGCGCAACCGATGGCGTGCATTCATATACCTGCCTAACACTGTTGCCTTTTACCCCTGCCACCACCCCCCCCCCCACAGGAGAAGCGCGCACACAACAATAGGGAGCATGTGAGGACTGGAGGAGGGCCCGCTGATGAGAGGCCACTGACCGTACACGAGGAAAGGGCCCTGGAACTGGCTGGCGGACCTGAGGACCGGGAGGTTGCTGATGCAGAGGTCGGGGCCCCACGAGCAAGTGAGCCACCAACAGCCCGTCCCCATATCCCCCCTCCCCTATATCCCCCTCCCCCGTATCACCTGATCACTGCCTGATGTCTAACCATGCATGCTTCATTGTGTATCGCAGGACCAAACGTCCAGGCACCCATCCCCGCAGATGCACACCGCCCGCAGGATGCCCCTCGGAGACCACGGGAGACGGAGAGACCCGCACCCTCCAGCATGCGACGCCCGCAGGATGCCCCTCGGAGACCACAGGAGACGGAGAGACCCGCGCCCTCCAGCATGCGACGCCCGCAGGATGCCCCTCGCACACCACGGGAGACGGAGAGACGTGGAGCAACAGGGAGACGACACCCCCGTCACGTGCGGGAGCGACCACCCAGCGATGAGGGGGGCAGCCACAGGCCCCCGTCACATCCGAGCCAGGACACCACTACCCAGGACACCACTATCCAGGACACCCCTACCCGGGACACCACTGCCCAGGACACCCCTACCCGGGACACCACTACCCAGGACACCCCTACCCGGGACAGCACTACCCGGGACAGCACTACCCGGGACAGCACTACCCGGGACAGCACTACCCAGGACACCCCTACCCGGGAAGACGAAATACCGGACAGTGACTCAGAGTGGATGGGTGGAGACGAACCCCCACCCCAAAGTGCCATGGACTCAGAGTGGGACGAAGAGCACGACACAACGCCACTGCTGTCACCAACACCCTCCACCATCGCAGAAACACTCACCACGGTTGGGCACTTTAGTGATGAGGCGTCTGGTACACTCACTGGTGCGCACAACACAGCCGTCCCGGTACAGCAGGTGGAGGTAGGAGCAGCAGAGGGACCGGGCGGTCGGAGGGCAGCCCAGGCCAAGCGAACATCTGCCGCCCAGATGGATCCCGGGTTCCTGCAGTTACCACACCCACACATAGATCCGATGCAACCACCGACACGGAGACGAGCGAATAGGGTGACGGGTGGCTTGCGGCGGCTGCGGTCGCAGGTGGAGGAGTCCACCCGCGTCCAGGAGCTGGGAGTGGTCCCGGTCATGCGTGCCACCCAGGCTGACACCGCACGGGTGGCGTCCGCGGTGGAGGCAATGGGTGCGACGGTGTCAGACATGGGGAACGGTTTGCGAGGCCTGGGGCCTTCCGTGCAGGCGGCGTCTGTGGCCCAGGAAATGGCTGCCCTCTCACAGGAGGCCATGAGCCAGTGCCAGCGCCAGATGGCAGAGGCGCTCAACGCCATAGCCCAGTCTCAGCAGGCCATGGCCCAGTCTCAGCAGGCCATAGCCCAGTCTCTGCAGGCCATGGCCCAGTCTCTGCAGGCCATGGCCCAGTCTCAGCAGGCCATCGCTGAGGGCATCGGCGCCAGTGGCCATGTGCGAGCCGGCGTCGCACTGTCACAGACAGGGTTCGACAACCCCCTGGGCTCCATGGCTGCAAACCTGCAGACCCCTGTCGATACCAGCACGGGCCTCCAGGACTGGCAGCGCCAGATGTCGGGGGCGCGTCGGATGGCCAGTCCGTTCGCATCCCCCACCCATGTAGAGGCCTGGGGGCCATCGGGCACCCCGAGGGAGGAGGAGGTGGTGTGGTCCGTCCCGGCTCCCTCTGTAGGGGAGGTCCCGGTACACCGCGACACCTCGGACTCCCCCCCTTCCGTCCCAGGTGCATCGGGTGGGCAACGGGCAGGACAGGCTGGCAGCTCGCCATCCCAGTCGCCCGGGCCGCAGCCTGGCCCATCTAGGCCAGGACGCCCCAGGAAACGGCCGCCAAAGGGATCCAGTGTCAGAGGGCAGGAATCACAGGAGTCCACCTCCAGTTCTGCTGTACCGTCTGGGGAACCACGTAGACGTAGTCAAAGGGCCCGTAAGGCCAAACAATTAGACACTGAGTAAGTTAGCACGGGTGCAGGGCACAGATGAGTTTTAGGGGCTAGGGCACGTGCATGAACTCCTTTGGTTATTAAAGTCAATGTTACACCTACCGAAGCTGCCTTTGTGCTCTGTCCAAAGTGTGCGGGCGTGTCATGTACGTTGAGCGCAAGTGTGTGTGTGAGGGGTGGTCTTACCTCAGCCCCAGGTGAGTCTGCCCCCTTCCCCCTGGGCCGCCATCAACATCCTCTGGGCAGAGGACGGGACCGTGCGCTGCAGTGTCACAGCCGCATGCAGGGATGGTCCGGGTGGATGGTGGTACTGTGGCCATGGGTCAGACATAGTCCAACGATGTAGAGCCAGGAGCTCATCGGAGGCGGGTTGTCATCATCCTCCATGGCCTGCGATAGACACGCGTCCACCCGCAACTGGGTGAGCCCGGCCCGTTGTGCCGCCGGTGGATCGGCAATTGGGGGGGGGGGTGCATGCGGGTGGGGTGTGTGGGGTTGGGGAGGGGGGTGAGGGTGCTGGGTGGGTGGATGGGTGGGGGGTGTGGGTGGTCGGCTGTTGTCATGGTGTGCGGTCTGTGGCCATACTACCCGATTCCCACGCCCATCTAGTCAGTGAAGCGGGCGTCTATCAGTCTGTCCCGTGCCCGCTGGGCCAGCCGGGAACGGTGGACAGCCACCCGCCTGTGTCTACCCCGTCTGCCCTGACCATTGCCCCCATCCCCCTCATCTGGGGAGGACTGGGCCTCTTCCTGCTGCTCCTCCACTCCGCCCTCTTCTGCCTGCGGCACATCGCCCCTCTGCTGGGCTATGTTGTGCAGGACGCAGCACACCACAATGATGCGGCCGACCCTATCTGACCGATACTGGAGGGCGCCCCCAGAAAGGTCCAGGCACCTGAAACGCATCTTCAGCACGCCAAAGCACCTCTCGATCACTCCCCTTGTCGCTACATGGGCATCATTGTAGCGGTTCTCCGCCTCATTGCGTGGCCTCCGTATAGGCGTCATCAGCCACGATCGCAATGGGTAGCCCCTGTCGCCCAGCAACCAGCCCCTCAGCCGGGGATGGCGTCCCTCGTACATGCCGGGGATGGATGACCGCGACAACACGAATGAGTCGTGTACACTGCCTGGGTGACGGGCGCAGACGTGCAGGATCATCATGCGGTGGTCGCAGACCACCTGTACGTTCATTGAATAGGTCCCCTTCCTATTAGTGAACACGGCCCTGTTCTCTGCAGGTGGCCGCACGGCGACGTGCATCCCATCGATCGCGCCCTGGACCATGGGGAACCCGGCAACGGCAGAGAAGCCCACGGCCCGGGCATCTTGGCTAGCCCGGTCCACGGGGAAGCGGATGTAGCGGTGCGCCATGGCATAAAGGGCATCTGTCACTGCCCGGATGCACCGATGTCTGCGATATGCCGGACAGGTCCCCACTCGGTGCCTGGAATGACCCCGTTGCATAAAAGTTCAGGGCCACCGTAACCTTGACGGACACGGGGAGAGGGTGTCCCCCGCCAGTGCCACGCGGTGACAGGTGTGCCAGCAGGTGGCAGATGTGTGCCACGGTTTCCCGGCTCATCCGGAGTCTCCTCCTGCATTCCCGGTCCGTGAGGTCCTGGTATGACTGCCGGGGCCGGTACACACGGGGCGCCCTCGGCTGCCTCCGTTGCCGTGGGGCCGCGACGTCCTCCTCCCCCTCCTCGTCCTGTCGGTCAGGTGTCCCTCCAGCCTGGGCGGCTGCCGCCTGCCCCTCTGCGGCAGCCTGCGCCGCCTCTCTGGCATGCTCCTCCTCCTCCTCCTCCTCCTCCTCCTCATCCAGGGCAACATAGACATGAGCGGCTGCCACCACGGCGGCCAACATCGCTGGATGGTCTGAAAACATGACGGCCTGGTGGGGGGGAGGGGAACGACGACATGTCATCATTGCCCATATCCCCTCCTCCCCCCAGCCAGGTGGCATGGACCGCATGGGTCCAACTGTTGGAGGCTGGCACCTGGCCAGGTGGACTAACTCATTTGCCCTCCCATCACCCACCCCGGCACGGACCCCCTCCCCAACCTCCACCCCGGCACGGACCCCCCCCAACCTCCACCCCGGCACGGACCCCCTCCCCAACCTCCACCCCAGCACGGACCCCCCCCAACCCCCAACCTCCACCCCAGCACGGATCCCCCCCAACCCCCAACCTCCACCCCAGCACGGATCCCCCCCAACCTCCACCCCGGCACGGACCCCCCCCCAACCTCCACCCCGGCACGGACCCCCTCCCCAACCTCCACCCCGGCACGGACCCCCCCCCAACCTCCACCCCGGCACGGACCCCGTCCCCAACCTCCACCCCAGCACGGACCCCCCCCCCAACCCCCAACCTCCACCCCAGCACGGACCCCCCCCCAAACCTCCACACCGGCACGGACCCCCTCCCCAACCTCCACCCCGGCACGGACCCCCCCCCAACCTCCACCCCGGCATGGACCCCCTCCCCAACCTCCACCCCAGCACGGACCCCCCCCAACCCCCAACCTCCACCCCAGCACGGACCCCCCCGCCAACCTCCACCCCGGCACGGACCCCCTCCCCAACCTCCACCCCAGCACAGACCCCACCCAACCCCCAACCTCCACCCCAGCACGGACCCCCCCCAACCTCCACCCCAGCACGGACCCCCCCCCCAACCTCCATCCCGGCACGGACACCCTCCCCAACCTCCACCCCGGCACGGACCCCCCCCCCAACCTCCACCCCGGCACGGACCCCCTCCCCAACCTCCACCCCAGCACGGACCCCCCCCAACCCCCAACCTCCACCCCAGCACGGACCCCCCCCCCCAACCTCCACCCCAGCACGGACCGCCCCCCAACCTCCACACCGGCACGGACCCCCTCCCCAACCTCCACCCCGGCACGGACCCCCCCCCAACCTCCACCCCGGCACGAACCCCCCCCCCCAACCTCCACCCCGGCACGGACCCCCTCCCCAACCTCCACCCCGGCACGGACCCCCCCCCCCCAACCTCCACCCCGGCACGGACCCCCACCCCAACCTCCACCCCAGCACGGACCCCCCCCCAACCCCCAACCTCCACCCCAGCACGGACCCCCCCCCCCAACATCCACCGCGCCACGGACCCCCCCCCAACCTCCACCCCGGCACGGACCCCCTCCCCAACCTCCACCCCAGCACGGACCCCCCCCCAACCTCCACCCCGGCACGGACCCCCTCCCCAACCCCCAACCTCCACCCCAGCACGGACCCCCCCCCAACCTCCACCCCGGCACGGATCCCCTCCCCAAACTCCACCCCAGCACGGACCCCCCCCAACCCCCAACCTCCACCCCAGCACGGACCCCCCCTCCCAACCTCCACCCTGGCACGGACCCCCCCCCCCAACCTCCACCCCGGCACGGACCCCCCCCAACCTCCACCCCGGCACGGACCCCCTCCCCAACCTCCACCCCAGCACGGACCCCCCCCAACCCCCAACCTCCACCCCAGCACGGACCCCCCCGCAACCTCCACCCCAGCACGGACCCCCCCCCCAACCTCCACCCCGGCACGGACCCCCTCCCCAACCTCCACCCCGGCACGGGCCCCCCCCCAACCTCCACCCCGGCACGGACCCCCCCCCCAACCTCCACCCCGGCACGGACCCCCTCCCCAACCTCCACCCCAGCACGGACCCCCCCCAACCCCCAACCTCCACCCCAGCACGGACGCCCCCCCAAACCTCCACCCCGGCACGGACCCCCACCCGAACCTCCACCCCGGCACGGACCCCCCCCCAACCTCCACCCCGGCACGGACCCCCTCCCCAACCTCCAGCCCAGCACGGACCCCCCCCAACCCCCAACCTCCACCCCAGCACGGACCCCCCCCCCCAACCTCCACCCCAGCACGGACCCCCTCCCCAACCTCGACCCCAGCATGGACACCCCCCAACCCCCAACCTCCACCCCAGCACGGACCCCCCCCCCTACCTCCACCCCAGCACGGACCCCCCCCTCCCCAACCTCCACCCCGGCACGGACACCCTCCCCAACCTCCACCCCGGCACGGACCCCCCCCCCCCAACCTCCACCCCGGCACGGACCCCCTCCCCAACCTCCACCCCAGCACGGACCCCCCCCAACCCCCAACCTCCACCCCAGCACGGACCCCCCCCAACCTCCACCCCAGCACGAACCCCCCCACCAACCTCCACCCCGGCACGGACCCCCTCCCCAACCTCCACCCCGGCACGGACCCCCCCCCAACCTCCACCCCGGCACGGACCCCCCCCCCCAACCTCCACCCCGGCACGGACCCCCTCCCCAACCTCCACCCCGGCACGGACCCCCCCCCCAACCTCCACCCCGGCACGGACCCCCTCCCCAACCTCCACCCCAGCACGGACACCCCCCAACCCCCAACCTCCACCCCAGCACGGACCCCCCCCCCAACCTCCACCCCGGCACGGACCCCCTCCCGAACCTCCACTCCGGCACGGACCCCCCCCCAACCTCCACCCCGGCACGGACCCCCTCCCCAACCTCCACCCCAGCACGGACACCCCCCAACCCCCAACCTCCACCCCAGCACGGACCACCCCCCCAACCTCCACCCCGGCACGGGCCCCCCCCCCAACCTCCACCCCGGCACGGACCCCCTCCCCAACCTCCACCCCAGCACGGACCCCCCCCCCAACCTCCACCCCGGCACGGACCCCCTCCCCAACCCCCAACCTCCACCCCAGCACGGACCCCCCCCCAACCTCCACCCCGGCACGGATCCCCTCCCCAACCTCTACCCCAGCACGGACCCCCCCCAACCCCCAACCTCCACCCCAGCACGGACCCCCCCTCCCAACCTCCACCCCGGCACGGACCCCCCCCCAACCTCTACTCCGGCACGGACCCCCCCCCCAACCTCCACCCCGGCACGGACCCCCTCCCCAACCTCCACCCCGGCACGGACCCCCTCCCCAACCTCCACCCCGGCACGGACCCCCCCCAACCTCCACCCCGGCACGGACCCCCCCCCAACCTCCACCCCGGCATGGACCCCCTCCCCAACCTCCACCCCAGCACGGACCCCCCCCAACCCCCAACCTCCACCCCAGCACGGACCCCCCCCCAACCTCCACCCCGGCACGGACACCCCCCCAACCTCCACCCCGGCACGGACCCCCTCCCCAACCTCCACCCCAGCATGGACCCCCCCCCCAACCTTCACCCCGGCACGGACCCCCTCCCCAACCCCCAACCTCCACCCCAGCACGGACCCCCCCCCAACCTCCACCCCGGCACGGACCCCCTCCCCAACCTCCACCCCAGCACGGACCCCCCCCAACCCCCAACCTCCACCCCAGCACGGACCCCCCCCCCCAACCTCCACCCCGGCACGGACCCCCTCCCCAACCTCCACCCCAGCACGGACCCCCCCCAACCCCCAACCTCCACCCCAGCACGGACCCCCCCTCCCAACCTCCACCCCGGCACGGACCCCCCCCCCAACCTCCACCCCGGCACGGACCCCCCCAACCCCCAACCTCCACCCCGGCACGGACCCCCTCCCGGCACTCCCCCGGAGCCCAGCCTACTCTAACCACCCCCCCCCCCCCACCGCACACACACACAAGCCGAGACACACCTCTCCTCACGCAATCAGTCTGCGGCCACGCCATTTCCTGCCCAGAGCCAACCCCCCAGGCCGTCACTCACCTCCTCGCTGGTTGGCGTGAGCCTGGAGCACCGGGTCACGCCGATGAAAAGGAGGTTTGATTCACGTCGACGTGAACGGTCATCACGTCGACGGGACTTCGGCCCATCCGGAAGGGAGAATATCGGCAGGCCGAAAATCGGCTGCCTTGCGCAGACCCGTGACATTCTCCGCGGCAGCGGCGCCATTAACGCCCCGCCGACTTTTCTCCCTTCGGAGACTTCGGCGGGGGCGGGGGCGGGATTCACGGCGGCCAACGGCCATTCTCCGACCCGGCGGGGGGTCGGAGAATGACGCCCGTGATGTGCTGGTTAGGTGTGTCGTGTTATGTACTCTGGGATAACACAGGCTGCAACTGGATGCAGCTTTAACTGAAAGATACTCCAGACCTTGAAGTTAGTTCAATCTGATTTATTGAACCAGTAGCACAGTTAGCATAGTTCTCTATGAGTTCGACTCTCTGCTAACCTAAGTGTGGTTACTCTGTCTGACTGAACCAGACTAGCTCTTAGCCACGTGCTGGAGGTGTGATACTGTACATACACCCTGACTCACCCTGTCGATGTTCATCAGTGGAAAGAGGCGGAGTGCGAGTGCCTCGTGCCTTTTATAGTGAGATACCACCCCTGAGTGCCCTGCCTCTCATTGGTCATGTCCTGTTCTCTGTGTTCATTAGCTGCCTGTCTGGCCTGTCTGTATATCATTATCTGCATATCATGACAAGGTGGATTGATCATGATCAATGCACCGGGTTATGGAGATGGTTTGGGGGAGTGGCATAGGTAGAGTGCTCTTTCAGAGGGTCGGTGCAGACTGATGGTCGAATGGCCTCCTTCTGTTCTGTAGGAATTCTAACTGGATGTCTCTCAGTGCTTTATAGTCAATGAAGTACCTTTGAAGCGAACTCCCGATCGTAATGCAGGAAATGCGGCAGCTATTATGTGCACAAGCAAACAATGAAACTTTTGACCTAATAATCTATTTTTTTGATGTTGATTGAGGGGAAACCATTGCCAGAGGCCAGAGAGAACTCCCCTGCTCTTCTTTGAAGTCGTGACATCAGGCTTATCTAACCCACTGCCGATGGCACAGACACCTCTCTATGTGGTCCCTGGAGCCAGATTTCCAAATGCCGGTAAGGTGGGTAAGTGGAATAGAACTTTCTAAATGTTGCTGTTCCTCCATTCATAGGCTGCTCCTCTCCTGCTTATAGGCTCACTAGTGGCGGGGTAAGGGGGTGGAGAGGGGGCAGTGGCAAACAGGCTGGCTGACTGCTGTGTTTGAGAGAGTGAGTGGGAGTGAGCAGGCGCATATGTGGGAGTGTGTATATATGTGTGTGTGGGAGCGGGAGAGTGAGTTTGAATCTGCCTTACTCCCAGTCTCAGGTTTCTCACTCCCCCTCAGACCCAGGCCCCCACACAGCCACTCTTGCAGCGAGTGAGGGCGAGTGAATGGACACCCGAGACTGTGAGTGAGCTTCACACAAATACTGACAAGTTTCACACTCCAATGGTTATTTTTGTTAATTACTTTTATTTAACTTAACCATTTATTGTTATGACATTGCTTCATTTTTGCTCAGCGATTGTTTCTTTTCTTAGTACCTCAACTTATTATTTTGAAATTGAGTTTAATGTTGTGCCAAACCTTGGGTGGGTTTCTCCGTTCCTGAGGCTAAGTATTGACGGCGGCGCAGGATTCGTGGAGTTCCACGACAACAAAACTGGCACCCCATCTGGACGGATTCAGCGACTGTTCAGCGGCTAGCACCGGCGCCACGTGGGGAACACAATCGATTCTAATAAGAAACGGTGTCGCATTTGCCAGATTCACGATTGACACTCAAGAGGCTGACAAGCTGCAGCCTCGTATACACACTTCACTCCCCACACACACCATCCCAGCCAACAAGGCAGCAAGGAAAGTGTGGTAATACCAGGTATTGCGGTACCTAAGAGATGGATGACCATTGGTTAGACCCAGGAGTCTACCATTGGCTGTTGCACGTAGCTCCGCCCTCAGAGGCGGAGTATAAGAACCGGTGCCATCCCAGCAGCCTTCACTTTCTGTATCGAAGCTGCTGGGGAAGAGTTCTAGCAGATTAAAGCCTTCAGTTATGAATCACTTCGTCTTGAGTGTAATTGATTGCGCATCAGAGAGCGGCCCCGAGATTCACCGACGCTGAGCTGGAGACCCTGCTGGATGCGGTGGAGGAGAGTCGGACCACCCTGTACCTGGTCCAGGAAAGAGGCTGCCAGCCACCGCCATTCCCCGTGCCTGGGTGCAGGTGGCAGAGGTGGTCAGCGCCACCAGCAACACCATCCAGACTGACCAGCAGTGCCGTAGGAAACTGCACGACCTCCTCAGGATGGCCAGGGTGCATAGGAAACACTGTGCCCCCAGCACTAAACTCTGTTACACACACCCGTATCCCTACCCCCTACCCGGAGGGCGGCCGAACACCTGCTCTGCACCACATCTCAGGACACAGACCAGCCGCCATGGGCGGGTGCCCTGGCCACTGAGGCCACCAGCTACCCAACCCCTCGGCTGCATGCGTCGACTGTCCAACATTGTTGTTTTCTGTTTGTCCCTCTCGCAGGAGAAGGCCGCCCAGCAGGCCTGCGGCCCCTCCCCGTGGCAGAGCAGAGGGTCCTGGGCGTGGACAGCGGCGCAGAGGAAAGGGAGGTCACCGGGTTGGAGATCGCCTGCGGGCGAGGAAGTGAGACCCTGCTGAGTCGCGGTTCCCTATGCCACGTGTGTCAACCCCCTCCCAAAGCCACCTCCACACCACCCTCACCCCCAACCTCACCCTCAGCAACCCCCCCTCCCCCCCGCACTCCCCTCTCGCCCTGGCCCGCGGTCTAATCATGTGTCTTGTCTTGTGATCTGCAGGATCTGCTGGTGGTGTGGCGGGTTCATCTGGTGCCCCGCCCCCAACCAGTGCCACAGCTGGAGCCCCCCGTGTGCCGAACACGTTGAGGAGAGCAGCACGGACAGGAGCCATATTCCTGTGACCCAAAACACCCCGGAGCTCGAGCCCGAGGATGACACTGATTTCCCGTCACAGCTGTCTCCAACACCCTCCACCATGTGGGCAGCACGGTAGCCTTGTGGATAGCACAATTGCTTCACAGCTCCAGGGTCCCAGGTTCGATTCCAGCTTGGGTCACTGTCTGTGCGGAGTCTGCACATCCTCCCCGTGTGTGCGTGGGTTTCCTCCGGGTGCTCCGGTTTCCTCCCACAGTCCAAAGATGTGCAGGTTAGGTGGATTGGCCATGATAAATTGCCCTTAGTGTCCAAAATTGCCCTTAGTGTTGGGTGGAGTTGCTGGGTTATGGGGATAGGGTGGCGGTGTTGACCTTAGGTAGGGTGCTCTTTCCAAGAGCCGGTGCAGACTCGATGGGCCGAATGGCCTCCTTCTGCACTGTAAATTCTATGAAAAATTCTATGAAATTCCAGAGACACGCACCTCGGTTGGGTACTTTTAGTGAAGAGGCTCCTGGGACACTCTCTGGTGCGCACCACAAAGCTGATCCGGTACATCAGGTGGAGGTAGGAACATCCGTGGAGACGGAAGGTCGGAGGGCGGGCTAACCTCAGGAACTAGTTGACGTCCAGACGGGTTTCTTGGAACAGACGGTCCCATTGATCGTGGAGATGCGGTCGCAGAGCTCGGTGACTACATGAGGGGTTGTCGGCGAGCATCCAGTACCATTCAGATGCAGTTGGAAGAGAGTTCAGCCACGTGCAGGAATAGGAGGTGGTGCCAACCATGTGTGCCACCTAGGCTAACACCACGTGGGTGGCGCCAAGCTGGAGGCATTGGGGCAAGGGTTTTGGCTATGGATCAGCATGCCCAAGGCCTGGGGCATTCTGTGCAGGCGCTGGCCGAGGCCCAGGATAGGGCTGCCGCCTCACAAGCAGCCTAGTGCCAGAGCCACCTGGAAATCGCAACGGCGCTTCTGAGCATGGCCCAGTCACAGCAGACCATGGCTGGGAATGTCGGTCGCATTGCCCAAACACTGGCTGACATGGCGCAAACACAGAGGGAGGTGGCCCAGAGGGAGATGGCACAGTCACTGGCTGATGTGGCCAGAAGGTAGTGGCACAGTCAATGGGTGATGTGGTGCAGTCCCAGACGGAGGCGGTCCACTCCCTGTGCTCCATGGCCACAAGCCTGCAGGCCCTGGTCGAGACCAGAGTGGGCCTCCAGGACTGGCAGTGCCAGGTGGCGGGGGAGCCTCAGAAGGAATCTCTGCTCATACCTCCATCCCATGGAGTAGCTCGGGGGCTATCGGGCACTCCTAGGGATGAGGAGGTGATGGGGCCTGTGCCAGTGACTCCCGCAGGGTAGGTGCTGGAACACTGCAGCACCTCGGACGCCCCCCTCCTGTCCCTGGTGCATTTGGTGGGCAATGGGTAGAACAGGGCAGCACCATGCCACCTGGAACACCCCGAGCAGCAGTCCGGCCTATCCAGGCCTGGTTTGCCCACAGTAGACGGCCGCCAACCAGGTCAGAGGACGGGAATCACAGCAGGCCACCTCCACTCCTGATTTACCATCTGGGGATTCACCCAGATGTAACGTTGGGGCCCGTAAAGCTAGAAGGTTAGACACCAGTTAAATCGGAACAGGTGCAGGGCACAGTTTAGTTAAAGGGGGCTAGGGCACGTAATCTGTAATTATTTGTGCACATTAAACACCTGTTAACACTGTTACAACCTGCCTCGGTGCTCTGCCAGACGGGTGTGGGGGTGAGCTGCTCTGGGCTGATCAGAGAGGGGGTGAGGGGTGGTGGTGGAGGTGGGGTGGGGAGGGAATGGGCAGACGCTGTGGGTGGCCTGGGCTTCCCATCCTCCACCCTCTCCACCCCCTGACCCTCCCCACCACTGTCACCCAGGGATCTGGTGCGGACCGTGTGACGGAATGGCCAGCTCGCATGCAAGAATCACCCAGGTGGGCAATTGAAAGTGCTACCTTGGGCAGGAGTCAGACATTTTCATGCGATGCGGAGCACCAGAGCCCATCGCAAAGCGGGGAGTCATCATGGACATCCCATGGACTAGAGCCGGTGTTACTGCCAATCCAGGGCCCACTCCCCTGTAGTGCAGCAGGTATGTGTCATGGAAAGGGTTGCAGGCGGTGGGGGTGGGGGGCGGGTGTGTGGGGGTGGGATGAGGTGTCCGTGCCCCTGACCAGTTGACCAGTTTTCTTCCTGCCCTCCAGTTGGTGAATCAGAGCGCCCCATGCGCGTTGGCACCTGGTGCACCACATCATGTCCTGCCATCCTCGCCCTCCCCTGGTGTTCATCCTCCTCCTCCAGCACATTGCCCCTCTGCCGCACGATGTGCTGGAGGACGCATCAGGCCGCCACGATGCGGCGGTGGCGTAGTGATGTTGTCACTGGACTAGTAATCCAGAAATCCAGAGTCCTCTGGGGACCCAGTTTAAAATCTGGCCAGTGCAGATGGTGAAATTTGAATTCAATAAAAATGTGGATGGCCATGAAACCATTGTCGATGGTTGTAAAAACCCACCTGGTTCACTGATGTCCTTCAGGAAATCTGGCATCCTCTTGGTCTGAACTATACATGACTCCAGTCCACAGTAATGTGGTTGACTCTTAACTGCCCCTCAAGGTCAAATAGGATGGGCAATAAATGCTGGCACAGTTTGCGATGCCCGTATCCCATGAACAAATTTTTTAAAAATGCATCTTCAGGAGGCCGAAGCACTGCTCAATCACTCCCCTAGTCGTTGTATGGGTGTCGTTGGAGAGGGTTTCGGCATTGGTCTGAGGCATCCGGATAGGTGTCATCAGCCATGAACGCCCCCCCTCCCCCCCCCCTCCGGTGATTTGCCATGATTTGGCTGATATATCGCACTGTCCCTCTGCTCAGTTGGAGTCTTCGACAGCATGCCCGGTCCAGCAGGTTCTCGAATGACAGGCGATGCCGTGTTACACACAAGGCCTCATGCAGCGCCTCCTTTGCGCCTCCTCCTCCTCAGCCTGGTTGGGTTCTTCATCCTGGGGTGGCTGCCTACTCCTGTTCCTCTGGAGCACGCTCTACTGCTGCACGCTCCACTGCTGCAGCTTCTCCTCATCGAGCAGCTCCAGTTAGTGATGCACTATCAATTACGACGAGACGAGAGTAGAATATAATCGAGGCTTTATTACACAGGAGCTGTGTGGCCTCCTACTGCAGCTTACAAAATGGTTGCTGTTCGGAGAGTACACACATTTATACTCCGCCCCCTGGGCCGGAGCCAGCAGGCAGGAATCTACCCCCATACCTGTAGTACAGGGGCCTTACCGTAATACCCATATATACAATATAATACAACAGTGGTGACTACCACATTCATCCCCTGTTAAAAATGAGTCCAGCGGGGGTGGTGGAAAAACTATATACATACAGATTGGTTTTAAAATTACAGAAAAGGTTAAAAATTTAGACGATCGGACGCCTTGATCCGTCGTTGAGAGCGCCGCAGTGCTGGTGGCGACTCGGGCGTCGGCTTGGTCTTCGGTGACTCCGGGAGCGTGTCGAAATCCTCTTCATCCCTGGGTGGGAGCAAGGGGAGGACGGATTGTCCTGGAGCGGGGGCTGCGGTGGGGTGTGCCAGGGTGAGGGGACGGTGGCGCCGGGGCATGGGGGGGGGGGGTGTGTGGGGGCCCAGCTGGTGCCAGATCCCTGAGGGAGACTGTGTCTTGGCAGCCATCGGGGTACGCTACGTAAGCGTACTGCGGGTTCGCATGGAGTAGCTGTACCCTCTCAACCAACGGGTCCGCCTTGTGGAGTCGCAGGTGCTTGCGGAGGAGAACGGGTCCTGGAAAACGTTGGATCTCAGCCGCGTGTACAGAATCTGGAGCTTCTGTGCTTCTGAGATTGGGTCTGGAGCAGACCCGATGTATGCTTCAAAGCAAGCTAGCCAATGTTGGAAGTCCTTTTTGGTGTTGTCTGCTTGAGGATGCAGCTGTAGGCGATCCGGCTTGATGCGGTGATCCACCTCTGAAAAATCTCTGTGTAATAAATTGATGCACTATCAATTACGACGAGACGAGAGTAGAGAGTAATCGAGGCTTTATTACACAGAGCTGTGTGGCCTCCTACAGCAGCTTATGAAATGGCTGCTGTTCGGAGAGCACACACATTTATACTCCGCCTCCTGGGCGGAGCCAGCAGGCAGGGATCTACCACCGTACCTGTAGTACAGGGGCCTTACCGTAATACCCAAATATACAATATAATACAACAGTGGTGACTACCACAGTTCGTACAGCCGAAGTGCATCCCCCAGGCTGCGGCGACTAGCAGAATGGCCAACATTGCTGGTTGTCTTCCAATATCCATTGTCCGCAGGGGGTGAAATGCCGATATGTTAGCATGGTGCCCCCCCCCATGCCCAACCAAGTCCACTGGGCTACATGATGGCCTCTATGGGCTCTGCCCTCACATGCCCCCACATCCCCGCACCCCTGGCTCTGTCAATACCCAGCACCATGGGGACTCTGGCCCTGGTGCCCATCCTTGCTGTCAGGAGGGGTACCATCGGCTGGCACTGCCCCCTTACCAGCGGTACGCTCTGCGAAACCCACCTGGCACCACTGTAGGGGCTATGGGGCGGGGCGTTGCCATGGGTGGGCCATCTGGTGCCCTGCCAGCGGGTGGCAGCCGGTTGGGTCGTTCTTGGGATATGGCAGAGGGTGGGGTGCGGGTGGGGGGAGGGGTGGGGGCGGGGGATACCCATGGGAGGGGGGGATACCCATATGGCTGGTGTCACTCTGCAGGGGGCCAAGGTGGGTGGGTCAGGGGGGTGCGCAGCAATATGGCAGCCTTGCAGGCTGGGGTCGTCCCGGCCGTACGGCCTGTTCACCTGTCACCCCCCCCCCCCCCTGGCCCTGGCAGGGCAACCCCCACCCCAGCCAGCCCATCCACTGTCCGACCCCAGCAGCCCACGGTCGTGCCTCTCTCTCGGTGTCCTATCTCCTCTCTCCCTCATCAGCCATAACACCAGTTTCACGAATTTTAATAGCACAAGTGAACCTCGCTGACCGGAATTCGGCCCATCGGAGGCGGGAAATCGTGGAGGCCCCGGAGAATACCGGGTCAGGCCCACCAACGATATGCAAACAGTGTCACAGTGGTTACTGTACGTGCATTGTGGAACGCATTGTTTCCGCGGTCGAGGCAACAGAGAATTGCAATTTGGCGTCAAATCTGCGCCTGCCGCGATTTCGATATCAAAACCAATTTCTACCCAATTGCATTTTTCCAGCTTTGATAAAGAGTCATCTGGACTCAAAAGGTTTGCTCTTTTCTCTCCCTACAGATGCTGCCAGACCTGCTGAGATTTTCCAGTATTTTCTCTTTGGTCCCAATTTTGACGTTGGCCAATGGAAAATCCCGCCCCTTATCTTTCTGAAATTTGCTCATTGGCCTCTTGAGTGTGAGGAATTAGCCGCCGGCCGATCGTAAGCCCCCGATCGTGGGCCTGGCTACAGTGGAGGCCACCCCCCCCCTGAGTCGGATCCCCCCTCTCCTCCCCCCCCCCCCCCCCCCCCCCCCCCACACCAGGACAGTCCCCGGAGCCAGAGCGCTGAGGTCCCGCCGGGTAGGACCACACACGAACGACGGCGGCTGGACCCGGCTGAACCCGGCGGGCATTCGGCCCGTCAAGCGCGGAGACTCACCGGGGGTGGCCGCATTGAGCGGCCCACGACTGGCACCGCGGCGACTGCGCCGGCGCCATTGCTGCCGATTTTCCGGTCGGCGTAGAATCGGTGGTCCGCCGTCGAAGTGACGTCGCAGAATCCCCCCCCCCCCCCCGGCGATTCTCCGACCCTGCGCGGGTCCAGAGAATCCCGCCCATGGTCACAGTGCTCAAGAGAGAGGGCAGGGCAGAGGTTGCAGCAAGGCTCACTTTGACTGAATGATTTTAGTGACAGGAAGTGCGTCTGATGCCGTTATGAGACATGGTGGAGAGCTGCGATGGGGGCAGATTCACTGATGAAGGTGCCTCTGCAAGAGTTACAATGTCTCTTTGGTTTGCTGCACCCTTTAGGAGTCCCAGTCAGGGGATGCACTGAAGAAAGGGCAATGAATCATCCCTGATACAGCTTGAAACACAGCTCTGATTTAATTAGGCACTTGCATGTGGTGGCACAGCTATTGTGGCTTGACAAATGACACTTTTAACATGACGTGAGCCAGTTCTTTTGAAACTCCACTGGGAGTTTCTATTTCAGACATCGAGTGAACAGTGATTTGATTTTCTTCATCATTTATTTAGGGCAACGAGCTGCAATCTTTTTTCCTTCAAACGTTTCTCGACAGGTGGCAGCAGATTGTGAATGAAAACATATTCGGACGGCTCACTAGGAAATGCTGAAAGTGACCCAGACGGAAACGTAAGTTTCTGCTGACCTCGGACACAGGAACAAAATACTGCACACGTGGAAACACTGAGACTGGAGCAAAGAAATGTTCAAAATACTCAGCAGGTCAGGCAGCACCTGTGCGAGGGAGAAACAAAAAGGGCGGGAAAAAGGGCGGGAGGGCGGGAAATCCCTCCCCGCATGCTTGGCGGCAGCAGAGGCCGCCAAGGGGAGGTGACGCCATTGGCTGCCGGGGGAATCTTCTGTTCCTGCTGCTGCCAATAGGTTTTTCCAATGGTAGCAACCTCGGGCACTGGGTGTCCTGCAGCGGGAGGGAGGTGATATGGGGTGGGGGTCGCCGCCGTAGGTGGGATCAGAAGATTCTGCTGGTGGAAATGGCCTGAAAATTTCAGCCAAAGTTAATACTTCAGATCTGCAACCTTCCATCAGCTCTGGGAAAAGACAGACATGGTAGAATGGTTGTAGTGCAGAAGGGGGCCAGCGTCAGCTCTCTGTAGGAGCAATTCATCTGGTCCCACTCCCCTGCCTTTTCCCTGTAGCCATGAGGTGGAGATGCCGGCGTTGGACTGGGGTGGGCACAGTAAGAGTCTTACAACACCAATAATAATAATCTTCATTGGTGTCATAAGTAAGCTTACATTAACACTGCAATGAGGTTACTGTGAAAAGCCCATAGTCGCCACATTCCGGCGCCTGTTCAGGTACACAGAGGGAGAATTAAGAATGTCCAATTCACCGAACAGCGCGTCTTTTGGGACTTGTGAGAGGAAACCGGAGCATTCGGAGGAAACCCACGCAGACACTGGGAGAACGTGCAGCCTCCACACAGACAGTGACCCAAGCCGGGATTCGAATCTGGGACCCTGGAGCTGTGAAGCAACAGTGCCAACCACTGTGCTACCGTGCTGCCCACTAGCTTACTGATTCCAGATAAACCTGTTGGACTTTAACCTGGTGTTGTAAAACTTCTTACTTATTCCTGTAGCCCTCCGAAAATGACCCAGTTTTCTTTCGAAAGCCACAATTGAGAATCTGGCTCCACTACACTCTCAGGGAGTTCAAGTTCTTCACCGCTCGCTGCACGCAGGAAGATTTCCCCTTGGGTTGCCAATTGCTTCTTTCGGTGATTTGTAACAGGTTTTAATTGAGCAATAGGGTGGAGGGCAGGAAACATTAAATGGCAAAAGGATGATGGCACAAGTCCAAAGGAAGCGGAATGGGACAAGTAAAGAAACCAGAGATCTGCCTGGAGAAGGTGTGAATGGCAGAATAATGAACTGCTGCTGCCTGAAAGCAAAAGACAAAGAGAAAAATAAATTAAAACTGAAACTTGCAAAGAAAAAGGCAACCAAAACGGCGGCAGTGTGAAATTGTTGAATTCATGGTTAAGTTTGGAAAGTTGTAAAGTGCTTCATTAAAAGTTGCAGAAACAATAAAGATGTTGCCAGATGCTGAGTATTTCCTGCATTTTCTGTTTTTACTGCTGCTGCTTTATCAGCTGATGTAACAGGTTAAAGGATCTAAGCTCTGCAGTTTTTTTTAAGTTAACTATGCCAGGACAATGTTGTTAGTTAGAGAACTATGCCACATACTCTAATACATTTCAAGTACAAGTGCAGAAGGAGGCCATACAGCCCATCCACGTCTGCCCATCCAACTCTCTGAAAGAACACCTTACCTAGGTCTAAGCCCCTACCTTAGCCTCGTAACCCCACCTAACTTTTGGACACTAAGGGGTAATTTAGCATGGCCAATCCACCTAACCTGCACATCTTTGGACAGTGAGATGAAACCGGAGAACCCGGAGGAAGCCTGCACAGACACGAGGAGAACATGCAAACTCCACGCAGTCAAGCAAGGTAGGAATCAAACCCAGGTTCCTGGTGCTGTGAGGCAGCAGTGCTAACTACTGTGCCATTGTGCTGGGGGTATAGTTTAGATGAAAATTAGGTGAAAAAGGTAGACCTACATTTATATTGCACCTTTCACAATTACAGATGCCCCAAAGCACTTTACAACCAATAAAGTATATTTTGAAGTGTCACTGGTGTAATAGAAGCAGTGTGGCAGCCATTGTGCCCATAGAGAGCTCCCACGGCCAGGAATTTGATAACAATTTGTTTTTTTCTGTCATGTTGGTTGAGGGATAAATATTGGCCGGGACCCCGAGGAGAACTCCTCTGCTCTTCTTCAAAATAATGCCACGGGGATCTTGGACATATACCCCAGCTGGAAAATGGTTTAATGTCCCTTTTGAAGGATGGTACTCTGACAGTGCAGCATTCCCTCTGTACAGCTTTTGAGTGTCAGCCTTTGTGTAGGGCAGACAGTCAATTCACTATCGTTCATTTTTTGCCATTGCACAAAACTCGACCATCTTGACTTGACAATATGTGTTAGTCAATTCTGATCAACTGTGGATCCAGAAATGAAACACTGCTCCCAAGAGTCACCTGGTCAACTCACAGTCAACTCACTAGTGCTAGTGAGTTCGGCTTTGCACGGATATTAAATTTGTGAGGTATAGATCGGATATTGAGGACTGGATTAAGCTTTGGAGCAAAGCAGAACAAGATTTCTGCCGCTTCGCAGTTCCCTTCCATTTTGCTTATGTATTAGATTGGGCTGTGTTCTCAAATACTGCTACTGTGATGACAGTGTGATCCAACGCTGAAATGGCCAGCCACACTGCTACTGTGATGACAGTGTGATCCACCGCTGAAATGGCCAGCCACACTGCTACTGTGATGACAGTGTGATCCAACGCTGAAATGGCCAGCGACACTGCTACTGTGATGACAGTGTGATCCACCGCTGAAATGGCCATGCCACACTGCTACTGTGATGACAGTGTGATCCAACGCCGAAATGGCCAGCGACACTGCTACTGTGATGACAGTGTGATCCAACGCCGAAATGGCCAGCGACACTGCTACTGTGATGACAGTGTGATCCACCGCTGAAATGGCCATGCCACACTGCTACTGTGATGACAGTGTGATCCAACGCTGAAATGGCCAGCGACACTGCTACTGTGATGACAGTGTGATCCAACGCTGAAATGGCCAGCCACACTGCTACTGTGATGACAGTGTGATCCAACGCCGAAATGGCCAGCGACACTGCTACTGTGATGACAGTGTGATCCACCGCTGAAATGGCCATGCCACACTGCTACTGTGATGACAGTGTGATCCAACGCTGAAATGGCCAGCGACACTGCTACTGTGATGACAGTGTGATCCAACGCTGAAATGGCCAGCGACACTGCTACTGTGATGACAGTGTGATCCACCGCTGAAATGGCCATGCCACACTGCTACTGTGATGACAGTGTGATCCAACGCTGAAATGGCCAGCGACACTGCTACTGTGATGACAGTGTGATCCAACGCTGAAATGGCCAGTGACACTGCTACTGTGATGACAGTGTGATCCAACGCTGAAATGGCCAGCGACACTGCTACTGTGATGACAGTGTGATCCAACGCTGAAATGGCCAGCGACACTGCTACTGTGATGACAGTGTGATCCAACGCTGAAATGGCCAGCGACACTGCTACTGTGATGACAGTGTGATCCACCGCTGAAATGGCCATGCCACACTGCTACTGTGATGACAGTGTGATCCAACGCTGAAATGGCCAGCGACACTGCTACTGTGATGACAGTGTGATCCAACGCTGAAATGGCCAGCGACACTGCTACTGTGATGACAGTGTGATCCAACGCTGAAATGGCCAGCGACACTGCTACTGTGATGACAGTGTGATCCACCGCTGAAATGGCCAGCGACACTGCTACTGTGATGACAGTGTGATCCACCGCTGAAATGGCCAGCGACACTGCTACTGTGATGACAGTGTGATCCAACGCTGAAATGGCCAGCGACACTGCTACTGTGATGACAGTGTGATCCACCGCTGAAATGGCCATGCCACACTGCTACTGTGATGACAGTGTGATCCAACGCTGAAATGGCCAGCGACACTGCTACTGTGATGACAGTGTGATCCAACGCTGAAATGGCCAGTGACACTGCTACTGTGATGACAGTGTGATCCAACGCTGAAATGGCCAGCGACACTGCTACTGTGATGACAGTGTGATCCACCGCTGAAATGGCCAGCCACACTGCTACTGTGATGACAGTGTGATCCAACGCTGAAATGGCCAGCGACACTGCTACTGTGATGACAGTGTGATCCAACGCTGAAATGGCCAGCGACACTGCTACTGTGATGACAGTGTGATCCAACGCTGAAATGGCCAGCGACACTGCTACTGTGATGAC
This sequence comes from Scyliorhinus torazame, assembly GCF_047496885.1. Lineage (NCBI taxonomy): Eukaryota > Metazoa > Chordata > Chondrichthyes > Carcharhiniformes > Scyliorhinidae > Scyliorhinus > Scyliorhinus torazame. The sequence goes on along the minus strand of NC_092707.1, from coordinate 277,790,784 downwards.
AGTGTGATCCAACGCTGAAATGGCCAGCGACACTGCTACTGTGATGACAGTGTGATCCACCGCTGAAATGGCCATGCCACACTGCTACTGTGATGACAGTGTGATCCAACGCTGAAATGGCCAGCGACACTGCTACTGTGATGACAGTGTGATCCAACGCTGAAATGGCCAGCGACACTGCTACTGTGATGACAGTGTGATCCAACGCTGAAATGGCCAGCGACACTGCTACTGTGATGACAGTGTGATCCAACGCTGAAATGGCCAGCGACAAAGCCATGCACGATAGCCAGGATTGTTTTTTTTCCCTCCGTCACCTTGTCTGATGGTTCTCCCAAAGCACACAGCTTTTGGGTCCAGCCTTGAAAGGTTACAGAAGAAATAAGAAAAGGAGTAAGCCGTTCAGTCCCTCCAGCCTGCTTGATCAATTGATAAGATCATGGCTGACATGATTGTGTTCTCTACTCCCATTTACTCTCTGCCCCCATTCCCCCATAGTCCTCAACTCCTTTGTCGATTAAAAATCTATCCGATCAACCTTCAATATTCAATGACAGAGCCTCCACTGCTCTCTGGGAAGAGGATTCCACAGACCAATGACCCTCTGAGTGAAAAGGCTTCTCCCCATCTCTGTCTTAAATGGAAGATCGCTATTTTTTAAACTAAGACTCCTAGGATGGCACGATGGTGCAATGGTTAGCACTGTTGCTTCACAGCGTCAGTGTCCCAGACTCAATTCCCGGCTTAGGTCACTGTCTGTGAGGAGTCTGCATGTTCTCTCCGTGTCCCCAAAGACGTGCTGTTAGGTGAATTGGACATTCTGAATTCTCCCTCTATGTACCCAATCAGGCACCGGAATGTGGCAACTCGGGGCTTTTCACAATAACTTCATTGCAGTGTTAATGTAAGCCTACTTGTGACAATAATAAAGATTACTATTATTATTATTTCTAGATTCCCCAACAAAGGGGAACATCCTCTCAGCATCTACTCTGTCAAGCTCCCTCGGGATCATACTTCAGTTAGATTATCTCTCACTTTTCTAAATCCCAATAGGCATAGGCCCAACCTACTCAACTTTTCCTCACAAGTCAACACTTTGATCCTCGGAATTAGCCGAATGAACTTTCTCTGAACAGTCTATCCAAACATAACCTGTTTTTATCCATCAATAGCTTTGTTCCCTACCCTGTACTGACAACACCTTTAAAATCTGCAAGATTTTAGCCTCTTATTTTCCGCATATATCCACTTCCATACTATCTCTCTCCCTGCAATCTTCTCCAAACCTGTGCCTCCATTCAACTCTGTTCTTTGAGGCGTCCTCATCGTTTCTCTCACCATAGCGGGAGGAACCTCCTGTGTGCCTGGATACGGGCTCCTTAACTTCCCTCCCCAAGCCTTTCCATTTTCCGTGTCTTTACAAACCCTGCCCAGAGCTCATCTCTTCGATCTCGTTTTTTTAAAAAAAAATGTTTTTATTCAAGGTTTTTCAATAATTTTTACAAAACACTCCAAAAAGGAAAATAATACAAAGAAAACAGGGCAATATGCCAACAAAACAACTTGACCCTCTAAACGATTAACAATTTAACACCCATCTCAAAGCAAAATGGGGCATGCGCCCCTTACAAAACGGAAAAGAAATCAGCTCCCCCCCGGGCTGCTGCTGCTGACCTCCACCTAGCATTCCGCGAGAAAGTCAAGGAACGGTTGCCACCACCCGGAGAACCCCTGCAAGGACCCTCGCAAGGCAAACTTTATCTTCCCCAACCTAAGAAACCCCGCCATGTCGTTGACCCAAGCCTCTACGCTTGGGGGCTTCGCGTCCTTCCACATTAACAAGAGCCTTCTCCGGGCTACCAAGGAGGCAAAGGCCAGAACTCCGGCCTCTTTTGACTCCTGCACTCCCGGATCGTCCGATACCCCAAATATCGGTATCCCACAGCTCGGTTTTACCCAAGTATCCAAGACCTTGGACATAGCCTTTGCGAAGCCCCTCTTCGATCACGTTTGACAGATTGTTGAGGGTGCAGTATATATTTTAGTTTATGTCCTCAACATACTAAAAAGTTTCACTGAAATGAATGGCTAACTGATGACAAATACCGTGAGGGCAAAGGGGTAATCTGATAAATGTTGTTTTATGTTCCCTCGACAGTAAATGTCAATAATTCTAGGACATCTTTTAAAGTGCTGATAAACAGTCAATTCAGCGGGGAGGCTATATCCACTGTCTGAACCAAAATGATAACAATGTCCAATTCTTGATAGGTTCAGTAAAGGAAGAGATAAAGGAAAATAAGTAAATATTGGAAAAGCTCAGACATAATCCTTCTTACAGCCGCAGATTCTTGGTGAGCACTGAGGTTTTTCTCAATAACATGCAAAATCCCAGGCTAAGGTGTTAAACGGAAATATGGATCCTGTCAAAATGCATTTTTAAAAATTAATCTCCCAGTTGAAACGCCAGTCCAATTCCACAATAAATTGAATGTTTGCAACATATAAATGATACAATCTAAGCCTAACTGAATTTGATGTCTGGCTGTGGAGGTAGCTTCCCGAAGTGAATTACTGGCGTAAATCCAGATCATGCCAAGGTTTCATCTTTTAAGGTGTTAGCTTATTGTTCAAAGTCTGTGTAGCAATTGACAAATCTTTCTGGCCAGAGAGCAAAATATCTCTTCTTTATCACGCAAGTAAATCATCAGGTTTTGGAATAAAATACGATGGAAAAGCTCGGTGCCTATGAGCGGGTTTCACAAGTTATAAGCAGTAGAGCTAGGGAGAGGCAATATATACCCTGTGGCACTGTTCTAAAGAGTGTGCAGAGGCAGAGAGACTTGGTGCCAGCACATATTGAGGGAATAATTAGCAGAGAATTTAGGAACTTGGGACATCATTAATGGAGGTGTTGAATGCAAAAGCAAGTGGGATATGCGAAACTTTTATAAAACTGTGGTTAAGGCACAACTCGAGTATTGCATCCAGTTCACGGTCACCGCACCTTAAAGAAGGACATGGATGTTCTTGAGAAGGTGCAGAGGAGATTTGCCAGAATGGTTCCCTTGATGAGGGATTTTAGTTGCAAGGTCAGGTTGAAGGAGCTGGGGTTGTTCACCTTGGAGCAAAAAAGGAATGAACGGTTTAGATAATGTAGACAAAAAAAAGTTGTCCCCATAAATGAGAGGCACAAATACTAGAAGTCTTGGGCAAGAGATACAGAGCAGAATGTGAAGAAGAATATTTTTGCACAGCGAGTTGCATTGACCTGGAGCTCACTGCCTACGAGGGTGGTGAAAGCAGAGATGATCAAAAGGAAATTGGATGATCAATTGAAGGAAACAGACTTTCACGGGAATGGTACTGACGCCACAGAAAGCTGGCATAGACCTGACGGGCCAAATGGCCCCCCCTCTGTGCTGTAATGACTCAATGAATCTATTTTGAGTGCCACCTTTGATTAATTGGAGCCTTGCAGAGCATGACCTTTTAATGAGGTAAACGTACTCGCCTCCCTCTCACTGTTATTGGATGCAGGAAGAAAGCTCTGGGATTAATTAACGTGGCAGCTCACTGGTTTAGCAATGCATTCAAAGAAAATAAAGCTCTATTGAGGAACGTTGCAGAGATGTGTTAGAAAAAACTCAAAGAACGATTACTACTGAGAACAGCTTATGACAGTTTCAGGAAAGTACTGCTTTTAAAACTAAGAAAATCTTTGATAGAAGATACATTCTGGTGACCATAACTCATGTTCTACATATATTGGATTTGTGCCCCTATACATTTGTCTTGTGGATTGGATTTGTTTATTGTCATGTGTACCGAGGTACAGTGAAAAGTATTTTGCCAGGGTAATACTACAATGGGCTCTGTATTTAGATAAATACTTGCATTTCTATAGCACCTTTCACAACCACAGGCATTTTAAAGCCCTTCAAACCAATACTTTCTGAAGTGTCATCACTGTTATTATGTAGGACAGGGTTTTTCAAACTGCGGGTTGCGACCTGTGGGTGGGTCATGGGCGGGTGTTGGGAGGGTCGCAGAGCGATCAATTGCGGGAGAAGCGCCCAACGGCCGTGACTGATTTTTGGATTGGATTTTGTTTATTGTCATGTGTGCCGAGGTACAGTGAAAAGTATTTTTCTGCGAGCAGCTCAACAGATCATTAAGTACATGAAAAGAAAAGAAAAGAAAAAAAAATACATAATAGGGCAACACAAGGTGCACAATGTACACAGAAACACCAGCATCGGGTGAAGCAGACAGGGGTGTAGCGTTAATCAGGTCAGTTCATAAGAAGGTCATTTATGAGTCTGTTAACAGCGAGGAAGAAGCTGTTTTTGAGTCTGTTTGTGCGTGTTCTCAGACTCTTGTATCTCCTGCCCGATGGAAGAAGTTGAGAAGTTGGAAGAGTATGTAAGCCGGGTGGGAGGGATCTTTGATTATGCTGCCCGCTTTCCCCAGGCAACGGGAGGTGTACATGGAGTCAATGGATGGGAGGCAGGTTTGTGTGATGGACTGGGCGGTGTTCACGACTCTCTGAAGTTTCTTGCGGTCTTGGGCCAAGCAGTTGCCATACCAGGCTGTGATGCAGCCAGATAGGATGCTTTCTATGGTGCATCGATAAAAGTTGGTAAGAGTTCATGTGGACATGCCGAATTTCCTTAGTTTCCTGAGGAAGTATAGGCGCTGTTGTGCTTTCTTGGTGGCAGTGTCGACGCGGGTGGATAGGACATATTTTTGGAGATGTGCACCACTAGGAATTTGAAGCTGCTATCCATGTCCACCTTGGCCCCATTGATGTTGACAGGGCGTGTGTACAGTACTTTGCTTTCTGAAGTCAATGACCAACTCTTTAGTTTTGCTAGCATTGAGGGCGAGATTGTTGTCACTATACCACTCCAATAGGTTCTCTATCTCCCTCCCCTATTCTGACTCGTCGTTATTCGAGATCCGGCCCACTATGGTCGTATCGTCAGCAAACGTGTAGATGGAGTTGGAACCAAATTTTGCCACGCAGTCGTGTGTGTACAGGGAGTAGAGTAGGGGGCTAAGTACACAGCCTTGCAGGGCCTGGTATTGAGGACTATTGTGGAGGAGGTGTTGTTGTTTATTCTTACTGATTGTGGTCTATGGGACAGAAAGTCGAGGATCCAGTTGCAGAGTGAGGAGCCAAGTCCTAGGTTTTGGAGCTTTGATATGAGCTTGGCTGGGATTTTAAATTGAGAATGTTGGCCGCGACCGTCTTTTAAATTGAAAATGTTGGGTGCGACCGACGTTTAAATAGAACAATGCAGCCTTCTGGCCAGAAGGGATTCCTCTGTTTTCTAGCTGCGAGTGAGCAGGGCAACAGGACTGTGAAGAGCTGAAGATCAATTGTTTTAAACAAAGAAAATACTGAAATCGGGAACAAAGCGGTGTAAAGATAATTTCTTGTTTTTTTAATTGTGCCAATGCAAATCAGGAGGCAAAGCCCATGTATGTTATATGCAGGGAAGTACCGGAAAATTAAAGTTTAAAACATCAAAACTTCAAAGGCATTTGAAGACTAAGCATGGCGAATTTGAGGACAGACCTCTTGATTTTTCTCATAGGATGCAGCAGGAACTCAAATCGTCAGCTGAAATCCTTAGCCAAAATGTAACATTGAATGGCAAAGCAAGTGAGATCACAGGACCAAGCAGGCTCACCTGTCGCATTAAAGGTAAGCTATAATTGTGTATCACGAAGGTTGGCCGGTGTGGGTCGCGAAGGTCAGCTGGCGTGGGCCGGGAGCGTTGACTGCCGTGGGTCGCGAAGGTCGGCTGGCTCGCGTCGGGAAGGTCGGCTGGCTCGCGTCGGGAAGGTTGGCCGGCGTGGGGCGCGAAGGTCGGCTGGCGCGGGTCGTGAAGGTTGGCCGTGTGGGTCGCGAAGGTCAGCTGGCGTGGGTTGCGAAGGTTGACCGGCGTGGGTCGTGAAGATCGGCTGGTGTGGGTCACGAAGGTCGGCTGGCGTGGGTCGTGAAGGTCAGCCAGCTGGTAAAAGCAGGTCCCGGGGAAGAAAAAATTGAAAAATACTGATGTAGGAGACACAGCAGCTGATTTGCTTCCAGCAAACAGCAATGTGACAATGACCAGATTATCTGTTTTTCTGATGTTGATTGGGGGTAAGCATTGACCAGGACACCAAATAGTGCCATGGGATCTTTAACATTCACCTGAGAGGGCAGATGGGGTCACCAATGTGGTGTTACCTGCGTGGTCGATAACACGTGTTACTCAATCCTTGGTTGATGGAGAGGTCCTCTGAATCTTATTAAAGAAGACTCAAACTCGTCCAGTAACAACAAAGATTTATTGAGTAACTATAACTATTAATGCATGAGATCTTTACCTTAACATGGAAACTAGGAATTGGTTAACAAGATTTAACAATTATAACTAAATGTAACTCCACTAACTATCTATATGATTCTGATGTTACCCTGTTCACAGCACACCCACGAGAGAGAGTGAGAAACCCCTTTTAGCTGCCTTTTATACCCCTGTTGGTCCAGCCAGCTAGTAATCATGTGGTGCTGCTATTTACCCATTAACCCCTGTGTGCATGCACCTACAGAGATCACTACATCCCTCCTTTTTAATGTGTTACAGATTCTCCGTATGGTGTAACGAAAACTGAACAAACATAATGAATTAAGTCAACTGGGAACTGATAAAACAAGTAACGCTGTGTACAGAATGTGATGGTAATAATGACTGTACAAAGTCAATCAATGTTTAAAAAGTCCAATCCTAATGAAAAACTTTGTGAGTCCAGACTGTATGAGTTTGATCAGATGGGTTGATCTCTTCGCCTGTCGTTGAGGTGGCAGTGTTGATGTCGTCATGTCGTTGTGACCACCATCAATGTTGATGTGTGTCCGTGAGGACATCCCGAGACATCGGAATGGTCGAAGTAATTTGGTGTTAGTAGCGGACTTTCTTTTGTGCTTGCAGTGTTGACCCCGTATGTCATCTTTTTTACAAGCTGGGTTGGGTGATTGCTGCAGCGCAGACACAAAATCACGAGATCTGTTGTGGTTTTGTTCACTGCTTTTATCAACAGTGGGTAGACATTTAGTGTCTGCTGCTGGCTGCTCATACAAGGCAGATAGACTGTCATAGTCTTCCTCGTTCACGGCTGTCGCTCCGGAGTCGTTGCTTGCGGCCATTCTGGAGCCTGTCGAAGAGCTCGCTATGGAGGCTGGTATCACTCCCTCAGTGGAGTCAATCTGTGCTCTCTGCGTGGCGTCGCCTTCTGCTAGGATATGTGACATGTGGTTGTCATCAATTTTGTCGACGAGCTGCCATGTCGTCATGGTACTGGATTCTCCCACCATGAGACTCGTATGGAACTTGGCACCCATGGTGCTGCTGCAATGACCATCAGATCCAGAGAACTGATCCATGGCTGAGTGGCATTCGTCAGCGAGCAAATCATCGCTTCTTGTCAAGTATGTGTCATGGTGCTCTATTTGTCCAATGAGGAACTCATCTCCTGGGTAATCATCGTCAATGAACAAATCTTTTGCTATGGATTTGTCATTGTGCTCTTCTCTTTGGGTGTTGCAAACGGTATGTTTCAGGAGGCTGCGGCAGTGATTTTTAAATGTGAGTGGAGGCTCGAGCTTCATTCTGTCGCTGGGGAAAATCATTTTTTATTTTGAGACTTTAAGCCCCTTTTTGTTCACTCTCGGGCATTTTGGATGAGGCGTGGTGATGTAAGGTTCCTCAGTTACTGTAACAGAGTCCACACATGAAGAAATAAGATTTTCAACCTGATGTAGTGGTCTTATTCAGAAATTCAAGTACAGATCCAGTGACATGTTTGATTATCTAGCTATAGTTTAGGAGGTCTTGTGGCTCAGTCACATAGCGTCTTTGCCTCTGGGTTTAGGTCCTGCTTGAGGAGCTGTTGGCTATGGGAGATGTATTTATGACACAATTCAACAAGTTGATAATCATCCTGCCAAGCATTTTCCCACTATTTCCCCAAAGGTGGGAGGAGATTGTGCATGAAGATGACAAACATAATCTGTCTGGAATACTGGTTTATTGAATGTTTAAATTTGTGAGCTATAAAGTAACTTGTATCCCTGGTTAGACCAGTGTTTATTGCCCACCCCCTAATTGTCTTTGAGAATTTGGTGGTGAGCTGCTGTCTTGAATTGCTGCAGTCCATGTGGTGTAGGTACTGTTAGGGAGGGCATTCCAGGATTTTGACCCAGCAACAGTGATATAATTCCAAGTCAGGATGGTGTGTAGCTTGGAGAGGAACTTGAGGGTGGTGGTGTTCCCATGTACCTGCTGCCCTTCTCCGCCTGGGTGGTAGAAGTATGGGTTTTGAAGGAGCCTTGGTGAGTTGCTGCAATGCATTTTATATGTGGTACACGTTGCTGCCGCTCTCTGCCAGGGGTGGAGGGAGTGAAAAATGAAGATGGTGGACTGGATGCCGATCAAGTGGGTTGCTTTGCTTAGGATGGTATCGAGCTTCTTGAATGTTGTTGGAGCTGTACTCATCCAGGCAAGTGGAGAGTACTCCATTATACTCCTAGCTTGTGCCTTGTGGATGGTGTACAGGCTTTGGGGAGTTAGGAGGTGAGTTACGGATCGCAGGATTCCGAGTCTCTGACTTGCACTTGTAGTCACAGCATTTATAAGGCTAGTCTAGTTCAGTTTGTGGTCAATGATAACCCCCAAGATGTTGATAGAGCAGGAATCAGTGATGGTAATGCCATTGAATGTCAAGGGGCAATGGCTAGATTCTTACTTGTTGCAAATGGCCATTGCCTGGCACTTGTGTGGCATGAATGTTACTTGCCACCTAACAGTCCAAGACTGAATGTTGTTCGGATCTTGCTAATATGATTATGAACTGCTTCAGTATCTGGGGCGTTGTGAATGGTGCTGAACATTGTGCAATCATCAGCGAACATCCCCACTCCTGACCTTATGATGGAGCGAAGGTTATTGATGAAGCAACGGAAGATGGTTGGACCTACAACACTACCCTGACGAACTCCTGTAATGATCTCCTGAGACTGAGATGATAGACTTCCAACAACCATTTGTGTCAGGTATGACTCCATCCAGTGGAGAGTGTTCCCCCTGATTCCCATTGATGTCAGTTTAGTCAGGGCTCCTTGATGCCAAACCCGGTCAAATGCTGCCTTTCACAGCAAAGGCAGTCACTCTCATCTCATCTCTTGAATTCACCTCTTTTGTCCATGTTTGAACTGAGGCTGCAATGAGGTCAGGAGCTGAGTGGCCCTCGTGGAATCCAAACTAAACAACAGTGAGCAGGTTATTGCTGAGTAAGGACTGCTTGATAGCACTGTTGATGCCCACTTCCACTATTTAACTGATGATCGAGAGGAGACTGATGGGACGGTAATTGGTCAGATTACATTGCCCTGCTTTCCGTGTATAGGACATACTTGGGCAATTTCCAACATTGCCGGGTAGATGCTAGTGTTGTAGCTGTACTGAACAGTGTGGTTAGGGGCACAGCAATTTCTGGAGCACAAGTCTTCAGTAGTTTTGCTCGAATATTGTCAGTGCACAAAACCTTTGCAGTACAAAGAACAAAGAAAAGTACAGCACAGGAACAGGCCCTTCGGCCCTCCAAGCCTGTGCCGACCATGCTGCCCGACTAAACTACAATCTTCTACACTTCCTGGGTCCGTATCCCTCTATTCCCATTCTATTCATGTATTTGTCAAGATGCCCCTTAAGTGTCACTATCATCCCTGCTTCCACCACCTCCTCCGGCAGCGAGTTCCAGGCACCCACTACCTTCTGTGTAAAAAACTTGCCTCGTACATCTACTCTAAACCTTGCCCCTCTCACCTTAAACCTATGCCCCCTAGTAATTGACCCCTCTACCCTGGGGAAAAGCCTCTGACTATCCACAGTAGTGAACTCGCCAACATTGAGGGCATTTAAAAGTTTATTGGATAAACATATGGATGATAATGGCATAGTGTAGGTTAGATGGCTTTTGTTTCGGTGCAACATCGTGGGCCGAAGGGCCTGTACTGCGCTGTATTGTTCTATGTTCTATGTTCTATCCACTCTGTCTATGAACCTCATAATTTTGTATACCTCTATCAGGTCTCCCCTCAACCTCCTTCGTTCCAGTGAGAACAAACCGAGTTCATTCAACCGCTTCTCATAGCTAATGCCCTCCAAACCAGGCAACATTCTGGTAAATCTCTTCTGCATCCTCTCTAAAGCCTCCACATCCTTCTGGTAGTGTGGCGACCAGAATTGAACACTATACTCCAAATGTGGCCTAACTAAGGTTCTATACAGCTGCAACATGACTTATACTCAATGCCCCGGCCAATGAAGGCAAGCATGCCGTATGCCTTCTTGACTACCTTCTCCACCTGTGTTGCCCCTTTCAGTGACCTGTGGACCTGTACACCTAGATCTCTCTGACTTTCAATACTCTTGAGGGTACTACCATTCACTGTATATTCCCTACCTGCATTAGACCTTCCAAAATGCATTACCTCACATTTGTCCGGATTAAACTCCATCTGCCATCTCTCCGGCCAAGTCTCAAAACAATCTAAATCCTGCTGTATCCTCTGACAGTCCTCATCGCTATCCGCAATTCCACCAACCTTTGTGTCATCTGCAAACTTACTAATCAGACCAGTTACATTTTCCTCCAAATCATTTATATATACTACAAACAGCAAAGGTCCCATAACTGATCCCTGTGGAACACCACTAGTCACAACCCTCCAATTAGAAAAGCATCCTTCCATTGCTACTCTCTGCCTTCTATGACCTAGCCAGTTCTGTATCCACCTTGCCAGCTCACCCCGATCCCGTGTGACTTCACCTTTTGTACTAGTCTACCCTGAGGGACCTTGTCAAAGGCCTTACTGAAGTTCATATAGACTTCATACAGTACCCGGTTCCTTCAGCAGTTTCTCGATATCACATGGAGTGAATTGTGATGTGTTGGGTGTTCTGGATCACAAACAGGTCACCAACACTTGAAGTGGTGCAACTCTATTTTATTATAAAGTTAACTATATTAACATACTTAAATTGTGGGTAAATGCAATACCAGCTTTAACTGTTGACCCTTGCCTAGTCCTAACCAGGTGATTCACTCAGCACATGGTGAATGTCTGTGTTGCAGGCTGCGAGCTCTGCGCTCCGAGCTGGCTGCTACTAGAATGAGCGGGAACTCTCCTGTCCCCTGCCTTTATAGTGCGTGTGCTCTCACTGGTGATTGGCTGCAGTGTTGTGTATGCTGATTGGTCCCACTGCATGTCCATCAGTGTGTGCGTTTGCACCATAATATACTGGTGTATATTATGACAAATTGTATTGGCTGAAGACTGGCATTTGTGTCGCTGGTGATCTGTAAAGCAGGCTGAGATGAATCATCCACTCAGCACCTCTAGCTGAAGATTATTATGAATGCTTCAGCCTTGTCTTTGCTCTGATGTGCTGGGCTCCTCCATCATTGAGGGTGGGGATAATTGTGGAGCCTCTCCCTCCAGTGAGTTGTTCAATTGTCCACCCCATTCACGCCTGCCTGTGGGAAGGCTGTGGAGTCTAGATCTGATCCGTTGGCTGTGGGATCGCATAGCTCTGTCTATCACTTGCTGCTTCCACTGTTTGGCAAGCATGTAGTCCTGTGTTGTAGCTTCACCAGGTTGACACCTCATTTTTAGGTGTGCCTGGTGCTGCTCCTGGCGTGCCTTCCTGCATTCCACATTGCACCAATGTTGATCCTTGGCTTGGTGGTAAGGGTAGAGCGGGAGATATGCCTGGCCTTGAGGTTCCAGATTGTGGTTAAATACAATTATGGTGCTGCTGATGGCCCACAGCTCCTCATGGATACCTAGTTTTCAGTTGCTAGATCTGTTCAAAATCTATCCTATTTAGCACAGTGGTGATGCCACATGAAACGATGGATGATTTCCTCAATGTGAAGGTGGGTCTTTGTCTCCACAAGGACTGTACAGCGGTCACTGCTACCTTTACTGTCATAGACAGTGTGTATCTGTGACAGGTAGATTGGTGTGGACAAGGCCACATTGACTTTTCCCTGCTCTTTGTTCCCTCACCACCGACTGTAGTCCCAGTCCAGCAGTTATGTGCTTTAGCACTTGGCCAGCGAGATCCGTAGTGGTGCTACCGAGCCACTTCTGGTGATGGAAATGGAAGTTCCCCACTCAGAGTACACTCTTTGACTTGCCACCCTCAGTGCTGCCTCCAATTGGTGTTCAACATGGACAAGTACTGATGTACATGGAGGAATACCGATTCACACTTGTGGTGGGGGAGGAGGGAAGGGTGGGGGGGGGGGGGGGGGGGTGGGGGGTGGGGGGGGGGGTTGCGAGGAGGCCTGTCCCATTTCATTGTATTTGAGTCAACCACATTGCTGTGGATCTGGAGTCACCTGTAGGCCGGGTAAGGACAGAAGATTTCCTTCTCCAAAGAACCAAAACAATCAGTTATAATAGCTGTCACAATCACCATCACTGCGACTAGCTTTATAATTCCAGATTTACTAATTAAATGTAAACACCATGGTGGGATTTGAACCTGTGTTTCCCCAGAGCATTAGCCTGGACCTTTGGATTGCTGGTCCAGTGACATCACCACCACACCATCACCACACCCACTATGTTGGGGCAGCAAAGGACTTATTCAGCATTAGGAAAGCCAAGGGGGAAATGTTCATTGCCATATATGCTCAATGTGCTACATTGACTGTAAATGAAGCTTCCCTATGAAGCAGAATGAGCCCAAGTTAGAGCCCGATATCTAGTAATTGTAGCCAGTCCAAGGTGGAACAGAGAATTCTTGCTGCTGTATCATTTTAATATGTGGCGAGCTGCAATGGAATTGCTTGGGTCGGAGCGTGAATATATATTATCAATTTGACGTTCAAGTTTATAAAGACATTAGACAGATAATAGAATAGCTTTCAGTGTAACGAGCACATTCACAGAAGTTTGCAAACTTTTTTTAACCTACTTAGAGATATCAAAAGTAACCTCAAAGTTTTTCTTGTGCTATTCATAACTGAAAATAAATTCTGAAAACACAGTGACCCACTTCTTATATTAATGTCCCAATGTCTCTTGGATCTCGACTGACGAGCAAACAAGATAAACATGAGCCACACATGCACATTGCTAATCCTTGTAAAAAGGGACTTAGTTAAATGGTTATACTGTGGTCCAGAATGATGCCAATGCTGTTCTGGCTGAGGTAGACTTGGCACTGAGGTACCCTCAATAATGATGCTTAGAGATTAAACTGTAAAGAAGGCTTTATTAGACTAATAACTATGTTGCAGCTATGGGCGAGAGCTGACTGCTATACAGACCATGAGGCAAGCCTTTATGTATGGCTCCCAGATGGGCGGAGCCAGAGGCGGAGTCCCCAGGGTTCCAAGCCCGGTCTTAAAGGGGACATCACCTTACATGATGATAAGGCTGTAACCGTTCATCACATTCACCCCCTGTTTAAAAAGGAGTCCGGCGGGGGTGAAGTGCCATCATAGGTCCATCCGTCTCGGTGGCCGGATCGTCCTCCTCGATCTCCTCAATTCGGGCGGTGGTGCGGCGGGCACGGACGTCCCGGTTGAGGGCACATCCGGGAGCACAGCGGTCGGAGCTTCGGTCCGGGTCGGGGCAGAGGAACTAGGCAGGGCTGAGGGTAGCGGAGCCGGCGCCGGCGGGGTGTGTAAAGGGGGGGGCAAGGGGGGGGGGGGCGCACGGTAGGAGCTCACCAACGGGTGTTAGGGCCGGAAGGGGGGGTGTTGTAGGGGGCGACGGGTCCTGCAGGGGAGCGGCGCGGGAAGGGGCGTCTGTGGTGGAGGATCCAGCGGGCGCCAGATCCCGGAGGGAAACCTTATCTTGCCTGCCGTCGGAGTACTCCACGTAGGCGTAACTGGGGTTGGCGTGGAGCAGTCGGACCTTTTCAACTAGGGGGTCCGTTTTATGGCTCCTCGCGTGCCTCCGGAGACGAACAGGTCCCGGAGCCATCAGCCAAGGTGGAAGCGAGACCCCGGAGGTAGACTTCCTGGGGAAGAGAAACAATCGGTCGTGAGGGGTCTCATTCGTGGCCGTGCAGAGGAGTGACCTAATGGAGTGTAGGGCATCGGATAGGACCTCCTGCCAGCGGGTGGTTGGGAGATTTCTCGACCGCAGGGCCAGAAGGACAGCCTTCCACACGGTCGCGTTCTCCCTCTCCACCTGCCCATTTCCCCGTGGGTTATAGCTGGTCGTTCTGCTCGAGGTGATGCCTTTGCTGAGCAGATACTGACGCAGTTCATCGCTAATGAACGATGTACCCCGGTCGCTGTGGATATAAGCAGGGAAACCGAACAGGGTGAAGATGCTGTGCAGTGCCTTAATCACCGTGGCTGAGGTCATGTCGGTGCAGGGAATGGCGAATGGGAAACAGGAGAACTCATCGATCACGGTGAGGAAATAGGCATAACGGTTGGTGGACGGGAGGGGCCCCTTGAAGTCCACGCTCAGTCGCTCAAAGGGGCCCGAGGCCTTCACGAGCCAAACCTTGTCTGGCCGATAGAAGTGTGGTTTGCACTCCGCACAGACCTGGCAGGCCCTGACCATGGCCTTGACCTCCTTGGTTGAGTAAGGTAGGTTGCGGGACTTGATGAAATGGACGAGCCGGGTAACCCCCGGGTGACAGAGGTCATTGTGGATGGCTTGCAGGCGGTCCTCCTGCGCGTTGGCGCATGTGCCGCGGGAAAGGGCATCTGGGGGCTTGTTGAGCTCCCCCGGACGATACTTGATATCGTATGAGTAGGTGGAGAGTTCGATCCTCCACCTCAAAATTTTATCGTTTTTTATTTTGCCCCGTTGCGTGTTATCGAACAGATAGGCGACCGACCGTTGGTCGGTGACGAGGGTAAACCTCCTACCGGCGAGGTAGTGTCTCCAGCACTGCACAGCCTCCACAATGGCTTGTGCCTCCTTTTTGACTGCAGAGTGTCGAATCTCGGAGGCGGTGAGGGTTCGGGGGAAGAACGCTACTGGTCTGCCTCCTTGATTGAGGGTAGCAGCCAGGGCGATGTCTGATGCATCGCTCTCTACCTGGAAAGGGATGGTTTCGTCCACCGCGTGCATGGCGGCCTTGATGATGTCGGCCTTGATGCGGTTGAAGGCCAATTGAGCCTCAGCCGAGAGGGGAAAAGTGGTGGTCTTTATGAGTGAGCGGGCTTTGTCCGCATACTTGGGGACCCACTGGGCGTAATCGGAAAAGGCCCAAGCACCGTTTGAGGGCCTTGAGGCTGCGGGGGAGAGGGAGTTCCTTAAGGGGGCGCATGCGGTCAGGGTCGGGACCTAGGACCCCGTCTTCCACGACATAGCCGAGGATGGCCAGCCGGGTGGTGTGGAAAACGCATTTGCCCTCGTTATAGGTCAGGTTAAGGGCTCGGGCGGTCTGGAGGAACTTTTTGAGGTTAGCGTCATGGTCCTGCTGATCATGGCCGCAGATGGTGACATTGTCCAAGTACGGGTATGTAGCCCGCAAACCGTACTGGTACACCATTTGGTCCATCGCCCTTTGAAAGACGGAGACCCCATTTGTGACACCAAAGTGGACCCTGCGGAAGTGGAAGAGCCGGCCGGCTGCTTCGAAGGCAGTATAGGGGCGGTCTTTTGGTCGGATGGGGAGCTGGTGGTAGGCAGATTTGAGGTCGACCGTGGAAAAGACTCGGTATTGGGCGATCCGATTTACCATTTCCGCGATGCGAGGAAGGGGGTACGCATCAAGCTGCGTGAATCAGTTTATGGTCTGGCTATAATCCACGACCATCCGTTTCTTCTCCCCGGACCGGACTACCACCACTTGCGCTCTCCAAGGGCTGTTACTAGCCTCGATGACCCCCTCTCCCAGTAAACGCTGGACCTCTGACTTGATAAAAGCCATATCTTGGGCACTGTAGCGCCGGCTCCTGGTGGCGACGGGCTTACAGTCGGGAGTGAGGTTAGCGAATAGCGAGGGGGGTGCGACTTTCAGTGTCGCAAGGCAGCACACCGTGAGGGGGGGGCAAGGGTCCGCCGAACTTCAGTGTCAGGCTTCGGTGGCTGCACTGGAAATCCAGTCCGAGCAGCAGGGGGGCACAGAGGTGAGGGAGGATATAAAATTTGAAACGGGTGTATTTGGCACCCTGGATCGAGAGGTCCGCAATACAGTACCCCGTGATTTGTACCGAGTGGGACCCAGATGCGAGGGCTATGGTTTGGGATACGGGATGGGTGCGTAGGGAGCAGCGCCTTACCGTTTCAGGGTGGATAAAGCTCTCCGTGCTCCCAGAGTCGAAGAGGCATGCAGTGTCGTGCCCGTTGACCTGGACCTGCATCATGGAGTTCTGCAGGTGTTTTGGCCGAGTTTGATCGAGGGTGATCGCACCCAGTCGCGGGCAGTCGGAGTCGTAAAATGGCCGCTGCCGTTGGTCGCACGTGTCGGGTCGAGAAGATGGCCGCTCCCATGATTCGCACAAGGCTGATGATGCATCAGAAGGGGGCGTGTCGGGTCGGTGCGCAGCAGCATTGCGAGGCCTGCGGGCCTGAGAGCCTGAGTTTTCGGCCGGCTGTTCTTTGTTTTTCTGGCCCCTGGGTCTGGCCAGGCAGACCCTCGCAAAGTGCCCTGTCTTCCCGCAGTCGCTGCAGATCGCGGAGCGGGCTGGGCAGCGTGGGCGTGGGTGCTGGCCCTGCCCGCAGAAGTAGCACGGTGTGTCCCCATGGTGAGCGGGTCGCCGCGTGGCGCAGGCCTGTAATACGGGTGAGTCTGAGGAAGTCCGGGGGGGGCTGGCAGAGTCCGCGGGGTACGTACCCAAGTTATGTCAGGCCACCTCCAGTGAGGAGGCGAGCGTTAGCGTCTCCTGGAGGTCTTTTGCCCCGTTTTCGAGCAGCCGCTGCCGGATGTAGGTCGAGCGGATTCCGGACATGAAAGCATCTCTGATGTGCAGGTTCATATGGACTTCCCCTGTCACATCCTGATGGTCACAGTCCCTGGCCAGCGCGGTGAGTTTCTCAACAAACTCGTCGAGCGATTCCCCGAGCGCTGCCGGCAGGTAGAGAGCAGATGCCGGGCGTGCACCTCATTGACGGGTTTGACAAACCGCTTGCGGAGCAACTCAATCGCTTCCTCATAAGTCGTCGCATTTTCGAGCATGGCGGAGATTCTGTGACTCACCCGGGCGTGGAGTAGATGCAGCTTGCGTGGCCCCAGGATGGGAGTCTCTGAGGAGTCCAGGTAGGCCTCGAAGCACCGCAGCCAGTTTTAAAAAATTTCCTTTGCCTCCGGCGTTCGTGCTTCCAGATTGAGCTTCTCTGGTTTTAGGCCTGCGTCCATCCTGAATCTAGTTTAGTCTAATAAATTGAGGTACCCTCAATAATGATGCTTAGAGATTAAACTGTAAAGAAGGCTTTATTAGACTAATAACTATGCTGCAGCTATGGACGAGAGCTGACTGCTATACAGACCATGAGGCAGGCCTTTATGTATGGCTCCCAGATGGGCGGAGCCAGAGGCGGAGTCCCCAGGGTTCCAGCCCGGTCTTAAAGGGGACATCACCTTACATGATGATAAGGCAGTAACCGTTCATCACAGGCACCTACCTCCTGGCCAGTTAGCCTAACATCTGTCCTAGGGAAGATGCTGAAAACTACTATTGAGGATGGTATAGCGGGGCACTTAGAAAAATTCAAGGCAATCAGAGAGTGAACATGGTCTTGTGAAAGGGAAATCATGTTCAATCAATTTGTTGGAGTTCTTTGAAAGAGTCATATGCATTGGGATAAAGGGGAACCGGTGGATGTACTGAACTTAGATTTCCAGAAGTCATTTGATAAGGTGTCACATCGAAAGTTATTGCAGAAAATAAAAGGTAAATGGTGCAGGGGGCAACACATGGGCTTGGATAGAATATTGGATGGGCTGGCAGAAAACAGTGAATAGACATAAAAGGGTATTTTCCTGCTAGGCAGGATGTGATGATTGGTGTGTCACAGGGATCACTGCTGAGACCCCAACTGTTTACAATTTATATAAATGACTTGGATGAAGGAACTGAAGATATGCTTCCTAAATTTACTGACGACCCAAAGATAGGTAGGAAAGTAAATTGTGAAGGGGACATAAAGAGGTCACAATGGACATAGACGGGTTAAGTGAGTGGCAAAGACCCGGCAAGTGGTGTAAAATATGGGAAAATGTGAAATTGCCCATTTTGGAAGGAAAAATTAAAAAGAAGCCTATTACCTTGGGCAGCACGGTAGCACACGTGGCTAGCACTGTGGCTTCACAGCGCCAGGGCCCCAGGTTCGATTCCCCGCTGGGTCACTGTCTGTGCGGACTCTGCACGTTCTCCCCGTGTCTGTGTGGGTTTCTTCCAGGTGCTCCGGTTTCCTCCCACAGTCCAAAGACATGCAGGTTTGGTAGATTGGCCAGGCTAAATTGCCTCTTAGTGTCCAAAAAGGTGAGGAGGGATTATTGGGTTATGGGGATACGGTGGAAGTGAGGGCTTAAGTGGGTCGGTGCAGACTCGATGGGCCGAATGGCCTCTTTCGGCACTGTATGTTCTATGTATCTATGTATCTATATGGTGAAAGATTGCAGAGCTCTGAGATGCAGAGGGATCTGGGTGTCCCAGTGCAAGAATCACAAAATAATACAGCAAATAATTGATAAAGCAAATAGAATGTCATTGTTTATTGAGAGGGAATTGATTACAAAAGAAGAGAGATTATGCTTCAGTTGTACAGGGCATTGGTGAGACCAAATCTAGAATATTGTGTACAGTATTGGTCTCCATGAGCGGGATTCTCCGACCCCCGCCGGGTCGGAGAATCGTCGGGGGGGGGGGGGGGGGGGGGGGGGGGGGCGGCGTGAATTCCACCCCCGCCGGCCACCGAATTCTCCAGCACTGAAAATTCGGCAGGGGCGGGAATCGCGCCGCGCCAGTCGGCGGGCCACCCCGGCGATTCTCTGGACCGCGATGGGCCGAAGTCCCGCTGCTGTCATGCCAGTCCCGCCGGCGTGAATCAAACCACCTCCCTTCTTGGCGGGACTGGCGGCCCAGGTGGGCTCCGGGGTCCTGGTAGGGTCACAGGGCGATCTGGCCCCGGGAGGTGCCCCCACGGTGGCCTGGTCCGCGATCGGGGCCCACCAATCCGCAGGCGGGCCTGTGCCGTGGGGGCACTCTTTTCCTTCCGCCGCGGCCATTACCTCCGCGATGGCCGATGTGGAAGTGACTCCCCCTCCTGCGCATGCGCGGGGATGATGTCAGCAGCCGCCGATGCTCCCGCGCATGCGCGGCCTTCCGCCGACCGGCGAGGTCCCTTCGGCCCCGGCTGGCATGGCGCCAAAGGCCTTTCCCGCCAGCCGGTGGCGCGCCAACCACTCCGGCGCGGGGCTAGGCCCTCAAGGTGAGGGCTTGGCCCCTAAAGGTGCGGAGAAATCCGCACTTTTGAGGTGCCCCGACGCTGGAGTGGTTCCCGCCACTCCATCCCGCTGGGACCCCCCGCCCCGCCGGGAAGGGGAGAATCCCGGCCCATATTTAAGGAAAGCTGTAATTGTGTTAGAAGCAGTTCAGATAAAGTTTACGGGACTATCACCAGGAATGGGTGGGTTGTCTTATGAGGAAAGTTTGGACAGGCTAGGCCTGTATCCTTGGAGTTTAGAAGAGTAAGAGGCAACTTGATTGAAACCTTTAAGATGTTGAGGGATCTTGACAGGGTAGATGTGAAGAGGATTTTCCTCTTGCGGGAAAATCTAGGGGTTGCTGGTTAAAAATAAGGGGTTGTTTTTTTATAACAGAGATGGGGAGAATTTCTTTCTCTCAGAAGCTGGTGAGTCTTTGGAACTCTCTTCCTCAAAAGGCAGTGGAAGCAGAATTTTTGAATATTTTTAAGGCAGAGCTAGATAGATTCTTGATGAATAAAGGTTATCGGGGGTCAGCAGGAATGTGGGGTTGAGGTTACAATCAGGCTAGCCATGATCTTATTGAATGGTGGAACAGGCGTGAGGGGCTGAGTGGCCTAATCCTGCTCCTAGTTCTTATGTTCATATCTCCTTGCCCTGCCCCTGAGAGTAGAAGACAATGGGAAACACGACTGACAAGCAACTATCAAGGAAATGGCTTTGGATGAAGCACTAACATACAATGAGCCAAGGACTTGCCTTCAGGCAAAGCACAGTAAACCATATCATAATCCTTAAATATATATGCAAAAAACTCCAGAATAATCTCATAGCCGTCTGTATGAAACTACTTCCTGGTGGCAGTGCTGATTGCCAAATTTGAGGCCTGCTCATGAAAATCCCAGCAGGTAGCCACTTCTTCCCCTTTTAAGAGGACATGGCATAAATAGTTAAAGAGGAAAAGGATTGTAAGGCCACGGGACTGATCTTTCAAAGAGTTGGCATGGACATGATGGGCTGAATGGCCATCTTCTGTGCTGCAGCATTCATGTTTGTGCAAAGGTTTACTGAGCTGGAGCCTTGACCGCTGGTGGCCATTTTCAGTGTCTCGCTGGAGCTGCAGCCGGAGAGTGTGTGTGTTTGTGTGTGTGTGGGGGGGGGGGGGGGGGGGGGTGGGCAGATGCCCTCGTCTTCGTCTCGCTGATAGCCCGGAGGCTGGTTCCGCTGGGTGAAGGACTCTGTTTCCGCCCAGTGCCTCGTCCTGGTTGAGTGACATTACGGAGTTTTTGTATTTAGAGAAATTCAAATACATCGTGAAAGGGTCAGCAGAAGGATTCTACTCGAGATGGCAGTCATTCATTTCCTAATTCAAGGAGTTAGTCACCATCCGGTGTTAACCGGGGGTGGGGGGTTTGGTTAAGTTTAGTTTTTATTTTGGGGGGGTGGGGTTGGGAGGGTGGTTAAGTTTGAAGTTGTATTTGTTATGCGTTGTGGTTTTACTGTGTTATAATGAAACATTTTCTTAATTAAAACATATTTTTAAAAAACTTTCCAAATGGTTTGTCTATCTTCCAGGGAGAAACAACTGCAATTTTATATACAATATATCAAAGGTTTCCATTCTGAACTCACGCATTAAACACAACAGCCTGACCTTTCAGATGTTCACTAATGACGGTATAGGGTTTGGAGACAAATTTCTAGCCCTGGCTTTAAAATTTTGGCTTATTAAACTGACTGACTCATTATTTTATCCATAAACCCATCCCTGTTGAACTTTACTGCGCATCTGTAATTATTTTGATTTGAGTTATGTGATGGAAACAGATCTGTGCTGTGCTTTCAACAAAGGCAATTAAATATTCAAATAGGTCAGCTCGGATTGAAGCAGATCTCGGACGCTTTCCTCAAACAATTCAGTTTATGCATTTCTTTCCTTTTGTCTCCTCTTTGCATTGTGAGGGATGGGAACATTCTCTTTTTTTTTACCTGGATTCAGCCAGGAACAGAGAGCAGGGAGCCTAACTGCTGCTCACACAGAAGCTGCTGATTCAGCACACGTCAGAGCTTGAACTATCAGCTCTGCACTCCTGTATTTATCATCAAAACCTCGGGGTGGTTTATCAACCTTTTCTGCTTGGCATGCACAAAGGGATTGCGTTCGTAACCGTATTTTATAACATAACTACGAAGGAATTTCATTTATACAGCACCTTTCACAACCTCAGGAACCCTCAAAGGTTACAGCCAATGAAGTACTGTAGTCACTGCTGTAACGTAGGTTGTTGGGCAATGCAACAACAACCAGATAATCCTTTTTATTTTCAGTGATAAATGTTGGCCAGGCTGCCACAGAGAACCCCTGTTACGCAATAATGCTGATTTTTGGCATCCACCTGCAAGGGCAGATGGGCCCCTCAGTTTAATATCACATCCGAAAGACAGCACCTCTGACAGTGCAACACCCCCTCAGTACAGTACTGCTGTACATATCGCGTTCAAGTCCTGAAGTGGGATGTGAACTCACAACCATCTGACTCAGAGACGTCGTGCTATCCACTACGCCGTATCTGACACGCAATAGGTTAGAGAAATGGCCTAAAACTACTTCGGAGGTAACGGTCATGGATTGCTGACAGGAAATCTGCCGACCAGCCTTGGTCCTCACTCAAATACTACTGCTCACACCTCAGTTAAATTATTCAATCGACTGACCAATGGGATTTAGACTAGAGATGTGGTAAAGAGAAGGTAGGGAGAGCAACTGAGCAAAGTGAGCAAAGGTCTGCGAGCCACTGACAGCCAGCGCTCCAGGATGCAGATTTGAGAGTCACATTCAGCTGGAGCTACAGGATGCAGACTATGATACCACCAAACTCAGCAACAGCAGCTTTCATTTCGACACCGAGATCCTTCACATCGAAGAAAATGTCGAAAGGTGTGCTTCACCAAAGTGTAAAGAAAACCTGGTCTCTGGAGCTGGTGGCAAGTTCCTTCTAAATTTCCAGCTCCATTGATATTACGAGTCAAGTTCACCATTTAGATTAATTCTATGCGCTACAAACTGGAATCTGTAAAATGAAGAGTACAACAACAACTTGCATTTACACAGCACCTTTCGTGTAGCAAAGTATCCCTAGCTGCTACACGGGAGTGTCATCAAACAAACTTTGCTCATGAGCTAATTGAGGAGATATTAGGGCGGGTGGCCAAAAGCCTGATCATAGAAGTAGATTTTAAGGAGTATCTTAAAGGAAGAGAGAAAGACGAAGATGTTTGAAGAAAAAATTCCAAAGTTTAGGACCTTAGCAGTCGAAGGCAGAGCCACCAGTGGTGGAACAATTAAGATCAGAGATGTTGAAGAGGCCAGATTTTCAGGGACACAGAGATCTCGAAGGTTTGGAAGTGAATACAGAAATAGGGAGGCGTGAGACCATGGAAGGATTTGGAAACAGGAATGAGAACTTTTAGATCAAGGCATTGCTTGACCGGGAGGCAATGTAGGTCATTGAGCACTGAGGTGAAGAGTGGACGGGACATGATGTGAGTCAGGGTATGCACAGCATTTAAAGTTTATGGAAGATGGAAGATGGAAGACTGGACAGGAGAGCTTTTTAAAAATGTATTCATTCTATGGGGTGTGGGTGTTGCTGGTTAGGCCAGCATTTATTGCCCATCCCTAGTTGCCCTTCAGAAGGTGGTGGTGAGTTGTCTTCTTGAACCACTGCAGTCCTTGAGGTGTAGGTACATCCACTGTGCTGTTAGTGAGGGAGTTCCAGGATTTTGACACAGTGACAGTGAAGGAATGGCGATATAATTCCAACTCAGGGTGTTGAGTGACTTGGAGGGGAATCTCCAGGTGGTGGAGTTCCCAGGTATCTGCTCCTCTTGTCCTTCTAGATGGTAGAAGTCGTGGGTTTGGAAGGTGCTGACTAAGGAGCCTTGGTGAGTTAGTGCAGTGCATCTTGTAAATGGTACACACAGCTGCCACTGTTTGTCAGTGGTGGAGGGTTTGAATGTTTGTGGAAGGGGGTAGCAATCAAGCGGACTGCTTTACCCTGGATGGTGTTGAGCTTCTTGAGGGTTGTTGGAAATGCACTCATCCAGGCAAGTGGAGAGTATTCCTTTGCATTCCTTTTAAAAAATAAATTTAGAGTACCAATTAATTTTTTCCAATTAAGGGGAAATTTAGCGTGGTCAATCTACCTGACCTGCACATCTTTGGGTTGTGGGGGCGAAACCCGTGCAGACATGGGAGAATATGCAAACTCCACACGGACTTTCCATTACACTCTTGACTTGTGCCTTGTTGATGGTGGACAGGCTTGGGGAGGGTCAGGAGGTGAGTTGCTCGCCGTAGGAGTCCTAGCATTTGACCTGCCCTGGTAGCCACAGCGTTAATATGGCTGGTCTGGTTCAGTTTCTGATCAATGGACGTTGACTGTAGGAATAGTTGAGTCCAGAGATAACAAAGCCTGGATGAGGGTTTCAAAGGCAGAAGAGTTGAGGCAGGGGAGAAGACAGGGGATATTACAAAATGTTAAGAAAAGAAAAATAGCCAGATGAAGTAAATATTTTTAAGACCCAGTTCTACAATATAATATGGTACAATCTGGGTTCAGTCCCACCTAAATTTTACATTAGTATCCTTGACGCATTGCTAATTTCTCATTAGATGTTAGGTTTCCTGTTGCCAGATCGGCCCACACCTCAATCCTGTAGTGCGGAGGTCACTGCTCTGTGGGAGAGAGAAGGGCCCATATTGTTCAATTTAGCAGCAAAAGAAACATGCTTCCAACAAAGCAAAATCAAAAGATGGTTGGTGCATCCATTCAATGGAGCTTCGTTAGAATATTTTTCCCATACAGGAATAAGCCACTACTATCAACAGTAACATCAGTGAGAAAATTGTTCTACCTATCGCTTCCCATTACTGTGTAAAAAGAGTTTCCATTACTCCACAACAGGCTGGTATTGGGTGTCACAGATAATTGTGGGTGTCTCTCTCCTGCAGGTGTTGAAACCCCAACCCGGAAGTGTCGCACTGGGACAGCTTCGCAAGAGAGAGGGAACAATCTCACTGTTTATGCCTAACCAGTGGAATTGTCCTTATGCCACACCAGTTACCTTGACTGTCACCTACGCCTGTGTGAGTCTCCCTCTTGTGATTGTGAAATGTCACCTGGAAGCGCCCCACGAGTGCAACTTCACAAGAGAGAAAGAGGGACCACTGTTTATTCCTAACCAGTAACCTCTCTTGATTGTGTGTGTTCGAAGCACTCGGATTCCCTTTGGGTCCTTGACTACAAAAGTATGTCCCGGCAATTATTGTGTCTCAACCAGAGCGGACAGTGAAAGAAAGGTGAGATTACAGCAATGGTAGATTTAAAAATAAATAATTTATTCAAAAGAATTAGGTCCTCCACAACTCAGACTATAACACACAAACACCGGGTATAAAAATACTATAGCAAGAGACTAAAGGGCATAAAGAAAATTCTTACCTTTGCACAAATTTACTTAAACGCCCGCAAACATATATATATACCCCCTTCCTCTCCCCCCACATCTACATCTGTCACAGTTTACCCTCTGATGTTAGTTTCTCTGCTGTTTGGCCTTTCACACCTTTTGTTCTCTCTGGGGACTGCCATTAGCACTCTTTCCCCTTGGTTTCTGTGGCTATGACTCATCTTTTATTCTCTCACTCCACAGTATAAATATTTCCCACGTTCTCTGTCTTTTAGCTTTGACAAAGGGTCATCTGGACTCGAAACATTAGCTCCTTTCTCTCCTTACAGATGCTGCCAGGCCTGTTGAGATTTTCCATCATTTTTTCTTTGGTTTCAGATTCCAGCATCCGCAGTAATTTGCTTTTAACATATACATATATATCCACTCCACCCACCCCAACCTCAACAATCTAACCTAATTGGGAGTTTCTGTGGGCTGAGGGAGTATACCCACCATTCCCAGGAAGAATAGTCAAACTGACATGGATGTCTCTGGTTCTTCTTCAAAACTGGCTGGTCCGTGTGGCTGCTGGACCTTGATCCTGGTGTTCCTCTGGCCTCGTGTTCTGGTACCAGCCTCACAGCAAATGAAGAGGGCGCCAAGCAGGAGAGAGAGAGACGGAGAGCCCCTGAGTCCCGTATTTTTAAGGGCAAAAACCTGAATGGAGCTGGCTGACACCTCCCACAGGTGAGTTCCAGGACAAAGGCCTGTTAATTGCTGACAGGATGAAAATTGATTTGATCAGTGTCCCCACAAAAGGGGAGACTGCTGATCTCTTGAAAATGGCTCAAGTCGATTGACCCATAATTATACCTGGCAAACTACTGCAGTGGTATGCCGTTCCCAGCTGCTGTTGTGACTGACCAGGAAACTCTCCCACTTTTACAGTTTGTCAACAGACATATTGGAAAGACGAAGGCTGATAATCAAGCAGTTTGGCCATGTTATGAATGCACCTTCTGTGACCATCAAGTCCTGAAGTGAGACATTGGTATGCAAGTGAAATATTGTCGGTGGAATAATTTCACTTAGGGAGAGTGTAAGTATTCAACATGGGGGGGGTGACACGGTGGTGTAGTGGTTAGCACTGCTGCTTCACAGCGCTGAGGACCCGGGTTCGATCCCGGCACTGGGTCATTGTCTGTGTGGAGTTTGCACATTCTCCCCATTTCTGCGTGGGTCTCACCCCCACAGCCCAGAGATATGCAGGGTAGGTGGATTGGCCATGCTAAATTGCCCCTTAATTGAAAAGAAAATGAATTGCGTACTTTAAATTAAAAAAAAAAAAATTCCACACAGGGGGCGTCATTCTCCGACCCCCCCCGCCGGGTCGGAGAATGGCCGTTGGCCGCCGTGAATCCCGCCCCCGCCGAAGTCTCCGGTACCGGAGATCGGGCGGGGGCGGGAATCGGGCCACGCCGGTTGGCGGGACCCCCCGCTGGATTCTCCGGCCCGGATGGGCCGAAGTCCCGCCCAGGAATTGCCTGTCCCGCCGACGTAAATCAAACCTGGTATTTACCGGCGGGACCAGGTGGCACGGGCGGGCTCCGGGGTCCTGGGGGGGGGGCACGGGGCGATCTGACCCCGGGGGGTGCCCCCACGGTGGCCTGGCCCGCGATCGGGGCCCACCGATCCGCGGGCGGGCCTGTGCCGTGGAGGCACTCTTTCCCTTCCGCCTCCGCTACGGCCTCCACCATGGCGGAGGCGGAAGAGACTCTCCCCACTGCGCATGCGCGGGAAACTGACAGCGGTCGCTGACGCTCCCACGCATGCGCCGCATTTCCGCGCCAGCTGGCGGGGCAACAAACGCCATTTCCGCCAGCTGGCGGGGCGGAAATCCCTCCGGCGTCGGCCTAGCCCCTCAATGTTGGGGCTAGGCCGCCAAAGATGCGGAGCATTCCGCACCTTTGGGCCGGCGCGATGCCCGCCTGATTGGCGCCGTCTTTGGCGCCAGTCGGCGGACATCCCGCCGTTGGGGGAGAATTTCGCCCAGGATGTCCGTTGACTGAGAGAAACGTGAAAATCTTCCGCAGCTTCACATTGTTAAAAAAAACTGTGTAAGATATCCTTGGGATTGCCAATGTGAGTTCATCTTCTATTATTGTCATCCAGCTATATGTGCACATAATAGATCTCGACATTTAAACAGTTAGAATGGAACATCACTATTGTTCTCACTCCTGTTCATTCAGCCAGTTTTGATCAGCTTGGGTGCTCCTCTGCTATAATGTATATGTTTTATCATATTATTGCCCTGTATCAAATGCACTTTCTGTATGACAGGAAAATATTGGATGAAATCAGTCAGATTTACTCTGATCAAGACACAACAGAAATGAAAATTCCGGGAGGTATTGAACAGACATCTGATGCATGCCACCTGACACCTTTGCTCAAGGTTAAAATTACCTGCCTTGTCACTGGTGAAGAGGAAAGGATATTTTAATCCACGCTTTTGGCATGACAGCATCTTCCCTTGTCTCCCTGTATTCATTTTAAGGCCATCAGGAATTCACTCAATCACAAATTTCCTTTCAAGAATATTAGCACAACACCACGCAAGCTGAAAACCCGAAACAGAATTAATGTTGCAGGTTGTTGCATCAGAAATTGAAAATGAACAGTATTTCATAGAAACATAGAAGATAGGAGCAGGAGTTGGCCATTTGGCCCATCGAGCCTGTTCCACCATTCAATATGATCATGGCTGATCCTATATTTCAATGTCACTCTCTCCATACCCCTTGCCGCCTTTAGTGTCATATTTAAATTCATTCTTTTAAAAAAAATATTTCCCCGCCCCCTTTAGAATTCTGCTTCTGCTGACATTTTAATTTTCCCCAAGAAAGTCGATGAATGGTTGCCACCTCCGGGTGAACCCAACCATTGACCCTCTTAACGCAAACTTTATTTTCTCAAGATGAGAAACCCAGCGTTGTCACTAGCCCAGGTCTCTACACTCGGGGGCTTCAAGTCCCTCCACATTAATAAGATCCGTCTCCAGGCCACGAGGGAGGCAAAGGCCAAGACCTTGGCCTCTTTTGCCCCCTGAACTTCCAAATTCATTCTTAAATATATGTCGTCACTTGACCTCTGAAGCCTTATGTGGTAGGTTCACCACCCTCCGAGTGAAGAGGTTTCTCCTCATCCCTGTCCTAAATGGCCTACCCCGTATCCTGAGACTGTGACCCATTGTCCACTGCACAAATTCAGAGGAATTCCTGGCCCAGTGGGCATTCTAACCGCTGGAACCGAAGTTAGCACTAAATGGCTGGAGCTGTTTTTAAACACTCCACTTACAACATGCACACACTGCAGCCACCAAGATTGCTCACAGAAGCCATGTCCGCTGAGGTCAGGAGTCCGAGGTGGACCCACAGCTCCAGGCCTCTTCTGCAGAGTGAGCCGCAGACTCAAGACTGCACTCCTGAACAGCACTGGGAGTTAGTGGCAGAGGCAGTCACTGCCAGCCTCATCGGGGGGAGACAGCTGATGGTCCTAAGGGGCGGGGTCACTGGTGAGGCCTCTGCCCTGAGAGGGACAGCGAACCAGGGACGGCATCAAAGGCCATGGTGCAGGGGTCCTCTGGTTGGGGTGAACTCTACTGATCTTCGACTTCCTCTGCAGTGCGGCCGTGCTTCTGAAGAGTGCCAACAGCCGGCGAGCCACTGTCTGAGCCGGGCCACGCCCATGCCCTCCATGAAACAGCTGAGGTATGAGGGTGTCCAGATTGTGGCCTGGGTGGGCTTCCAGATGACCACAGGCAAAGGATACAGGCAGCACTCAGCAGTGTGAGCAGCCAGGAGCATATAACTAGCACCAAAAGGGTGTGTTTAAAAGACAGACTGTAGCAATGGTGGTCTGAGCCAGGTCATCGCAATCACAAGGGGGACACCCCAAGTCCACGGATCCACACTAAGTTGCACCCCTGACCCAGGCAGCCAACGCCCAGTAAGCCTGACAGTTTTCAATGGTTTTTCAGTGTTTATTAGCCACTGCCTCCCGCTCCGCAGTCATGGTTCCCAGTCCCCGTTTGTAAATTCCTGCAGTAATTCACGCCGAGGAGTCTCCCGCCTCCGCCTGAGTGGGGTGGAGCATTACAGGGGGCTGAGCATGTTGTGACCAAGCTGCTAATCACATTTAAATGCGTGCAAATGCCGGTTTTGCATGCCCCCACTGGCGTGGGCAAAAATCTTGCTTTGCCCCCGGCGAGGGGCCGGAGCAACGCGCTCGAATCGGCGTCAGGCACGAAACTCAATTTTTGCCGGATGCCGGATTTTCTGCCTGATTGTGATTCGCGATTCCCACGTTGTGAGGCTGAGAACCAGCCCAATATTCCCAGGTACAAAAGTTACATTTGAGGACCCAGAGTCTCACTGAGATCCACCTCCTTTACCCACCTCTTTGCATTACAGTCAGCTGTATTCTGTTTGACTCGCTTTCTACGCTGTTTGCAATTCATCTCCCTGATTTCTCCACATCACATCCTACAGCGGCAGGCGCTCCAACCGTGGCAAGTGTCTTTTATTGTTTCCAATGTGTTGAATTGACCTACAACATTTCAGACCCAAAACAAAGGCAGAGGCTGGGATTTTCCACTCCCCGTCTTTTCGGGCCGGTTTGGAGACAGGAGCAGAAAATCTCCCGAGGACCCAAACCTCGTTTTATGTCAGCAGGAAGTCTTGCTGCAATTGTCCCTTCCCCCTTCCAGTGGCAGAACGGGAATCCCGATGTTCAATGTCAGGAATACTATAATAAATTTGAACCTCATTATCAGGCTTCTGTGAGTGATCATCCCCTCACCTTTAGATAATCCATTCACGCTGATGTGAGGATATGGCTGGTCTCCCAAGACCTACACCTGAGGAGCTCAGGGAAGTGCATCATTCAGAGGGGGAGACGGTCATGCCCAGATACTGCCCCCTGGCATTGCTCCTGACACTGCCCCGGCACTGCCTCGGCACAACCCCTTGGCAGTTTCAGGGGCAGTGCCCTGGCAGCACCGGAGGGGATTATGTGGGGGAGGGGTGGGGTTGCATGTGGGGTTCCATTTTAACTTTTGTGTATGCGGACGGCTTTTAAAAACGGTGCCCCGATCTTTAAAAACGAAGGTGCTGGCCGAGTAGGCTCAATCAGAGCCCAACCCACCAGCGCGACACCATGGGGCCCACCCCTTCAGGTTTCTTGCACTATGTGTGGCGACTTCAACGCCCCTTTCTACCGCACTCTGCGAAGAAGAGATAAAATTCCACCCAGAGGATATGATTTAACGGCCTTGTTAGCCGCAGGCGGCCAAATATGGGATCTGCACCAGCAAGATCTCAGTTTGATCCCAGCCCAGGCATGAAACTGATCACCATGATTTTATATAAATCTGAATATGATTAAAGGGCGTCCGCCGACGACATATCTCTCCCTCCACCCTCTCCCCATGCGGCGTGACTATCATGACGCGTGAATCACTACTGATTTTCAGATGTGAAAACCAGCCGTGATGACCATGTAGAGGTACCTATAGAGCCTGGAGGTTGAGGGACAATGTTGGGCATTTCCCCTTGGGACCCTTGCAGTCCACCCTGGCACTCCCAGGCACAGTGTCAAGGGGGCACATGAAGGAGGCAGTGATAAGGAGACTCTGGCGGGCAGAAGGGGGCGTAATCCTCCTCCATTGGAGGGTGTTTCTCAATGTGGACTGAAGGCTAAATATTGACTAGGACACTGGGAATAAGTCACCGAGTCTTCATTGAATCTTTTGCATCCATCTGAGAGAGTACACAGGACATTTTGCTTCATACCTCATTTAAAAAACAGCACTCCTGACAGTGCAGCACTCCTTCAGTACTGCACTGCGAGCATCAATTGATTTCTGTTGTGCTCAAGTCCTGGCGTGGGTCCCTAACCCACAACCATCTGACTCAGAAGTAGAAGTGCTGCACACTGAACCATTGCACGGAGAGGCGAAAGCAACTCGCTACCAGATGAACTGCTGGTTGACCAGAGACAGCACAGCAAAGATACCAACCATTACCCAACTAGTTAAAAGCAAAATCCGGCAGATGCTGGAAATCTGAAATAAAAACGGTTGGCCGGATTCTCCGACCCGCTGCGTCACATTTCAGGTTCACCCTTCCGGCGGGATGCTCTGTTACGCCGGCAGGTCAATGGGATTTCCTATTGTGGGGCAGCCCCACGCCGTTGGGAAACCCCCCCGGGGCTGCTGGCAAAACGGAGCACCCGCCAGCCCAGAAAGTGTTGGAAAGAATCAGCAGCACTGGCAGCGTCTGTGGAGAGGGAAACAGAGTTAACAAGTCTGTGTGGTTTGAACCAGCTCTGAAGCTCAAGGTCAAATCTTTTGAAGTATCTTGAGATATTTTTTGATCCAATATATTTTGCACTTAAAACCATCTGCCAATTTCTATTCCATCTGGTGAACTTGTGACATACTCACAAGACATAGCCTGAAGATACAAGATTACAAAATACAAGAAATACTAATGTGACAAAGTGCATTCACCTTGAAGAATAATAGTGAAGACTTTCAATCACCCACCATTGATTCCTTGTGTAAAAACATTAAGTGACTGGCTTCCATGAGCCAATGTCTTGCTGCATTAAGGGTGCTATATAACTTCAAGCTGTTGTTGCCCAATGCACATGGTTTGATAGTTTCAAAATGAAATTGTCAGCATAAAGAAACAAGATGGCAAATGTTTGGTGTATACCTCAGGCCACAAATTCTACTTCTTTTACAACAGGAAATTTGACTATAAGCTGCCGGTGGTGTTATTTCTGGGACTTCTCAGCCATGTTTCTAGCCTGTGTTCCTCATTGTACGACCCTTGTCTAACTATCACTTTGGAAGTCTCTCTGCCCACAGTCATAGTGGTGATGGCTAGGCAGGCTAATTTTGAACAGGTAAAACATTCAAGACTAAAAGACAGAACTAGCATTCATATAGCACCTATCATGACCTCAAGACATCTCAAAGTGGCAATGAAGTATTATTTTTGAAATGTGGTCATTGTTATAATGTGGGGAAGCGCACCAACCAACTTGCACACAGGAAGGTCCCATGTTTTTTGTGATGTTTGTTGAGTGATGATCGGTGACCAGGACACAGGGAGAGCTCAGCTTTGAATAACAGGAGCCTTTCAATGCACTTGAGAGCACATGCAGCCTTTGATATCTCATCTGAAAATACACCTCTGACTGTGCCGCACTGCCTCAGTATTGCATATAAATGTTCATTTAGATTATGTGCTCAAGGTCACTGCAGTGGAGCTTTCAGCACACAACCTTCTGACTCAGAGATAAGACTTGAGCAAAAAAAAAGGTTGACACTCCAGTGCAGTACCAAGGAAGTTCTGCACTTTTGGAGGATTACATTGGCTAGGATTATATCGGACAACGGCACCCAAGCAGGCCATTCGGCCCAACCAGTCCATGCCAGTGTTTATGCTCCACTTGAGCGTCTTCCCATCATCTCTCATCTAAATCGACTATTGTTGTGATGTTCGTTGTGTTGCTAATTCTAGGATGGTTGGCATAATGTTCACAAAGACCACAAACAGCTTTTATATTGAACAAAGCTATAGATTTATTTACACTACTTAATTGGATTTGACACTTACTCCTATATAATAAACAGTTGATAATAAACATATAATCTACCACTAATCTCTACACTAATACAATAACTATGATCTACTCTAACTCACACTATCTTCCCCACAGTCTGTCTTCTAGTTTTCTCCTCAATCTCTCACCCACAAGGCTTAGCATCAATGCCTTATATAGTTCTACATCTAGCTCCCTCTGGTGGTTGATTTGGACATAACATTAACCCTTACAGTTCTGTACATTTATGATAATGTAACAATCGTGACCGCCTATTCCCTTCCCACCTGAAATGAAAATCGCTTATTGTCACAAGTAGGCTTCAACTGAATTTACTGTGAAGAGCCTCTAGTCGCCACATTCCGGCGCCTGTTCAGGAGGCTGGTACTGGAATTGAATCGTGCTGCTGGCCTGCCTTGGTCTGCTTTAAAAGCCAGCGATTTAGCCCTGTGCTCAACCAGCCTCTTATAAGTGTATATGCCTCAGGTGCTATCTTTTTGATGAAATGTTAAACAGAGTCCATGCCCTTAGCTGAACCTAAAAGAACTCATGGCACTATTCCAGCGAATATCAAGGGAGTTCTCCTATTTCACAGGACAATCCCATTTCTGTTTTGGAAAATTCCGATCCACTCAAATTTGTCATTTCCTCACCAGTGCTGACACACTTCAGCCGTTCTTTAGCTCCTTCAAAGAGCTGGTGCGGACATAATGCAAAGCAGTTCAGGACGTCTGAATGTCATGAAAGACTCAATAGAAATGGAAGTTGTCTTTTCATTCTATTTATTCTAATTTGCAGTATCGACTCAGTTCACCCTCAAGTATCACTCAGCAACCACAAAGTGACATTGTTGTCACCGGGGGACGACGGGGGACGACGGGGACGGGGGGGTGGGGGGACTGATTATCACCCACCTTTCCAGCCCCCTCCCCAGCACTGATTACCAGCCACCTCCCCCCCCCCCCCAATTTAAAAACATCAATAACCTTTTTGGTCTGTGAACCACACAGAGCTGGATTGTTGCTGTCAAATGCTTTTTCATTGATGGATGAAATAAATTAAATGTTGAAAAAGTAACCCCATCAGTCTGAGATCTGCCTCTTAAAGTTGAAAATAAACTCTCGCATCACTGCTGAGTTTGATAGAAAAATTCCAAACGTCAAATTTGCATTTGGCATCATTGCTATTAATCTCTTATTTTATTATTTACAAGAACCGAGCTTTTAACTGATAAAGGACAAGATGACTCTGAAACTGAAATCAGATCAAAAGCGGCACTTTAAATTTGGGGTACAATATAAATGGCTCGTCACTGAGCTGTGACATGCAGGGTGGTTTTATTGATTTGGATTTGAGAATAACTATTGGCAGTGGTGCAGTCACAACATTTACTGCCTATTTTACAAGCTGCAATAAATGGTAGCAGGAACCATTTAAAGGCAGGCACCACATTTTCTTCCCATCAGCAGTTTGTCCTTTCTGTTAAAGAAAACTAAAAATTGATGAGCGCTCACGGATAGCGGGAGCAAATTGTTTTCGTCGTTGTTTGACCTTTTTGGTGATTTGTTTACAAAGGAGCTGAATGTCGAGGTAGATAAAGGGGAGGGGTAAAAAGGGGCAGTGGGATAGAGCCTGATGATGGCGGGGCTAGCACTGAGGATGGTGAGCAGGAGGGCAAAGCGTGAATGAAAGAGATTTGGTAATCACTGGGGGATGGGTCTCGATTCCCCCACTCAAGCTGAGGTAGATGCCGGGACTGCATCCCCGCCCTACCCACACTAAATATTCACAGCCCTTTGCCATGTGGTCTGGTGAATAATAATAAGGCCTGAAGAAGGTTATCACTACGGCAAACGTCATTCAGTATAAGGGCATCAATTTAAAAATGATGTTTGTTCATTTCAATATGTGGGTCGTTGGTTATCCATTTTTAAATAGAAATGAAATATAGACTTTAAATATTTTACATGTTGGGCATGGAGAACATGGATGAGTTTTCCTGATGAGCTCTGACTACAATGACCTCATTTAAGTGACATTCCACTGAATAAAATAACATTCGACAAAAGCTATTTTCTGATCCTTTTTGCGACTTCAACTGAAATTACATTATCAATACTTATTACCGACACTGAACCACTCAGAAATATTGGATATGGACCCAAAGGAAGGCTTGTGTTTAAATATCCCGTTCCATAGCCACCGGAAGCCCCAAAGTGTTTTTGAATCAATGAAGTCCCTTTGAAATGTAGTCGCCGTTGTAATGTCGGAAATGCAGCAGATAATGTACGCACAGCAAGACCCCACAAATAGCAATGTGATAATGACCGAATCATCTATTTTTGTGATGTTGATTGAGAGATAAATATTGGTCAGGACACCAGGGAGAACTCCTCCTACTCTTCCAAGTTTACCACGCGATCTCTTACATCTACTGGACAGTTTTGATGTTTAGCATCTCACCTCAAAGATGGCACCTCCGACAGTGTAGCACTCCGTCAGCCCTAAACTGCAGTGTCAACCTTAACTTTTGTGCTCATGTCCTGGAGTGGGATTTGAACCCACAACCTTCTAACTCGGATGCAAGAGTGCGTGTGCTACCAACCGAGCCATGACGGACACCAATCCAAAAACCTATCACAGCAACATCAATCACATCTTGCTGGACAAGTGTACTTTAACTCAGCAAGGATAAAAAAGAAAATGGGGCAAGATGGCTCAATGGATTGTAGATAGAGAGCAGACATGGCTGCATTGTATACATAAGCAGGATGGAGAGACTAAATGGTGTAATCCAGTTATAATGTCTTCATACCCTAATGTGGTGTGGATTAATCTCCCCTCTCTGGGGTCTGATGGTGAGTTGTTCAGACTGAGGGTTAACAATCACATGCTTAAACAACATCTTCACTTTTTGAAATTCACTTTATGGGATGTGGGCGTCACTGGCTAGACCAGTATTTGTATTGCCCAACCTTAGTTGGCCTTGAGAAGATGGTGGTGAGCTGCCTTCTTGAACCGCTGCAGTGCCCGAGGTGTAGATGTTAAGGAGGGAGTTCCAGGATTTTGACCCAGCAACAGTGAGGGAATGGCGCAATTGTTTCCAAGCCAGGATGGTGATTGGCTTGGAGGGGAACGTCCAGTTGGTGTTGTTCCCAGGTATCTGCGGCTCTTGTCCTTCTAGAGAATAGTGCCAGTGGGTTTGGAAGATGCTGTCTAAGGAACCTTGGTGATTTACTGCAGTGCATCTATTTTTAAAATTCATTTACGGGATGTGGGTTTCGCTGGTTAGGCCAGCATTTATCGCCCATCTCTAGCAGCCCTTCAGAAGGTGGTGGTGAGTTGCCTTCTCGAACTGCTGCAGGCCTTGAGGTGTAGGTACACCCACTGTGCTGTTAGGAAGGGAGTTACAGGATGTTACCCCAGTGACAGTGAAGGAACGGCAATATATTTCCAACTCAGGGTGTTGAGTGACTTGGAGGGGAACATCTAGGTGGTGGGATTCCCGGGTATCTGCTGCTTTTGTCCTTCTAGATGGTAGTGGTTGTCGCTTTGAAAGGTGCTTTCTAAGGAACCTTGGTGAGCTACTGCAGTGCATCTTGTAGATGGTACACACGGCTACCACTGTTCTTGGTGGTGGAGGGTTTGAATGTGTGTGGAAGGGGGAGCAATCAATCGGGCTGCTTTGTCCTGGATGGTGTTGAGCTTCTTGAGTGTTGTTGGAGCTGCATTCATCCAGGCAAGTGGAACGTATTCCATTACACTCCTGA
Source organism: Scyliorhinus torazame (assembly GCF_047496885.1). Lineage (NCBI taxonomy): Eukaryota > Metazoa > Chordata > Chondrichthyes > Carcharhiniformes > Scyliorhinidae > Scyliorhinus > Scyliorhinus torazame. Next base: position 277,754,408 of record NC_092707.1, on the reverse strand, counting down.
CTTGTGCCTTGTAGATGGTAGACAGGCTTTGAGGGGTCAGGAGGTGAGTTACTCGCCGCAGGATTCCTAGCTTTTGACCTGCTCTGGTAGCCACAATAATAATATGGTTAGTCCAGTTCAGTTTCTGGTCAATGGTAACCCTCAAGATGTTGATAGTGGGGGATTCAGCAATGATAATGCCATTGACTGTCACGGGGCGATGGTTAGATCCTCTCTTGCTGGAGATGGTCATTGCCTGGCACTTGTGTGGTACAATGTTACTTGCTACTTGCCATCCCAAGCCTCGCTATTGTCCAGGTCTTGTTGCATTTGGACATGGACTGCTTCAGTATCTGAAGAGCTGTGAATGGTGCTGAACATTGTGCAGTCATCAGCGAACATCCACAGTTCTGACCTTATGATGAAGGGCGGTCATTGATGAAGATGGTTGTGCTAAGGACACTACCCTGAGGAACTTGTAGTGAAGTCCTGGAGCTGAGATGACTGGCCTCTAACCACCACAACCCTCTTCCTTTGTATCTGGTATGACTGCAACCAACAGAGAGTTTTCTCCCTGATTCCCATTGACTCCAGTTTTGTTCGGGCTCTTTGATGCAATGCTCAGTCAAATACTGCCTTTCTTTTTTAAAATGTTTTTATTAGGGTTTTTTCCTGTTATACAAAGCAAAGATGAATGTGAACACACACAGAAAATATATAGATTGGTTACCACTCACTATATAAATCAGTTACAATTTAACTTTCTTAGCAAGTACCTAGCTTTGGCTAGGTCTCCTGCACCCAACTGCTCCCTTTCCTCCCAATCTCCCTCCCCTTGTTATCTGGCGTGACTTCTTTGTTCTTCCAACCTGGACTGTTTGGGGTGGCATGGTGCTCTGTAGACGGCTATGTGTAAGGTATGGTTGGGTTCTGAGCTTCTTTGTTCCCCCTGCTCGGTGAATGGCTCCCATGTTTTGTGGAAGCCCTCTTCCGACCCACAGATGGTGAATTTGATTTTCTCCATTTGGAGAGATTCTGAGAGGTCGGACAGCCAGTCTGCAGCATTGGGTGGTGCTGCTGATTGCCAGCTGAACAGGATTCTCTGGCAGACGATTAGGGAGGCAAAGGCAAGGGCGTAGGCCCTTCTCCCCATGAAGAGACCTGGCTGCTCTGATACCCCAAAGACTGCCACTCTCGAGCGTGACTCCGCCCTCATCCCCCACCCCCATGGACATCGCCTCGCAGAAGACTGTCCAGTACCTGACACATCTGAGGCATGACCAGAACATGTGGGCGTGGTTGGCCGGGCCTCCCTGGCACCGTTTACATTTGTCCTCCACCTCCAGGAAGAACCTGCTCATTTGGGTTCTGGTTAAGTGAGTTTGTGTACCACTTTCAGCTGCATTAGGCTTAACCTCGCGCAAGTGGGGGTAGAGTTAACCTTGTGCAGTGCTTCGCTCCAGAGTCCCCACCCTATTTTGAACCCTGGGGCCTTCTCCCAATTTTCCCTTTTCTCGTCCAGCGGAGAGAGTGCCCTTCCGAGTAATCGGCCATATAGGTCCCCACAGTTTCCCCTCCCTAGGATGTCCGCGTCCAGTAGGTCCTCTAATTGTTGTGGTGTCCGTGGCTATGTCTTTGTTTCTCAATATAAAAAGTTATTGTCTTGCATATATCTTAATTTGTTTCCCCCAGTCAGTTGGAACTTCCCTGTCAGTTCCTCCAGTGTTGTCAGTCTTTTGCCTGTGTAGTAGTCCCTGATTGTCAGTGTGCCCACTGTCCTATCTCCACCTTTTGAAGGTGGCATTCATTTTGGCTGGCATGAATCTGTGGTTGTTGCAGATAAGGACCTTCATGGACATCTCGGTTGGACCAAAGTGCTGTCTTAGTGGTTCCTCACCGGAGTGTGGCTATTAGTACTGAGCTCATTGAGTGCCTTGCCGGTGGGGATGGGAGCGCTGCAGTGGCCAGGGCCGGGAAGGAGATCCCCTTGCAGGAGCCCACCTCCATGTTTACCCTTTCGGCCTCCGGCTCCTTTATCCACCCCTTTACCCTTTCCGCTGTTGCTGCCCAGTGGTAATATTGCCGGTTTGGGAGGTCTAGGCCCCCCCATGCTTCTTGTTCTTTGCAGGACATTTTGGGGGATCCTAAGGTTCTTCTCCCACCTCCCCCCCCCCCCCCCCCCCCCCACCGCCCATCACCCCAACCACACAAACGGCATGATCAATTTTTCCACTGAGTTGAAGAAGGCCTTGGGGATGTAGACCGGAATGGATCTGAGCAGGTTGAGGAACCTAGGCAGTATATTCATCTTTTTTTTTAGATTTGTTTTTATTCAAAATGTTTCAACAATTTTTACAAACCACTACAAAAACAAAACAACAAAAAGCATAGCAATAATTAAGAAAACAACTTAACAAATTAGCAAAACAAGGTGTGGTATCTGCCCTTTACAAATAAAATCTATCCACCACGCCCCCTCCCACCCCCCCTCTGGTTTGCTGCTGCCGCTGACCTCCACTTAACGTTCTGCGAGAAAGTCAAGGAACGTTCGCCACCGCCTGGAGAACCCCTGCAAGGACCCCTGCAAGGCAAACTTTATCCTCTCCAACCTGAGAAACCCCGCCATATCACTGATCCAAGCCTCTACCCTTGGAGGTTTCGCGTCCCTCCACATTAACAAGAGCCGCCTCCGGCTACCAAGGAGGCAAAGGCCAGAACTCCGGCCTCTTTCGACTTCTGCACTCCCGGATCGTCTGACACCCCAAAATATCGCTATCCCCCAGCTCGGTTTTACCCGAGTGTCCAAGACCTTGGACATAGCCTTTGCAAAGCCTTTCCAAAATTCTGTAAGTGCTGGGCATGTCCAAAACCAATGGACATGGTTTACTGGGCCCCCTGAACACTTCACACACCTGTCCTCCACCCCAAAGAACCTACTCATTCTCGCCACTGTCAGATGCACCCGGTGCACCACCTTAAACTGAATCAGGCTAAGCCTGGCGCAAGATGAGGAGGAATTGACCCTGTCCAGGGTCAGCCCACAGGCCCTCATCTAGCTCCTCACCCAGCTCCTCCTCCCACTTGCCCTTCAGTTCTCCCACCAAGGCCTCCTCCGCCTCCTGCAGCTCCTGGTATATGTCCGATACTTTGCCATCCCCCACCCACACGCCCGAGACCACCCTGTCCTGTATCCTCCAGGCAGGTAACAATGGAAATTCCCCCACCTGCTTTTTCACGAACGCCCAAACCTGCATGTACCTAAAGATATTCCCTGGGGGCAACCCAAATTTCTCCTCCAGCGCCCTCAGACTAGCAAAAGTCACATCAATAAACAAGTCCCCCATCCTTTTGATACCCACTCTGTGCCAGCTTACGAACCCACCATCTATTCTACCTGGAACGAACCTGTGATTGTTCCGTATCGCAGTCCAGATTGAAGCCTTTGCCTCCCCCCTGTGCCGTCTCCACTAACCCCAGATCCTCAATGTCGCCGCCACCACCGGGCTCGTGGTGTACCGTGTCGGTGGGAGCGGCAGTGGAGCCATTATCAATGCCCCCAGGCTAGTATCCCTGCAAGACGCCACCTCCAACCACTTCCATGCTGCCCCCCTTCCTCTACTACCCACTTCCAAATCATGGATATATTCGCTGCCCAATAATAGCTGCAGATGTTTGGCAGCGCCAGCCCACCCCCACCCCGACTGCCCTCTAAGAACAGTCTCTTAACACGCGGGGTCTTGTTTGCCCACACAAATCCCGATATAATCATGTTTACCCGCTTGAAAAAGGACTTGGGGATGAGGATGGGAAGGCACTGGAAGACGAACAACAACCTAGGGAGGACCGTCATCTTCACGGACTGCACCCTGCCCGCCAGGGAAAGCGGCAGCATGTCCCACCTCTTAAAGTCCTCCTCCATCTGATCCAGCAGCCGCGCTAAATTGAGCTTGTGCAGGGCATCCCAACTCTTACCCACCTGGATGCCCAAGTAGCGAAAGCTCCACTCCACCATCTTGAGCGGTAGCTCTCCCAGTCTCTTTTCCTGGCCCCTCGCATGTATCACAAAAAGCTCGCTTTTCCCAACATTCAGCTGATACCCCGAAAAGTCCCCGAAATCTCTCAGGATCTGCATGACCTCCCCAGTCCCCTCCCCCAGATCCGCAATGTACAGGAGCAGGTAATCCGCATACAGTGAGACACGGTGGTCCCCCCCCCCCCGCCCCCCCCCCCACCCCCCACCCCCCCTCCCCCACCCCCCCCGCCAAACCAGCCCCCTCCAGTTTCTGGACTCCCTCAGTGGCAGTGGCTCGATTGCCAGGGCAAACAGCAGGGGGGAAAGGGGGCACCCCTGCCTCGTTCCTCGATGTAATCTAAAGTACTCCGACCGCAGCCGGTTCGTCGACACACCCGCTACCGGGCCTGATACAATAATTTAACCCACCGTATAAATTCCTCTCCAAACCCAAATCTGCCTAACACTTCCCACAGGTACTCCCACTCCACCCGATCGAAGGCTTTCTCCGCGTCCATTGCCGCCACCCCTTCCGAGGGCATCATGATCACATTCAGGAGCCTCCGCACATTCGTGTTCAACTGCCTGCCCTTCATGAACCCCGTCTGATCCTCATTGATTACTCCCGGGACACAGTCCTCAATCCTAGTGGCCAAGATCTTGGCCAACACTTTGGCATCTACATTAAGGAGCAAAATCGGCCTATAGGAGCCACATTGCAACGGGTCCTTATCTCGCTTAAGGATGAGCGAGATCAGAGCCTGCGACATCGTCGGGGGAAGGGTTCCCTTTTCCTTAGCCTCATTAAAAGTTGTCAACAATAGCGGACCCAGCAGCTCAGAGAATTTCCTGTAAAATTCGATGGGATACCCATCCGGTCCCGGGGCCTTGCCCGACTGCATACCCTCCAACTCCTTAACCAATACCTCCATCTCAATCGGGGCCCCCAATCCCTCTACCTGCCCCTCCTCCATCTTAGGGACCTCAGTTGGTCCACGAATTGCTTCATCCCCTCCCCCCCTCCAGGGATTCTGACTCATACAATTTGCCATAAAAGGTCTTGAAGACTGATGCACGATCAATTGCACAAAGACTAAAGTTGGGTACAACTGTGGCTTTATTACAGTCAGATGCGTGGCCTCCTGCTGCAGCTGGCAAAATGGCAGGGCACTGGAGGTCATGCATATTTACATAGTTCTCCATGGGCGGAGCCAGCCGGCAGGAGCTACCGGCGAACCTGTAGTGCAGGTCCTACCTTACATCTCCTATTACAGTGGCTCACCACATTCACCCCCTGTTAAAATGAGTCCGGCGGGGGTGACGTGAAACTATATACAATTAGTGCAATTATGTACAGTGGTAGGGAAAGAAAAGTCCATGTTGACGGTCCGGAGTCCGTCAAAGGTTCAGCCGGTCCGGTACTTTGGTGCTTCGTTGGGAGCGGCGTAACGGTGGCGGCGAAGTCGGTGCTGGCGGTGGTGGAGGTGGCACCGATGGCGGTGGTGGCGGTGCTGATGCTGGCCAGTCATCGGGGAACTCCGGGAGCGTGCAGAAGTCCTCTTCGTCCTCTTGTGCTGGAAAGGGGGGGTGGTCTGGTGGGGTCAATATTGGCGGTGCGGTGGGAGGTTGGGGGGGGGGGGGGCGCATTGGTGGGGGTGTGTGTTGGGGTGGAACCTGATGGTGCCAGGTCCCTGAGTGAGACAGTATCTTGGCGGCCGTCTGGGAACTCAACGTCGGCATATTGAGGGTTGGCGTGGAACAGGTGAACCCTGTCCACCAAGGGGTCCGCCTTGTGGAGTCGGACGTGCCTACGGAGAAGGACCAGTCCTGGAGCAGCGAGCCAAAACGGGAGCGACACCCAGGATGTGGACTTCCTGGGGAAGGTAAAAACACGTTCATGGGGTGTGTTATTAGTGGCGGTGCACAATAGTGACCGGATGGAGTGCAGAGCGTCAGGGAGGACCTCCTGCCAGCGAGAGGCTGGGAGGTTCCTGGACCGTAGGGCCAGCTGGACGGCCCTCCAAACCGTCCCATTCTCCCGTTCTACTTGCCCGTTTCCCCGGGGGTTGTAGCTGGTCGTCCTGCTGGAGGCTATACCCCTGCTGAGCAGGAACTGACGCAGCTCATCGCTCATGAATGAGGATCCCCTGTCACTGTGGATGTAGGCGGGGAAACCGAACAGAGCGAAGATGGTGCTGAGGGCCTTGATGACGGTGGCAGACGTCATATCGGGGCATGGGATGGCGAAGGGGAATCTGGAGTACTCATCGACCACACTGAGAATGTACGTGTTACGGTCGGTGGAGGGGAGGGGCCCTTTGAAATCCACGCTGAGGCGTTCAAAGGGGTGGGAAGCCTTCACCAGGCGCGCACAGTCCGGCCGGTAGAAGTGCGCCTTGCACTCCGCACAGACCTGGCAGTCTCTGGTGACTGTCCTTACTTCCTCGACGGAGTAGGGCAGATTGCGAGCTTTGACCAGATGGTACAAGCGAGTGACCCCCGGGTGACAAAGGCTGTCGTGTAGGGCCCGGAGTTGGTCCACTTGTGCGCTGGCACATGTACCTCGGGAGAGGGCGTCCGGGGGCTCGTTGAGTTTACCGGGGCGATACAAGATCTCGTAATTATAGGTGGAGAGCTCGATTCTCCACCGCAAGATTTTATCATTTTTGACCTTGCCCCGCTGTGTGTTATTAAACATGAAGGCTACCGACCGTTGGTCCGTAAGGCCAGGTAATGCCTCCAATGCCGCACAGCTTCAACGATAGCTTGGGCCTCCTTTTCGACGGATGAGTGTCGAATTTCAGAGGCATGAAGGGTGCGTGAAAAGAATGCCACGGGTCTGCCTGCCTGGTTTAGAGTGGCGGCAAGGGCGATGTCTGAAGCGTCGCTTTCTACTTGGAAAGGCAGTGACTCGTCCACTACGCGCATCCCGGCCTTGGCGATGTCTGCTCTGATGCGAGCGAAAGCATGTTGTGCCTCTGCCGCAAGGGGGAATTGGGTGGGCTGAATGAGTGGGCGGGCCTTGTCCGCTTGGTTTGTCCGCATAGTTTGGGACCCACTGAGTGTAGTAGGAAAAGAACCCCAGGCAGCGTTTGAGGGCCTTGGGGCAGTGGGGGAGGGGAAGTTCCATGAGGGGGTGCATGCGGTCGGGGTCGGGCCCGAGAAGTTCGTTTTGGAATATATAGACAAGAATGGCTAACCGGGTTGTGCTGAACACACACTTCTCTTTGTTGTTGGTCAGGTTGAGAAGAGTGGCAGTGCGGAGGAATTTATCGAGGTTGGCATCGTGGTCCTGCTGGTCATGGCCGCAGATGGTGACATTATCTAAGTACGGAAAGGTGGCCCGCAAACCGTACTGGTCGACCATTTGGTCCATCTCTCTTTGGAAGACCGAGACCCCATTTGTGACGCCGAAAGGGACCCTAAGGAAGTGATAGAGGAAACCGTCCGCCTCGAAGGCAGTGTATGGTCGGTCCGACTTCCGGATGGGGAGTTGGTGGTAGGCGGATTTCAGGTCAATTGTTGAGAAGACCCAGTACTGCGCAATCTGATTGACCATATCAGATATGCGTGGGAGGGGGTACACGTTGAGCTGCGTGTACCGATTGATGGTCTGGCTGTAGTCCACGACCATCCTGTGTTTCTCCCCAGTTTTAACCACTACCACTTGGGCTCTCCAGGGGCTGTTGCTGGCCTTGATAATACCCTCCTTAAGCAGCCGCTGGGCTTCGGACCTGATGAAGGTCTTGTCCTGGATGCTGTACCGTCTGCTCCTGATGGCAATGGGCTTGCAATCCGCAGTTAGATTGGAAAAAGGGAGAGGGGATCGACCTTGAGGGTCGCGAGGCCGCAAACGGTAAGGGGGGGGGTAAGGGCCCGCCGAATTTGAGGGTGAGGCTCTGTAGGTTGCACTGGAAGTCCAGGGCCAACAGGAGTGCAGCGCAGAGATTAGGAAGGACATAGAGGCGGAAGTTACCAAATTCTACGCCTTGGACCAAGGTGAGGGTGACTGTACAAAAGCCTCGGATCGGGACGGAGTGGGATCCGGAGGCTAGGGAGATCCTTAGATTGGCAGGGTGGACCGCGAGGGAGCAGCGCCTTACCGTATCTGGGTGAACAAAGCTTTCGGTGCTCCCGGAGTCCAGCAGACACGAGGTCGCGTGGCCGTTGATTTTAACCGTCGTCGACGCGGTGGCCAGGTTGTGCGGGCGAGATTGGTCCAGCGTCATCGAAGCGAGCTGCGGGTAGCCATCGGATGCTTCGGGTGGCGAGCGTGTGCGGTTCCGATGTCCGGAGACCCTGTGGGGGACAAGATGGCGGCGCCCATGGTGCGCACATAGCGGGGTCGGGACAAGATGGCGGCGCACGTGGCCGAAGGGGGACAAGGTGGCGGCGCCCATTGGTCGCACGTGGGCCTGGGAGGAGAAGATGGCGGCTCCCATTGTGCGTCTGGTGTGGGGAGGGGTCGATAGCGGGCGCGATCGCAGTGACTGCGCGGGCCTGGCACACCTCCGCGAAGTGGCCGTTTTTACTGCAGGCTTTACAAACTGCAGTGCGGGCCGGGCAGTGTTGGCGGGGGTGCTTCTGCTGACCGCAGAGGTAGCAGCGGTGACCCCCGGGGAGCACGGATCGGCTTGCGGCGCAGGCGTATTGGGAAGGCAGGGCCCCGGCTGAGGAGGTCGGCGGCGGGGTCCAGGAGGGGTAGGAAGGGGTAGAAGGGTGGGCAGCGGAGTGGGAGGGGTACGATTGTACGTTACGGGATGTGACCGTCATGGAGAGCGCCAAGGTTTTCGTCTCTGCCAGTTCGAGCGTGGCCCCTTCCAGTAATCGTTCTCGGATTCAGTCCGACGCAATCCCCGTCACGAAGGCATCGTGCATGAGGAGATTCGCGTGTTCGCCGGCCGTGACGGCCTGACAGTCACAGTCCCGGACAAGTGGAATTAGGGCTCGCCAGAAGTCTTCGATGGACTCACCAGGTAGTTGCGAGCGGGTGGCAAGTACATGCCTGGCGAAGAGTGTGTTCGCCTTCTGCACGTAGTGTTCTTTGAGGAGTTCCATTGCTTTTGTGTAATTCGTGGCGTCTTGGATCAACGGGAACATGCTGGAGCTCAGTCTGGAGTACAGGACATTTATCTTCTGAGCCTCTATTGGCTCAGGGTGCACAGCCTTGATGTAGGCCTCAAAACATGCTAGCCAGTGAGTAAAGTCTTTCCTGGCGTCGGGCGAGTGCGGATCCAGCTGCAGGCGATCGGGCTTAATTCTGATATCCATTCTGTGGAAAATCTGACTGTAATAAATTGATGCACGATCAATTGCACAAAGACTAAAGTTGGGTACAACTGTGGCTTTATTACAGTCAGATGTGTGGCCTCCTGCTGCAGCTGGCGAAATGGCAGGGAACTGGAGGTCATGCATATTTATACAGTTCTCCGTGGGCGGAGCCAGCCGGCAGGAGCTACCGGCGAACCTGTAGTGCAGGTCCTACCTTACATCTCCTATTACAGTGGTTCACTACAAAGACCTCGTTGATCCTTGCCGAGCTCAGCATCGTGCCCCCCCCCCTATCCCTAATTCCCCCAATCTCCCTGGCCGCCTCTCTCTTCCGCAGTTGATGCGCCAGCATCCTACTTGCCTTCTCCCCATACTCATACACCGCTCCTTGTACCTTCCTCAACTGAGCCTCAGCCTTCCCCGTGGTAAGCAGGTCAAACTCCGCCTGAAGACTCCGGCGCTCCTTTAACAACCCCTCCTCAGGGGATTCCGCGTACCTCCTGTCCACCCAAAGTATCTCCCCCACCAACCTCTCCCTCTCCATCCTGTCCCTCTTCTCCCTGTGGGCCCTGATTGAGATTAGCTCCCCCCTGGTAACTGCTTTCAGCGCCTCCCAGACCACATTCACCGAAACCTCCCCCGTATCATTGGTCTCCACATAGTTTTGGATACACCGCCCAATCCGCCCACAGACCTCCTCATCCACCAATAGTCCTATGTCCAGTCTCCACAGAGGGCGTTGGCCTCTCTCCTCCCCCAGCCCCAACTCCACCCAGTGCGGGGCATGTTCCGAGATCGCAATGGCCGAACACTCCACCCCTCCATTCTCGGGATTAGCGCCCTACTTACCACGAAAAAAATCAATCCGTGAGTACGCCTTGTGTACATGGGAGAAGAAAGACAACTCCTTCGCCCTTGACCTGGCAAATCTCCACGGGTCCCCTCCCCCCACCTGGTCCATGAACCCCCTCAGGACCTTGGCCGCTGCCGGCCTCTTACTCGATCTCGACCTAGACCGGTCCAGTGCCGGGTCCAGGACCGTATTGAAGTCCCCCCTCAAAAACTCCAAATCGGAATCCTACTCAACATCTGCTTCATGAACCCTGCATTGTCCCAGTTCGAAGCATACGCATTCACTAGCACCACCCGGGCCCCCTGCAACTTGCCACTCACTATAATATATCTACCCCCTTTATCCGCCACAATACCCGCCGCCTCAAATGCCACCCGCTTGCTCACCAAAATTGCGACCCCCCCTGGTCTTCGCATCCAGCCCTGAGTGGAAAACCTGCCCCACCCATCCCTTCCTCAGCCTGGTTTGATCTGCGACCTTCAGATGCGTTTCTTGTAGCATGGCTCCGTCTGCCTTTAGCCCCCTTAAGTGCGAAAACAATCGGACCCTTTTGACCGGCCCATTCAGGCCTCTCACGTTCAACATGATCAGCCTGGTCGGGGGCTAATTAACACCCCCCCTGCCGACTAGCCATCTCCTTTTTTAGGCCAGCCACGTGCCCGCGCCTCCTGCACACTCCAGCCCCCCAGCTGGAGGCTCCCCGTCCCGAGTCTCCCCTTTAAAATCGATTCTCCTTCAGTCAGCAAAGCAGCATCCCAGCCGCCCCCCTCAACCCCACCCACCCCAGTCAAGCATCCGCTTAACCCCCCCTACCCCCCCATTGCACTCCCGCAAGTCAGCTGACTCATGCTGACCCGGCCACTCAGTATATTCATCTTGATTGTCTGCACGCTCCCCACCAGCGAGAGTTTGAGTGTGCCCCACCTCTGCAGGTCCTTTAAACTTCCTCCACCAGGCTGGTCAGGTTCAGCTTGTGGATCCGTGTCCAGTCATGGGCAATTTGGATCTCCAGGTAGTGGAATTTGTTTTGGGCCTGTTTGAATGACAGTCCCTCCAGCTCTGCCCCTCTCCTTTGCGGGTTCACCAGGAAGATCTCACTTTTCCTCAGGTTGAATTTGTAGCCCGAGAAGGTTTCACACTCTTTCAAGAACCCCATGATTCCCTCCATGCTACTTTGTGGGTCTGCGATGGAGAGGAGTAGTTCATCCTCATAGAGCGATACTCTGTGCTCTCTGTCTCCTCTCCGGATCCCCTTCCAATTCTTTGCCGCACTGAGCACGATCGCTAGTGGTTCGATCATGCGAGTGAACAGCAGTGGGGAGAGCGGGCATCCCTGCCTTGTGTCTCTGTGCAGCTGGAAGCTCTTAGAGCTGGTGGTGTTCGTCTGTACACTCACCATGGGAGTGCTGTACAGGAGTTTCACCCAGGCAGTGAACCTTGTTCCAAGCCCGAACTGCTCCAGAACCTCTATGAGGTACTTCCATTCGACTCTGTTGAAGGTGTTTTCTGCGTCCAGGGAGATGATCATCTCTGGTGTTCTCTCCCTGGGTGGGGTCATTATCACATTCAGTAGTGATGTTCTATGTTAGCTGCCTAGCCTTAACAAAGCCCTTCAGATTTTCTGCCCCCCACCTCTGGTACGCAGTTCTCCTGTCACTTGGCTAGGATTTTGGCCAGTATTTACACGTCTACGTTTAGCAGTGAAATGGGTCTGTAGGACCCGCAAGCTTTTGAGTCTTTGTCCTTTTGGGTATCCGCGAGATTGAGGCTTGAGCTAGCTAGGTGGCAGGTGCCGATCACCAGCAAGTCCATGAACATCTCTCTCAAGTGCGGGGCCAGTGTTACTGCAAATTCTTTTAGAAATCCGCCGGGAATCCGTCTGGTCCGGTGCCATCCCCATTAGCATGGAGTTGATGACTTGTCCCAATTCTAGTGGTACTTCCAGCTCCTGTTTCCTACCCTCCCCTACAATTGGTATGTCCAGTCAATTGAGGAACTGTTTCATCCCCAAGCCCCCTGCGGCAGGCTTGTAGGTGTACAGCCCCTGGTAGAAGGCCTCGTATGCCTTGTTCACCTTTATCGGCTCCACTACTAGTTTGCCTCTGTTATCTCTACTCTGGGTTATTTCCCTCGTGGCTTCCTGCTTTCTCAGCAAGCACCTGTCTCCGTGTTCATACAGAGTCCCCGTGTCTGGCGGAGTTGGTGCACTGCTTTCCTCGTGGAGAGCAGGTGAAAGTCCATTTGTAGCTTTTTCCTCTCTGCCAGGAGCTCTATAGTCGGGGCCTCAGAGTATCACCAGTCTACCTCCAGTATGGAGTCAACCAGCTGTTGCCTAGCTGCCATCTCTTCCTTGTCTCTTTGTGCTTTGTTGGCAATATTTTCACCCCTGATCACAGCTTTCAGCGCTTCCCAGAGCGTGGAGGGTGAGACCTCCCGATTCTGGTTATTAGTAATATACTCGTCTCTGGCCTGTGATATTTTCTCGCAGAAAGCCTTGTCAGCCAGGAGGGCCGTGTGCAACCTCCATGTGGGGCGTTGGGCACGGCCAGTTTCCAACCTCACATCCACGTAATGTGGAGCATGTTCGGAGATCAAGATCATGCAGTATTCCACTCTTACTATCCCTGGGAGCACCGATTTCCCCACTACAAGAAGCCAATCCAGGTGTATACGTTATTTATCTGGGAGAAGAAGGAGAACTCCTTCTCCCATGGTGGGTGAACTGCCATGGGGCCACGGACCCCATCTGCTCCATGAATATGCCGACCTCCCTTGCCATATTAGAGGTCCTCCCTGGTTTGGGGTTTGACCTGTCTGGCCGTTGGTCCTGTACAGAGATAAAGCACCCCCCCCCACCCCCATGATAAGTTGGTGTGAGTTGATGTCGGGCATTTCTGCCATGGTCTTCTTTATAAACTCCGTGTCGTCCCAGTTGGGTGTGTACATGTTTACCAGGTTCACTGGTGCCCCGTCTAGGACACTGCTGACCATGACGAACCGTGCCCTTGGATCTGTAACTGGCATCGGCATGAACATCGTCCCCTTATTTAACAGTATGGCTACCCCCTGGCTCTCGTCTCACAGAATGAATGATAGGTCTGTCCCATCCAGCCCTTCCTTACCTGCAGTCGGTCCGTCTCCCTCAGGTGTGTCTCTTGGATGAAGACTACGCCAGCTTTCACACTTCTCAGGTGGGCGAAGACTCTGGATCTTTCACTGTGCCTTTGAGTCTCCTGATGTTCTAGGTGACTATTCTGATGGGGGTTTTTGTCCCTCCCCTCCTCCACGATCAACCATACTTACCTTGTGGATGCAGCCCTGCACTTCGGGTTTCCCTTTGTTAGGGGACCATCGTAAATGGCCGCAGTGATGCGACCATCAATTCACACGAAACCAGGAGTAGAAGTAAACTGTGGCTTTAATCTTAATTGCCCCTTCATTGAACAAAAAGCTTAGAAAAAGAATATAAAACAAAAGGATAACTTCTCAAAATGAGAACGAGAACATTTAAGAGTGAAATCAAGAAACACTTTCTCACATGAAGGAAGTGTAAATGTGAAACTCTTCCCCCACCCCCAAAGGCTGGATGCTAGGGGCCAATTTTCAAGACTAGATTAAGGGCATCAAGATGGATGTCCTTTTGTTCATAGCATTCCTGCCTCTGAGCCAGCAGCTCCAGATTCGAGTCCCACTCCAGGACTTGATAGGCAAGGAAGGTGCATTTCTAACACGGTCATACATATTGAGTATCAACTTGCAAATCCTTCCAACGTACGGCAATGGCACGGGGTAAGAGTGGGAGAGATTCCTGGTCAGCCATGCAATTGAAAGAGAATTGGAGCTTCTACCATCAATGTCCATAGTTCCAGACGTAACGGGCTGGATTTTCCGATTCTCAGGCAATGTTCTGACGCCGGCGTGGGAACGGTGACCTTTTACGACCGAAATATCGGCACAAAATGGCAACCGATCCTCCATTTGGCTGGGGGCTAGCAGGAGGCAGCGTAGAGCACTTGGCTCTAGCTGCCGATACGGCCTGGAGAATTGCTAGGTCTGTGGCACGCATGCGCACCGTGGCGGCCTGCAGCGGCCACGCCGTGCAACATGGCACTGGCCGCGCGCGGACCCGGCCTGCAAAATAGTGCACCCCCTCGCAAGCCCCGGACCACCCCCCAACAGTGCCCCAGCCCCTGTTAAAGTCCCCCCTGCCCGCTGATCGGCTCTTCCCCCGACTGTGACGCAACTGGACTGAGTCCACAGCCGCCATGCCGAGTTCTCGACAGGTAATATCATGAGAGACACACCCCGTTGGGAACGCGGCCGGTGGGGGGGCGGAGCATCGGGGGGGTGGGCGTCAGGCAACATCCTGAGGCTGCCGATACGGCGTGTGGTGTACTCATGGAGCACGCCGCTTGGAGGGGGCGGAGCATGGCAAAAGTGGCGCCGCTCCCGATTTCACCGGAAACGCGGATTCTCCGGCCAATCGGCGAACGCAATTTCGGAGTTGCATAAATGCATAAGAGGTACATAAATGTAATTGGGATGGAGATCAGCCATGTCCTAATTAAATGGGAGTTTAGGGGCTGAATGACCTCGTCCTGTTCCTATGACACCCACTGAACAGCTTTGTAACTGTCTGGAGGGAAATTGGAGTTTTTCATCGAGTGAGACGTTAATTTGGGTTAAAAGTAAAAGATTTCATGTCCAGAAATAAGGCACTGAAACAGAGTTTGAATTTAGGATGAACATTGTCAGGGACTGTTAATTAATCTAATGCTGCAGCATTTCCACAGAGCTGTACTCAAAGTGTGCAGGAACTGAGGGCAGCAACTAATTACGATTCCGTGTATTTGAAAGCAATTTCTCTTGAAATGGAAATCAATCAATCATTTAATGTATTTTTTAAAAAGGTTCAAGTTTCCTAGAATCATATAAAATCTTGGCAGTAATCTAAATAATATATCCTCCAATAAAAGTGATGTTGGCTCAATTATTTCCAGTACAGTTTAAGTTTCCAAGTATGAAGTACATAGATGTGTCCATTTGCCTTTTAACTTTAATAATGTGAAGAATGTACTCACCACAGAGACCCAGAATTTAGTTCCAACTAAATCATAGTTTGGAACGGAGTTTAAAATTTTTTTTTTTGAAGTACCAAATTCTTTTTTTTCCCAATTAATGGGCAATTTAGCATGGCCAATTCACCTACCCTGCACATACTTTTGGGTTATACATAGATATACATAGAACATACAGTGCAGAAGGAGGCCATTCGGCCCATGTGGGGTGAAACCCACGCAGGCACGGGGAGAATGTGCAAACTCCACACAGACAGTGACCCGGGGCCGGGATCGAACCCGGGTCCTCGGCGCCATGAGGCAGCAGTGCTAACCACTGTGCCACCGTGCTGCCCTAGGAACGGAGTTAAGGAACAACTTAGTAGGATTATTCAAAATGATGAAGGGTTTTGAGAAGTAAATAAGGAGGAAGCGTTTTGGTTCAGCAACATAGATTTACGATCTTTGGAAAATGAAAGTGGACATGAGAAAAGATGAGCATTTTTACGCAGCAAGCTTTTGTGATCTGGAATGCATTGCTTGAAGGGAGGGTGGAAGCCAGCTCAACAGTAACTTTCAAAAGAGAAAGGGATAAATGCTTGTAAAGGAAATATTTGCGGGTGCTTGGGGAAAGAATAAGGGAGTGGGAATAATTGGAAAGCTCTGTCAAAGAGTCAGCACAGGCAGGATGGGCCGATTGGCTTGCTTCTGTGTTAGAAGATTGCACAATAATACTCCTTGACCCTCAGTTCTACAAGGTCACCCGAGATTTTAGCTTCATCACTGAAGCAATCTTCATCCACCTTAGGGAAAGAAAGCACTTTATTTTTTACTTTAGTTTGGGATAAAATAGATGCCCTCAGATATGTCAGATCCCTCATGAATGGGGCTTTAGTGAGATCATATAAGAGTCTTTGAGGTGAAATATTGAAGTAATAGCTTTTCAGCAACTTGCTGGTGGAAGACTCTACTCCAGCTCAGCTGACATTCGAGATATATTGCACATCCAATTGAAAATGGGTGAAATTCATCTCCTGCTGTTAGAAAATATGAGCTATTTGACCCCTAAATGGGTCACCATGGCAACAGGTTCCATCCCAACTATGCTGGCTCGGTTAGAAAAAGGGACTGAGGAATCAACACTGGTATTGTCTCCTGTAGTGTAGTGAACAATGCAATGTGTGGCTTGTATACTTTAGGCTATCATATACACATGTACAACAAGAAAGAAAGGAAAGAAAGGAAAGAAAGAAAGAAAGAGAGAAAGAAAGAAAGAAAGATGGAAAGAAAGAAAGATAAAAATGAATAAAGAAAAAAAGAAAAGAAAGAACAATAGCAAGGAAGGAAAGAAAGAAAGATAGAAAGAAATAAAGAAAAAAGAAAAGAAAGAAAGAAAGAAAAATAGAAAGGAAAGAAAGAAAGAACGAAGGAAAGAAAGAAAATAGAAAGGAAAAAAGAAAGATAGAACTAAGTAAAGAAAAAAGAAAGAAAGGAACAGATAGATTGGGCAGGGCTGGTTTAGTTCAGTGGGCTAGATAGCTGGTTTGTGATGCAAAACAAGGCCAGCAGCGCGTGTTCAGTTCCCGTACGGAATGTGGCGACTCGGGGCTTTTCACAGTAACTTCATTGCAGTGTTAATGTAAGCCTACTTGTGACAATAAAGGTTATTTATTGATTGTTACGTATTCATGGGTTGTGGATGTACCTGGCCAAATCACTGTTTATTGCTCATCCCTCATTGCCCTAAAACTGTGTTGTGAAGGGACCATTACAGTGCTAGTAGGCATCAAGTTCCAGGAATTTGGCTCAATGACAATGAGGGAATCAAAGGTTATGGGGCTAAGACAGGATCTCATTTATTGGCAGAGCACACTCGAGTGGCTTATTTCTGCTCCTACGTCTTATGGTCTAATGGTCTTATACCACAGCTCCTTCCCAATTAAAATCACATCTCCCAGACAGTCTATCAGCATCATAAACTTGTGGGTTAGGTTGAGGGCCAGTTATAGTTAATCTTGGAAGGAGATACCAAAAATTGATCACTGGAAAGGCCAGCTCGAATAACTATATTTTTCCATGTTTATCTCATTTTTGCTGACTCAGCTGCTTAGTGTCTGATGTAAGTCCAGCTTAAGGTTCAGCGTAAAAGCAGGGGTGTCTTTACCTGTCTTATTATTGACTGCCCATGTCCCTGTCTTGCTCTCTTGCTCCTGATCTCTCTAAGTCTATGCATCCTTCTCTCCCTATTTCTCTCTCTAACTCTATCCCTTATTTTCTTCCTATTTCTCTCTCTATCTCTCTTGCCACATTCGACAGCACTCCACAATGTGAAAAAATCGACCTCTCTGCAACTGACGACGGTGTCAGTGTGATTTTTGATGGTTCCTTCTTGGCAGAATGACTCCTCCCTGCCTCGTGTGCAAGGCACAGACACAGTCCCTTGTGTCAGAGTGCTTCAGTTTGAGACACAGTGTAACAGTAGGATATTAGCACAAGAACACTTACTTCCATCTCTGTGATACCACCGTCCAACACTGCCCTGGTTTCAGCTCACCCGCTGTTGAATCTTCTTCCATATTTTTGGCTCTAGTCTTGACCTGACTGGCTTCCCATCTTCCACCCGCAATGTACACTTGAGACAAACCAAAACTCTGCTGTCTATCTGCCAACTCACACCAAGTCCTCCTGTTCACACATTGCCCCCAGTGTTTGCCAAACTCCACTGGCTTCTCGCTGAGCAACACCTGGATTTTAAAATTCTCCTCCTTATTTTCAAATCCCTCCAATTGCTCCACCTCTATCTCCTCCAGCCCTCCAACCTCCTGAAATTTCTGCGCTCCTTCAATTCTGACCTTTGGTGCATCTGCGATTTGAATCACTCCACCAATGGCGGCCGTGCAACCAGCTGCCCACACCCTAAGCTCTGGAATTTTCCTCTACTCCACCTCACTACATCTCGCTCTGCTCGCTGCTCTTTAATACCTCCCTCTTGTCATTTGGTGCTAAATGTTGCTTTATATGCTCCTGTGAAGTGCTTTGGGGATGTTTTACCAATGCTAAAGGCACTATATAAATGCAAGTTGTTTTTGTGACACACTTTAATGACCAGGGCGCCAGCAGTAGGAAAGACAAAGTATTTATTTAAAAGAACATAAAAGTTTGTCAAATGCAGTAACTACCGACATATCACAGTCCCCTTTGGGAAAACAACATGCTGGTCCCTGTTCGGGCTGTCTTTTATGCTTGGACAAGCCCCAGCTGATTGGGTGTCCGCCCACTACCTGGGAAGCTCATACTCCACCAACCCCACGGGGAGTTTGGTTATGGTTTCCCAGTGGGCCCCGTGAGGGTTATGGCACCTCCCACCCCCCCCCCCCCCCAACCAAGTTCCCCCCTCTGCAACCTGAGGCAGCCTTCTGCACCGCTTCCTCTGAGGCTGAACTTCTGCCTGTGGCGGGTTTGGGGTGGTGGGTGTGTCCCGATTGGTCGACCTAGATGACCTCCGGAGGGCTATTGCCAGGACCTTGGCCCCGGATATGGCATCATGTGCGGACGCCTCTGTGTCCATTTCTGAGCCAAAGTTGTCTTCGTCCTGATGGTCAGGGCGTTGGGCCACGGTTGAATGCGCTCCCTGGCTGTGGTCCTTGGTTAGGTGGAGATAGCGACGTCCCTGATCGGGCATCCGCTAGAGTGGGCTCTCGCTTCTGCAGGTGGTCCATGTGTTTATGTAGGGTCTTCCCTTGAACTTAACCTTGTATGATATGGGTCCTGTTTTCTCCACTGTGACCCCTGGAAGCCAGAGTGCCCCATTTCCAGAATTGCGGGCGTAAATCGTGGCTCCGGGTTGGAAATTCTGCCCTGGAGCCCTTTGGACATGATACAGTCTCTGTGAATCATGCTGGAGCTCTACATTCCCACCCAGATTTGGGAAGTCAGGTTTAACCGCAACCTGAGGTAGTGACCAATCAGCAGTTCCGCCAGCGCCACCCCTGCTGTGATAGTTGGCGTAGTCCTGTAATTAGCCCTGCCGTGTGTCCCGGGAACCTGCAGTCTGCTTCCTCATGCCTCTTTTAAATATCTGACCTGCCCGTTCAGCCAGGACATTAGATGATGGATGATAGGGGGCTATTCTGATGTGTTTGATCCCGTTCATCTTCGTGAATGGCGAAAACTTGTGAATGGTTTTCTGTTGTCAGTTACCAGGATTCAGGGATCCCTTGAGTGCTGAAGGAGCACCTCAATTATTTGACGGTGGCCCTTGATGTGGTTGAGGCCATCTTATAGACGTCGAGCCATTGCGAATGGCCATCCACAAGGATGAGGAACATGGACCCCATAAAAAGCTCAGGGAAACTCACATGCCACAAACCCGGGGAGCCCCTGGTCATTTCCAGGGGTCAAGTGAGGCTACAGGTGGAAGTCTTTGGTGATCCTGGCCTGCTGGGCAACTACACACGACTCGCTTGATGTCCCCATTGATTCCGGCCATCAGTCGTATCACTTGCGCCAGAATTTTCCTTTTGTGAGGTGTCCGGGTGACCACAATGTAAGTCTTTCTGGATCAATTCCTGGCCCGGCGGTGGGATGACCATGCAAGCTTTTATTTAAATTCATTTATGGGATGCGGGCATGCTGGTTAGGCCAACATTTATTGCCCATCCTTAGTTGCCCATCAGAAGGTGGTGGTGAGTTACCTTCTTGACTGCTGCAGTTCTTGAGGTTGCCCCAGTGACAGTGAAAGGAACGGTGATATATTTCCAAGCCAGGATGGTGAATGACTTGGAGCGGAACCTCCAGGTGGTGGGGTTCCCATGTATCTGCTGCTCTTGTCCTTCTAGATGGTGGTGGTCGTGGGTTTGGAAGGTGCTGTCAAAGGAACGCTGGTAAGTTACTGCAGTGCATCTTGCAGGTGGTACTCACGACTGCCATTGGTTGGCTGTGGTGGAGAGTTTGGATGTTTATGGAAGGGGGGGAATCAAGTGAGCTGCTTTGTCATGGATGGTGTTGAGCGTTTTGAGTAATGTTGGAGATGCACTCATCCCGGCAAGTGGGAGTATTTCATTACACTCCTGACTTGTGCCTTGTAGATGGTGGACAGACCTTTGAGGGTCAGGAGGTGAGTTACTCGCTGTAGGATTCCTAGCCTTTGAGCTGCCCGGGTAGCCACAGTATTAATGTGGCTAGTCCAGTTCAGTTTCTGATCAGTGGTAACCCCCAGGATGTTGATTGTGGGGGATTCAGTGATGGTTATGCCATTGAATGTCAAGGGGCTGGTTTAGTAAAGGGCTAAATAGCTGGCTTTTAAAGCAGACCAAGTCAGGCCAGCAGCACG
This sequence comes from Scyliorhinus torazame, assembly GCF_047496885.1. Lineage (NCBI taxonomy): Eukaryota > Metazoa > Chordata > Chondrichthyes > Carcharhiniformes > Scyliorhinidae > Scyliorhinus > Scyliorhinus torazame. Next base: position 277,733,904 of record NC_092707.1, on the reverse strand, counting down.
GTTCAATTCCCGTACCAGCCTCCCCAAACAGGCGCCGGAAGGTGGCGACTAGGGGCTTTTCACAGTAACTTCATTTGAAGCCTACTTGTGACAATAAGCGATTTTCATTTCATTTCATAGATCCTCTCTTGTAGGAGACGACCATTGCCTGGCACTTGTGTGGCGTGAATGTAACTTGCCACTTGCCAGCCCAAGTCTGGATATTGTCCAGGTCTTGCTGCATTTGGACATGGACTGCTTCATTACCTGAGGAGTTGCGAATGGCGCTGAACATTGTACAGTCATCTGCAAAAATCCACACTTCTGACTTTATGATGGAAGGGAAATCATTGATGAAGCAGGTGAAAATGTTTGGGACGAGGACACTACCCTGAGGAATTCCCGCAGTGATGTCCTGGAGCTGAGTGATCTCCAATCCCACAACCATCTCCCCACAGGAGAATGCCATCTTCCACACTCAATTCCTGTAGCTTTTGAGCATAGGGCTGTAGGGCTGCTGGGGGATTCCCCTGTGACCTGCCATATAACAACATGTGACGGAGCTTCGCCAATCTGGGATTCCTTTGTGTCCATGCTCGTATCTGTATGCCCATCGCCCTCAGAGTGCACATAAAGTTCAAAGCCACCACAACTTCATCTGCCACTGGTGGAGATGGGGGACTCACAAGCAGCGGGAGACGATTGAGGACATCAGGGCTATCTGGGCGCTTGGGCGATATTGAAAAGAGTATTCATCTGCTGCGAGCAAGAGCGCCCAGAGCTGAATTCAGACCCAGGTTATGGGGGGAATTCTCCTGTCCTCCTTAAAGAAGGCCAGCAGAGGCTTGTGGTGGGTGATGGTGAAGAATTGTCATCCTTAAACATACTGATGAAATTTCTTGACGACAAACTTCACCGCCAAGCCTTCCTTTTCTATCTGGACACAGCGGCGCTCTGCGTCTGCCAGTGTTCTCAATGTGAATGCAATGGGGTGCACCGAGCCATCATCCTATCTATATCTATGGGCCAGCACCACCCACATGCCATAGGGGGAGGCTTCGCAGGTAAGGACTAGTGGTTGAGATAGGTCATAGTGCGTGAGTAATTGAGAGGATGACAAACTACTCTTCACCTCGGCAAATGCATCTTCCTGTGGGTCACCCCAGGCCCACGTTTGGTTCTTCTTCAATAATATGTGGAGAAGTGCCAACAGAGTGGCCAAGTTTGCAATGAATTTTCCACAGCAATTCACAAGGCCGAACAAAGATCGCAATTCTGTGACATTTCTCGGAGTTGGGGCCTAAACCTTCTCCTCCACAGGATGCAGGCCAGCTTTTAACAAAAAATGTATTTCATAACAAACGTATCAAAACAGGTTACAGCAAAATAAACACCCCGGAAACATACTTCCCAACAATCAACTATACAATCTGCACAGATTCTCTCCCTATTTCACCCCTCCCCCACCTCCCCGCCCCTGCGACGAACAGCTCCTCAAAAATGGTCACAAACATCCCTCACTTTTCTCAAACCCCCCCTGCAGAGCCCCTTAACTCATATTTTATCTTCTCTAACCGCAGTAAGTCGTACAGGTCACCCAACCAAGCCGCTACCCCCGGGGGCGATACCGACTGCAACTCCAGTAAAATACGCCGCCGTGCAATCAGAGAGGCGAAGGCCACAACATCGGCCTTCCTCCTCTCCATGAGCTCCGGCTTCTCTGAAACCCCAAATACCGCCAGCAAAGGACCCGGGTTCACCTCCTCCTCCACTATCCTGGCTAAGACCGCGAACACTCCCACCCAGAATCTTCCCAATTTTTTGCAACCCCAAAACATGTGCTCGTGATTCGCTGGCCCCCACCCACACCTCTCGCACTCATCTGCTACCCCTTGGAAGAACCTCAAACTGTATCAGGCTCATCCTTGCACAAGATGAGGTCCCATTTCCCCTACGCAGTGCCTCACTCCATACTCCCCAATTGATCATCCCTCCCAACTCAGCTTCTCATTTCTCCTTGATCTTCACCACCTGCTCGCCTCCCTACTCCCCCAGCCACTTGTATATATCCCCAATTCATCCCAGTGTATCCCGGCAATCGAGGAAACTCCTTGCAGACCTTTTGCACAAAGTCCGTAACCTGCAGATACCTGAACCCACTCCCCTCGGCAGCTCTACCCTCTCCTTTAGCTCCTCCAGACTGGCGAACCATTCCTTCAAATACAGATCCCTCACCTTAACCAGCCCCACTTCCCTCCACCTCCTGTATATACTATCCATCCTCCCTGGCTCAAACTCATGATTCTCGCACAGCGGCATTAACTCTGACATCCCTTCCACCCTAAAATGTCTCCTCAACTGATTCCCTATCTTCACTGTGGACTGCACCACTGGGCTTCCTGAATACCTACTCGGAGCCATTGGCAGCGCTGCCGTCACCATAGCCCTCAAACTAGGCCCCTTACAAGATTCCTCCTCCATCCTAACCCACTCTACCTCTTCTCCTTCCCACCACCGCCATACCTTGCCAAGATTCACTGCCCAATAATAACAAAGCAAGTTCGGCAACGCCAACCCACCCCCCCGCGCTGCTTCTGCCTCTATAGCAGAGTCCTCCCCACCCTCGGCACCTTCCCCGCCCATACAGAGTCCGAAATGATCGTGTCCACTTTCCGAAAAAAGGCCTTTGGTACAAAGATCGGGAGAGCCTGAAAAATTAACAAGAACCTCGGCAGAATATTCATTTTCACCACTTGGACCCTCCCCACCAGTGTTAAGTGCAGTGTATTCCACCTCCTTAAATTCTCCCTGGCCTCCTCCCCCAGCTTCGTTAAGTTCCACTTATGGAGCCCCGTCCTTCTGCACATGTGTGGAAGAGTTGGTCTCCATTTATCCAATTAACCTCTGGTGAGTCTACAGGAAAGTTTTGCTAAACCTCAGCTTTAGGAGAAAGAGATCCTGCTGTCGCTCTCCCAGAAGCCTAACTGCATTGAGATGGAATGTTAAATGGTTTTGGGGAAACTTTGCATTTATTAGCACCAGTATCGTAATGTAGGAAACTGAAATAACTCCAGCTGAAGCCAGGCTAACACAAAACCCAGGTTTATTCCTTGACCATGAAGAAGCCACAGTCACGGTGTGCAATGCTAGCGGTCCAGCCCGGGGACTATTGGGAGGACTAGTCCGGGCCTGGGTTGCACCTTTTACAGTGCCGCCAGTGAGTCCCGATTGGTCGAGCCTCCGCCCGCTCAATATGGAAACTCGTCATTCACGAGCCCCGGGGGGAAATCAATCGAAAATCCCCACTGGTCTTTGTGGGCATCATAACAGAAACAAGGCAGCCAAATGTGCGCACAGCAAAATCCCACACACAGCAAAGGGATAATGAATCTGTTTTGGGATGACGATTGATGGATTAATATGTTGAGCAGAACACCAAGGAGATCCCCGGCCCTTCTTCAGAATAATGCCATCCAGGATTTTGGACATGTCACAGTGCTATGAATTGGAAGCGTAGTGGTTAGCTTAAATTTGTGTTAAGAAATCGAATGGTTTTGTTGCTGGCAGCTGCTGCTGACTGTTTATTAATTGAAGTTAATCCTGATCCACATGATACTGCCCAGAGGTCACTGGGTACGTCAGAACCATGGCATCACCTCAGAAAGACTCCTGAACGTGCTGGACAGCTGTACACAATGTCAAACGATCCTTCCCTCCCTCGGTTATAGATAGCCTGAGATTTCATTCCAGATAGTATCTCAAGGAGGGCAGCAGACTGTCTGTCCCAAGCTGTGGCGATTGTGTGGGTATTGATTTTATTCCTAAACCCATCTCTTCCTGTGCACTGAGATGCCTGAAGAGCCAAGCCTGTCTTTACAGAGATCTTTTAGATTAGATACATTATGCCTTGGGGACTTAATTCCAGAGTCAAGGATCAGCAACGGACTGGATTTCAATACAGATTCAGCTTCCAGTTTTTGACCAGTGTGATTACAATGTCCCCTTGTGAGATAGAAGCTGTACCCTGCACAGAATTATAGCAAACCTTTCACGCCCACACAATGGAAAATTGAACGGACAAAGACTAGGGTCTAATTTATAGCACAGGCATTAATTCTGTGTCGGATCCCTCTTCGCGTACAAGCACGTTTCCTTCCATAAGCATCCAGAGGCTCTTGCCTCCAAGTTTATTAGCAACTTGTTAACTACAGCTCCACATAGCTTCACAAAGTCATTGAAATCCTGGGTGAAATTCTCCCCCAACGGCGGGATGTCCGCCGACTGGCGCCAAAGCCGGCGCCAATCAGACGGGCATTGCGCCGGCCCAAAGGTGCGGAAGGCTCCGCATCTTTGGCGGCCTAGTCCCAACATTGAGGGGCTAGACCAACGCCGGAGGGATTTCCGCCCCGCCAGCTGGCGGAAATGGCGTTTGTTTCCCCGCCAGCTGGCGCGGAAATGCGGCGCATGCGCGGGAGCCGCTGTCAGTTTCCCAGCGCATGCGCGGGAGCGTCAGCGGGCGCTGTCAGTTTCCCGCGCATGCGCAGTGGGGAGAGTCTCTTCCGCCTCCGCCATGGTGGAGGCCGTAGCGGAGGCGGAAGGGAAAGAGTGCCCCCACGGCACAGGCCCGCCCGCAGATCGGTGGGCCCCGATCGCGGGCCAGGCCACCGTGGGGGCACCCCCCGGGGTCAGATCGCCCCGCGCCCCCCCCCCCCCCCAAGGACCCCGGAGCCCGCCCACGCCGCCTGGTCCCGCCGGTAAATACCAGATTTGATTTCTGTCGGCGGGACAGGCAATTCCTGGGCGGGACTTCGGCCCATCCGGGCCGGAGAATCCAGCGGGGGGTCCCGCCAACCGGCGCGGCCGGATTCCCGCCCCCGCCCAATCTCCGGGAGCGGAGACTTCGGCGGGGGCGGGGGCGGGATTCACGGCGGCGGGGGGTCGGAGAATGACGCCCCCTATCTTCTACATTCGGCGCACCGAAAGCAAAACTCGACTGTAAAAATGGGATTTGCGATAGTAGAAACTAATCGTTCTCTGGGAGAAATCAAAATTCATAGTTATTCTTTATTAAATCTGTCAGTGCGCATAAATGTTTCTCCTGGCTACCCCACAGGCATCTGCAAGGTTTTGAGCGGCTGGTCAAACCCTCTGAAACGTCACCTGAAAACCCAACATCCTCATTACATTGCCATGTCCACTGCAAACTACCACTAATCTGGATCACGATGTTAATGGTACGTTAATAATATAGGGCGCAATTCTCTGGCCTCGTTGAGCACTCGCTCAAGTGTACAAGGCCGATAAATAGCGGGAGGGGCCAAAAACGAAAACTGCACCAGGCACCAAACAGTTTGCGATGTAAATGGCCTGCTCCTGAGGCGAAATCGGGATCTCGACAAAGCGTGGCGAGAAACCAATTATCACCCTTAAGCCCCATTTCCATAAAATTAACGTGAATAACGCCATTTCCAACGACCTCTCATCATTCAGCGGTCTCCCCTGCGAGAGGTCATGCTGGTGCCAATTAGTAATCCTTTTGAAAAGCATCAACCTGGCGGAAGGGCTTCTGTGGGGAGCCGAGGAGGTGAGTAGCCATCTTTGTTCACTGGCAAAGAGCCCAGGGGTGCTGGGCTTGCCAGTGACCCCCCAGCCATGTGCGATGCATGGGGGCAGCCATCTTGTTCACCCCCGACGCCATCTTGGACGGCAACAACGGACCCCAGTGTCGACGGCTCCACGGGGTTCGAAGAAGACGCTCAACCATTACAATCACGTCTGGCTTCAATGACGCTGGACCAAGCTCGGCCCCAGACGCTCCAGACGACGACGACAACGGTGCTGATAAACGGGCACGAGACACCATGCCTGGTCGACTCCGGGAGCACGGAGAGCTTTATCCACCCCGACACGGTAAGACGCTGTTCTTTGACCATCCGTCCCAGCGCACAAAAGATTTCCCTAGCTGCAGGATCCCACTCCGTACAGATCAAAGGCTTCTCCATAGTACCCCTAATGGTGCAAGGGAGGGAGCTCAAAAACTACAGGCTCTACGTCCTTCCCCAACTCTGCGCACCCACATGACTGGGATTAGACTTCCAGTGCAATCTGCAGAGCCTAACCTTCAAATTCGGCGGCCCAATACCCCCACTCACTATCTGCGGCCTCGCAACCCTCAAGGTTCAACCCCCATCCTTGTTTGCAAACCTCACCCCGGATTGCAAACCCGTCGCCACTAGGAGCAGACGGTACAGCGCCCAGGACCGGACCTTCATTCGGTCCGAAGTCCAGCGGCTACTGAAGGAAGGCATAATCCAGGCCAGCAATAGTCCCTGGAGAGCACAGGTGGTAGTAGTAAAGACAGGGGAGAAGCAAAGGATGGTCATAGACTATAGCCAGGCCATCAACAGGTACACACAACTAGACGCGTACCCTCTCCCCCGCATATCCGACATGGTCAATCGGATTGCCCAATATAAGGTCTTCTCCACCGTGGACCTCAAGTCCGCCTACCATCAGCTCCCCATCCGCCCAAGTGACCGCAAGTACATAGCCTTCGAGGCAGACGGGCGATTATACCACTTCCTAAGGGTCCCATTTGGCGTCACAAACGGGGTCTCGGTCTTCCAACGAGAGATGGACCGAATGGTTGATCAACACGGGTTACGGGCCACGTTCCCGTATCTCAACAATGTAACCATCTGCGGCCACGATCAGCAGGACCACGACGCCAACGTCCAAAAATTCCTCCAGACCGCTAAAGCCTTGAACCTCACGCACAACGAGGACAAGTGCGTTTTTAGCACAAACCAGCTAGCCATTCTGGGCTACGTAGTGCGCAATGGGATAATAGGCCCCGACCCCGAACGTATGCGCCCCCTCATGGAATTTCCCCTCCCGCACTGCTCAAAAGCCCTAAAACGCTGCCTGGGGTTTTTTTTCATACTACGCCCAGTGGGTCCCCCAGTATGCAGACAAGGCCCACCCCCTAATACAGACCACGACCTTCCCTCTGTCGACAGAGGCTTGCCAGGCCTTCAGCCGCATCAAAGCGGATATCGCAAAGGCCACGATGCGCGCCATCGACGAGTCCCTCCCCTTCCAGGTCGAGAGCGACGCCTCCGATGTAGCTCTAGCGGCCACCCTTAACCAAGCGGGCAGACCCGTGGCCTTTTTCTCCCGAACCCTCCACGCTTCAGAAATCCGCCACTCCTCAGTGGAAAAGGAAGCCCAAGCCATAGTGGAAGCTGTGCGACATTGGAGGCATTACCTGGCCGGCAGGAGATTCACTCTCCTCACGGACCAACGGTCGGTAGCCTTCATGTTCGATAATGCACAGCGGGGCAAAATCAAAAACGACAAGATCTTAAGGTGGAGGATCGAGCTCTCCACCTTCAACTACGAGATCTTGTATCGTCCCGGAAAGCTGAACGAGCCGTCCGATGCCCTATCCCGCGGCACATGTGCCAACGCACAAATTAACCGCCTCCAAACCCTCCACGGGGACCTCTGCCACCCGGGGTCACTCGGTTCTACCACTTTATTAAGTCCCGCAACCTCCCATACTCTTTGGAGGAGGTCCGTACAGTCACAAGGAACTGCCACATCTGCGCAGAGTGCAAACCGCATTTTTTCAGGCCGGATGGTGCGCACCTGATTAAGGCTTCCCGCCCCTTTGAACGCCTTAGTCTGGATTTCAAAGGACCCCTCCCCTCCACCGACCGCAACACATACTTCCTTAATGTGGTGGACGAGTACTCCCGCTTCCCATTCGCCATCCCCTGCCCTGACATGACCGCGGCCATAGTCATTAAAGCCCTGAACACCATATTCACACTGTTCGGTTGCCCCGCATACGTCCACAGCGACAGGGGGTCCTCCTTCATGAGTGACGAGCTGCGCCAGTTCCTGCTCAGCAACAGTATAGCCTTGAGCAGGACGACCAGCTACAACCCCCGGGGGAACGGGCAAGTAGAGAGGGAGAATGGCACGGTCTGGAAGACCGTCCTACTGGCCCTACGGTCCAGGGACCTCCCAGTTTCACGGTGGCAGAAGGTCCTCCCGGACGCCCTCCACTCCATCCGGTCACTACTGTGTACTAGCACTAACCAAACGCCTCATGAGCGCCTCCTTGTCTTCCCCAGGAAGTCCTCCTCTGGAACGTCGCTGCCGACCTGGCTGGCAGCCCCAGGACCCATCTTGCTCCGAAAACATGTGTGGGCGCACAAGTCGGATCCGTTGGTCGAAAGGGTTCATCTCCTTCACGCGAACCCACAGTACGCTTACGTGGAGTACCCCGACGGCCGACAGGACACGGTCTCCCTGCGAGATCTGGCGCCCGCCGGCAACACACACACACCCACGACACCAATCACCCCCTCCCTGCCACCGGCGCACCCCGCGACCGCCCCCTTCCCAGGAGGATCAGTCCTTCTCCCAGGCCCGACCAGGAGTGAAGCCCAAGCTGAAACCGTAAGGCTCCCGGAGACGACAACATCGGAACAAGCACCACCACCACCACCGGGGCCGAGGCGATCGACACGGACGACCAGACCGCCTGACCGACTCGTAGCGTCGATCTAACACTACAATTTGTGGACTTTTAACGAGAACATTTTGTCTTTTTCTCCTGACGATTACTGTAAATAGTTCGAAACAAAAAAAACCTTGTACATACTGTAATAACATGCAAAAGTTTTCCTCCCAGGACCAGCCTTGTAAACCCTTACCACCATGCGAAGCATCACCCCGCCGGGTTCATTTTTAACAAGGGGTGAATGTGGTAGTATGCATTAGGGCTCATGTGGGACTGTGAAGCCGTGATGTCATTGGCTGACAGATCCCGGGTCCTGGTTGGCCGTTGACCTCTAGCTCCGCCCTGAAGGCGGAGTATAAGAACCAGGAGTCCTCTCCCCCAGGCCAGTCTACTACTGAACTGCGGGGGAACAGTCACGCTTAATAAAGCCTCATCGACTTCACTCTATTCGTCTCTCGGAGTCTTTGTGCGCTACAATAGTGTTGCACTATTTTAAGTGTTGGTGGCCTGTATGTGTTCCACGGATCCAGAGCACCCAACACATCATGGTACCAGCAGTTGAGGGATATTAGAACTTCTTAGACCTACCTGCAAGTGATCTGCCTTCCACCAGCATACAGCCATCCTGCAAAATGGGCAGCGTCCGCCCGCCGCCGCCCCTCCGCATCACCGGTAACATAGGGGCCAACTAGAAGATATTCAAACAACGCTTCCAGCTCTACCTTGAAGCCCGGAAGGATGCCTCGGAAACCAGGAAGATCGGTCTCTTCCTATCCACGGCCGGGGACCATGCCATCCACATTTTCAATTCTCTCACCTTTGCGGATGATGAAGATAAAACAAAGCTCAAGTTTGACGCTCACTGCAACATAGAGGTGAATGAAATTTTCGAGCGCTACGTGTTCCAACAGTGTTTGCAGGGTAAGGATGAACCTTTCCAGTCCTTTCTCACCCACCTCCGCATCCTTGCGCAGCCCTGTAGCTACGGGCCCACCTCCGACTCCATGATACGTGACCAGATCATTTTCGGTGTTCAGTCGGACCCCCTACGCCAGCAGCTCCTCAAAGTAAAGCAGCTCACCCTAGCGATTGCCATCGGGACCTGCGTGCTACACGAAAACGCCACCAGTCAGTATTCCCACATCCAAGCAGCTGAAACGGCGTGGCAAGGTCCCCACGAGGTGGAACGGGTCCGAGCAATCGAGCAACTCCAGAGCCTCAGCCTGGATGAGGGCGGCCATTTTGAGCGCTTTTTGCGGACTCCGCACTTGTGTGCACCAAACGAGGGGACAACGACGTCGACCGCACCGCGCATGCGCGGTGGCGCAGCGAACGTACTGACGCTACAACGTGCAGCAACTATGGCTCCGCCTATTTAAAGCGGCAATGCCCTGCCAAATCCCGACAATGCCTGAGATGTGGCAAACATGGCCACTATGCTGCTTTATGCAGATCAGCTCAACCTGCAAACTCATATCGCTTCAGCCAGCCTCGCAGGAATGTCCGGGCCATTCAACCCACGGTCACCGAGTCCGATGCGGCCCTACTACCCAACATTGACACCGAGGACCCGAAGGCACATTTTCAAGTCGGTATTGTTACAAAAAACAGGGTGCCCCCAAAGCAAAGAATCCAGCCTCTATCGGTATACAGCATCGATCCGGACGATATTTTAAAGTCCAGTCCAGAATGAAACACTTGCCCGACCCATCCCTTCTTTAATCTAATTTGGTCTCCCAGCTTCTAGTGTGTCTCCTGTAACATAGCCACGTCCGCTTTTAACTGTCTCAGGTGTGCGAACACACGAGCTCTCTTAACCGGCCCGTTCAGTCCACGAACATTCCATGTAACCAGTCTGGTAGTGGGGGCTTTTGCCCCCCTCCCCTTTCGGTCAACTATGACCTTTCCTAGGCCAGCTCCTAGCCCGTGTTCCGCACCTCACTTGATCCGCCCCTCGGCGGCGGCCGCCATGTGATCTCCCTCTCCAGTCCCCTAACTGTCCGTTACCCGTCAGCTGTACCCCTCCTCCCGCCCCCCCTCCCCCACTTCGTCTTTCCTCAGCTCTCCCCCCACTTTGCTCCCGTGAACCAGCTATCCAGCTAGCTCAGCAAAATCCCACCCTCTGGCGTCAAACAACTGCCAGATTCTATGACACCTAGCATTAACACAAGCACTCAACACAGTAACAACAATCCCAAAAAGCAAACAAACCATCCCCCAATCAAATTACATAAGAAGCAGAGGAAGAGAAAAAAAAACCTTTCTTGCCGAACATCGCGACTTAACTCACAGAATTAAAAAGACTGAAATTTTAAACAAGACAGAACAGAACACAGAACCATTTTTCTCACCTCCTCGCCACCCTGTCTCGTCCCCCAAACTCAGACCACCACAGTTTGAATTGAAAAGTCGTTAAACCAGATTGCCAGATTCTATCCCTCCCCCTTTGACCGATTCTTATCAGTCCCATCACCTTCAAAGAGAATCAAACACAATAAAAGAAGCTTCAAGCAGCTTAGGCAAAATTATGCATTCAAGAATCAACCACCTTTCTTACAGAAAATAACACACCCCGTCGCAACTTTAAAGTTCTTTCCTCTGTGATCCAGTACATAAAGCAATAAATCAAAATCAAATTACACAAGGGGCGGGATTCTCCCCTACCCGGCGGGGTGGGGGGTCCCGGCGGGATGGAGTGGCGTGAACCACTCCGGCATTGGGCCGCCCCAAAGGTGCAGATTTCCCCACAATTTAAGGGGCCAAGCCCTCACCGTGAGGGGCTAGGCGGTGCCGGAGTGGTTGGTGCGCCGCTGATCGGCGGGAAAGGCCTTTGGCATCACACCAGCCGGGGCCGAAAGGACTTCGCCGGGCGGCGGAAGTCCGCGCATGCGCGGGAGCGTCAGCGGCTGCTGACGTCATCCCCGCGCATGCGCAGGGGGGGGTGTCTCTTCCGCGTTGGCCATGGTGAAGTCTGTGGCCGAGGTGGAGGGAAAAGAGTGCCCCCACGGCACAGGCCCACCCGCGGATCGGTGGGGCACCCCCCGGGGCCAGATCACCCTGTGTCCCCCCCCAGAACCCCAGAGCCCGCCTAGTCCCGCCGGGAAGACAGGTGGTTTGATTCTCACTGGCGGGACAGGCATCCCAGCAGTGGGACTTCGGCCCATCACGGGCCGGAGAATCACCGAGGGGGGGCTTGCCGACTGGCGCGGTGTGATTCCCGCCCCTGCCGAATATGCGGTGCCAGATAATTCGGCAACTGGCGGGGGCGGGATTCACGCCAGCCCCCGGCGATTCTCCGACCCGGTGTGGGGTCGGAGAATCCCGCCCAAGATGAGAGAAAAGAAAAGAGAGAAAACCATTTAAAAGAAAATAAAACACCAAAACCCTTTTCTTCCCGAACATCGCAACTTAACTCACAGAATTAAAAGACTGAAATTTTAAACAAGACAAAGCAAAACACAGAACCATTTTTCTCACCTCCTCGCCACCCTGTCCCTTCCCCCAAACTCAGCCCACCACAGTTAGAATTTAAAAGTCCTTAGGCCAGATTATTGTCTTTCATAAAAGTAGCCACCTCTTCCGGAGAATTAAAGTACAGATCCCGGTTCTCGTAGGTCACCCAAAGACGCGCCGGGTATAACAGTCCAAATTTAATGTCTTTCTCAAACAGGGCCCCTTAACTTTGTTGACACTGCTCTCCTCTTTGCGAGTTCTGGTCCCCAGTCTTGGTACACCCGGATCTCTGATTCTTCCCACATGCACCGTTTTGTCTGCCTGGCCCACTTCATGATACGCTCCTTGTCGAGGGATCGATGTAGCCTCATCACCATGGCCCTCGGGGGCTCACCACCCTGGGGCTTACGTACGAGCACCCTATGTGCCCGGTCCACCTCCAGCGCCTTGTCAAACACATCGGCCCCGACCATCTCCTGCAACATCTTCCCCACATACGCTCACGCATCTGATCCCTCCTTTCCCTCTGGCAGCCCGACGATTTGGATATTTTGCCTGCGAGACCGGTTCTCCAAGTCTTCTACTTTATCTACCAGTCATTTCTAGCTGTTTGTAGTATGCAAATTTCCAAAGCCATTGCAGTGGTCTCCTCCTCTCGTTCAGTCGCCAGCTCCTGCAACTTTAGAATCTCCTGTCCCTGGGTCGTCATTTTCTCCTCCACCCAGTCAATCACCTCCTTAATCGAGGCTATCACCTGGGTTACGTCTTCTGGACACTCCTTGCGATGCCGGGCGAACTTCTCGTCCAGGTACTCGACCCATTGCTCCATCGACCAGTGAACTGGCGTGGATGAGCTTTGCCTCGTTACCATTGAGCTCGATGACCTCTGATTCTTGCTTTCACTCATCTTTTAGTTTCTCCTTTTTCGACTCTTATTTGGACACGATTCCATAAATTGAGGGTCACCTCCTTTTTCTTGCCCTTCGATCAACTTATGTTGGAAAATTTTCTGAAAATCCGCCTTAAACACCATTAAAAAAACCACTAAGGTTTTATGTGAATGTGCGGCCGTTTACTCCATGGCCACCACCGGAAGTCTCGCAAAAAAGATTTTAATATGCTGCACAATACCCCACTCCAGTTTGCTGCCCCTGCATTGTCTGGCTCTGCCAGCCTGGTGGTTCCCCATGGTTTGCACCATCATGTTGATGCCTTCGGTGATGCTCCTCAGTGACTGGGCCAGGCTCTGCAATTCCCGCTCGCTGCAACACTTAGAAATCTTTATTGCGCCCATTGTTCATGTACATGGGCCCAGGCCATTGTTTAATTAAATGCTTAGAAACCTTATAAAGAGAGACTGCTTGGACATTATGGGTGGGATTTAGCAGGCCCGATAGCCATGGGCGCAAATCTCATCATGGCTGCTAAATCTCGCGAGAGGGCCATAATGGAATTTGCGACGTCGATCTTGGTTTGAGATCTTCCTTGGTCCCTGCCAGTGATGTGATTAGCTTGATGCCCAGAAAAGGCGTGAACCTGATTTGAATGAATTTTGATCATTTTAAGTTTAATTAAATAGCTTTACACTGTACCTTCCAGTCCTCTGTGATGTTACCTTCCTAGTGGTTGGATGCCATGCTGGCGCGAGTCACTATTGGTTTTCGAAAAGGAAGATCAGTCATGATGACCACACCAGCTGCAGAGGTGCTCGAAGGTGGTGGTTGAGGGCCAAGGCTGGGTAATGCTCCCTGGGAGCACTGTCAGGGGGAACTGAGATGGGCATTGAAGTAGGCACTGAGGTGGACACGCCAGGGGTAACCCTCCTCCATTGGGGGAAGGGGAGCTCCGCCTTATGTGTGATAGGTGGGGCAGAGGGGTGTGCGCCAACCACAATGCGTGGGGGGAGAGGGGGAGCCCCGAAACTTGTGGGGAGGGCCCTGGCCATGGGAGATAGAGAGGGAGTTTATATTTTCCGCAGATTGGGGCGCCATATGTGCAGCCTGCCTTGCTGACTCTATCAGGCCTCGTACCGCCAGATCGACAGCTCAAACCACGACACACAATTTTCTTTTTGACAGAGTGTCAGAAGATCTGGTCAGAAAATCTGGCTGTGTTTCTGGAGGGAGTCACGCCGGTTTTTAGCCAGAACCTGACACTTTGCCATTTGTTTGGCAAACTCTACCCGAGGTGTCAGTTGATAGGAGATAGATGTATGTATTGCGGCAATCTGTAAATAAAACAACCATCAAGAAAAGGATTTGTGTCTAGCTTCACATTTCACCACCACTTGCTTTGGAATCCATTGATCAACACAATTTCCTGAAATTTCTTTCGCCTTGCTCCACTGGAGGTTGCTTTAGACACATTCTCCTGTGTTCAATCAAAGATAAGGCTGGAGATCGGAATATCTGCCTGAAACCTTTACTGAGCAATGCTCAGGGGACATGGGGAACCATCTGGTGGGGTGCAGGTGACCTCATTTGCTAGTGTGCATTTGCTAGCAACCTCCATGGATTCTTCAGTACTGGTTGATAACGGTTAACAGAAAGACAGAGTCGCATTTATAAGGCACCTTTTCAAACCTCACTTCATCCCAAAGCACTCTACAGCCAAATAAGTGTTTTTCAAGTGTGGTTGCTCCTGGAATGAAGGGAAGGCGGCAGCCAATTTGCACTCAGCAAGCTCTCACAAACAACAACGTGGTAATCACCCAGATAACATTATTTTACTGGTGTTAACTTTGGGATCAACATTTGAGCAGGGCACCATGTAAATTAAACAGGGATTGCTTATCTGTTGTTTCTCAAAGATTGCAAGCAAATTCAAAGGGAGCAAATTTAATTAAATCTCAGGAAGTGATCAGACTGAAAGCGTGAGCAGGGATGTACAGTTCAAATCCTGAGTAGATTATTACAGTAATTTTGGAAATAAACACTCAAAAAAGAAGCTCACTTCTACCAACAGAGAACAAAACAAATGCAATAGCGGTCCGGTGGGGGAAAAACTATCTGTCCTATTTTCCGTTTGATCATTTTTTAGCAAACAAATTATGCATTGAATAACGGAAAGCCTGGGTTTCGATTAAAGGAAAATTCAGTACTTGTAACGGCTAAATATAAATTTTTGCTGACGATGTGTTTCTGAAGAGAAATCATTTTGGTAACGTTCAGCTTACGTGACAAGACTCATGTGATAGAAGTATAATGTAATGAATGACTAAACGCATTATTTTAGGCAACTGGCAAGCCTTATTTATAAGTGTTTGGATTTGCCAATTGGATGCATTGTAACATTCTATCTCCTGCCCATTCCATCTCTCAAAATAGCGCACAGTGTTTCTAAACTCCTGGTGAATTTGGCGCATCTATGTTGTTCTGAGTAACTGCACATTATCTGCTTTGTCGCTCAAGTGGGTAATTGCTTTGTCAGTCAAATTCTCCTTTTTATATATATATATAAAATATGTCTGGATATATCTTTCAGTCCCCAGACTGAGCAAAATGCTGTCAGCAGTTTGGCAGCAAGCCAAATATTCTTCAGATCGCAGACTTCAGTTGGAATAACTTTTTTTTGCGGTGGTTAAATAGTTTATCACTTCTTTTTCAGATTTGAGCTTCTTTTTTGAGTCCTGTTCAATAATGTTTTATTACTGAGGGGGCGGCAAAGTTTATTGAAATGCGCTAAGTGCGTAAGCTTTTAAGGGAGCTTTGGGGTCACTCGACCAGCTGCTGAAGTGAAGGGGTTTGTCTCATTAGGAAAGTTTGAGTAGGTTGGGCCCATATTCATTGGAATTTTCGGAGAGGAGCAGTGATCTTACTGAAACATAGAAGATTCTGAGGCGGCTTGACAGAGTGGATACTGGGAAGATGTTTCCCCTCTTGGGGGGAACCAGGAACTAGGGGACACAGTTTAGAAATCGGGATTCTCCCATTCAAGACTGAGGTGAGAATTTATTTTCTCTCAAGGGGTTGTTAATCTGTGGAATTTTATTCT
Organism: Scyliorhinus torazame; assembly: GCF_047496885.1. NCBI lineage: Eukaryota > Metazoa > Chordata > Chondrichthyes > Carcharhiniformes > Scyliorhinidae > Scyliorhinus > Scyliorhinus torazame. The sequence continues at coordinate 277,717,946 of NC_092707.1, read as the reverse complement.
CCAAAAAGCAGTGATGGCTGTGGGTCATTCCATATATTCCAGGCTGAGTCAGGGAGATTTTTGATCAACAAGCGGGTCAAGTGAGGGAGAGGCAGGAAAATGGAGTCGAGGCCACAATCAGATCAGCCGTGATCTTATTGAATGGGGGAGCCAGCTCGAGGGGCCGAATGGGCTCCTCCTTCTCCTAATATTGTGGACTAGTCCTTGATTGCGGCCATGAAAAAAACCATAGAGAGGGTTGCAAGCTCTCTTTCCATATCCTTGAAATAGAGATGGCAAAGAGCGGGCCAAATAACAATCTTCAGGGTGTTCAGGGGTCCCACTGGTGTAGAATACGTTACCTGAAACAAGCTGATGCCATAGATAACTCAAAAAGGGTGTTGGACAGGTTGTTGAAAATGAGGAACTTAGAGGGCTACTGACTAAAGGTGGGGTGTGAGACTCAGCAACACCACTCAGCAGACTCAGCCAGTGGACTGGTCAGTATTTAAAACCTCTACGACCAGCCTGGACGAGTACGCCACTACAGTAACTGACTTAATTAATAAGTGTGTAGAAGACTGTGTGCCAAAGAAGCAAATCCACGTGTTTCCCAACCGGAAACCCGGATGAACAGGGATATCCACTGCTTTCTGAAGTCTAGGTCTGAGGCGTTCAAGTCAGGCGACCCTGACCTATACAAGAAAGTCAGATATGATCCAAAGAAATCCATCAAAGATGCCAAAAGACAGTATCGGACCAAGCTCGAGTCCCAGGCTAGCCACACGGATCCCCGTCGTGTATGGAAAGGTCTGCAAGACATAACGGGCTACAAGATGCAGGCATGTAAAATCGTCGGCTCCAACGCACCCCTCCCTGATGAGCTCAACGCATTCTATGCCCGCTTTGAGCAAGAGGTCAGCGAGAGCGGCCCTCCACCCCAGAAGCCGCGGATGAACTTGTATCTGAGATCACCACTGCAGACGTCAGAGCAGCCTTCTCAAAGGTCAACCCACGGAAAGCCACTGGCCCGGATGGGGTACCCGGACGAGCACTCAGGTCTTGCGCGGATCAGCTGGCGGGGGTATTCGCAGACATCTTCAACCTCTCTTTACAACAATCTGAGGTCCCTATCTGCTTCAAGAAGACGACCATCATCCCTGTACCAAAAAAAAGCCAAGCAGCGTGCCTTAATGACTATCGTCCATGCATCTTCTTTTGTTTTTGCAAGGGTGGGTGTGACAAATCGATTCTTTGTTCCTACATGGGTGCAGATGGTCTGGGATCTGGGAGGGAAGGCTGTGCCGGATCACTGAGTGATGGTATTACGCTCAATTATGATGGTGTTCTCCTGTTCCATACTGCTCATGCGGGTTAAGCTATATCTGTTTTTTCCCCTTCCTTACATTGGGTGCTTTCTATTATTTTGTCACTTTGTAGCATTATTTTGTTAAAAAAAATGTAAAATCTCAATAAAGATAATTTCAAAAAAATATTCAAACGCCCCGCCTCCATCTCCTTTGGAGGAAGAGAGTTTCAGAAACTCTGCGAGAAAAGCGTTCTTTGGGTGGCACAGTGGTTAACACTGCTGCCTCGCAATGCCAGGGACCGGGTGACTGTGTGGAGTTTGCACTTTCTCCCTGTGTCTGCGTGGGTTTCCTCTGGGTGCACCGGATTCCTCCTACAGTCCAAAGATGTGCAGGTTAGGTGGATTGGTCGTGTTAAATTGCCCTCCTGTCCAAACGTTAAGTGGATTACGGGGATAGGATGGGGATTGGGCCGCAGTGTGTTTACTCATGTGTATCAGGAGGAGCAGGTAAAGAAGTCACAATTTTAAGAGATACGGGAGCTAGTCAATCTTTAATGGTAAGATATGAGGAGTCATGTAGTTTGGGAAGAATGTTGCCAGAAAAGGTGGTAATATGTGGAATTCAGGGTGAGAGGAGTCGTGTTCCATTATATAAGGTAAGGTTGGAAAGTCCAGTGAAGAGTGATGAAGTGGTATTAGGAGTAATAGAGAAACTATCTTGTCCAGGAATACAGTTTATCTTGGGTAATGATATAGCTGGATCGCAGGTGGGAGTGATGCCTACTGTGGTTGATAAGCAATCAGACAACTGAAGTGTTGAAGGACGAATATCCTGGGATTTTTCCGAATTGTGTAGTAACAAGGTCGCAAAGTCACAGGTTAAGACAAGAGGAGAAATCAAAGAGTGAAGATGAGGTTGAAATGTAATTATCAGAAATGATTTTTGATCAGATGGTTGAAAAAGAACAAGAACAGGTGAAGGATGAGTGGATATTTTTAGTTCAGGAAAATTGGCGGAGTTACAACAGAAAGATGTAGAAATAAAATGGATGTATCAGAAAGCATACACGGAAGAGGAATCTGAGTGTATACCAGAGTGTTATTACCGTAAAAGTAATGTCTTGATGAGAAAATGGAGACCTTTACATATGCAGGCGGATGGAAAGTGGGCAGAAGTTCATCAAGTAGCATTGCCGGTAGGGTATAGAAAGGAGGGGTTGCGAGCTGCACATGAGGTACCAGTGGGAGGTCATTTGGGAATAAGGAAAACTCAAGCTAAATCCAGAAACATTTTTATTGGCCTAGACTACATAAAGATGTGGTTAAATTTTGGTCAAGTGATAGGGAAACCTCAAGCAGTGATAAAACCAGCACCCTTAATACCCATTCCAGCATTTGAGGAACCTTTTACAAGGGTCCTAATTGATTGCGTAGGACCGCTTCCTAAAACGAAAAGTGGGAATCAATATCTTTTGACTATAATGGATGTGTCTACTAGGTTTCCAGAGGCCATTCCAGTACATAATATTACAGCTAAAAAGATTGTGGAGGAGTTACTTAAATTCTTTACTAGATCTGGACTACCCACAGAAATACAATCGGATCAAGGATCGAATTTTACCTCAAGGTTATTCAAAGAAGTTATGGATAGCTTAGGAATAAAACAATTTAAAGCAACTGCATACCATCCAGAATCGCAGGGAGCGTTAGAAAGGTGGCATCAGACATTAAAGACAATGTTGTGGGCTTATTGCCAAGATTATCCAGAGGATTGGGATAAAGGATTCCATTCGTACTGTTTGCAATTAGGGATGCACCTAATGAGTCAACCAAGCTTAGTCCCTTTGAACTAATTTTTGGTCATGAGGTAAGAGGACCACATAAATTGATTAAGGAAAAATTGGTGAGTGAGAAATCAGAAATTACATTATTGGATTACGTGTCAAATTTTAGGGAACGATTAAATAGAGCCGAAGAATTGGCTAGACAACATTTGAAAGTTGCACAAAATGTGATGAAACGGGTAGCGGACAAGAAATCCAAAGTTCGTAGTTTTGCCAGTGGAGATAAAGTTTTAGTGTTGTTACCAGTGGTAGGTGAGCCTTTAAAAGCTAGGTTTTGTGGACCTTATCAGATTGAAAGGAAATTAAGTGAGGCAAATTATGTGGTAAAAACACCAGATAGAAGGAAGACTCACCGAGTGTGTCATGTGATTATGCTTAAAAGGTACTTTGAAAGGGAAGGAGAGAAAAAGGAGAAGGTTTTAATGATTCTAACTCAAAGTGATGAACAAAATCCAGATGACTGTGAATTTGACATACCTCAAACTAAATTGGAAAATGAGGATGTTCTTAAAAATTGGGATAAATTGTTGAGTTACCTTCCAGAGGAAAAACAAACTGATCTGAAAGAGTTACTGATATTACATGGGCAAGTTTGTGGAGGTAAATTGGGAAGTACTAAAATGGCTATACATGATGTAGATGTGGGAAATGCTGTTCCAATGAAACAACATCCATATAGACTTAACCCTTTAAAATTGTCACAGGTTAAAAAAGAGATTGAGAGTATGCTTAAAAATGGCATAATTGAAGTGGGTTGCAGCCAATGGAGATCACCCATTGTGATGGTACGTAAAACAGATGGTACCCAACGGTTGTGTGTGGACTATAGAAAGGTTAATGCAGTTACAAGAACGGACTCTTATCCTGTCCCACGTTTGGACGATTGCATTGAGAAAGTGGGACAATCAGCTTTTATTTCCAAACTGGATTTACTTAAAGGTTACTGGCAGGTACCTTTATCCAAAAGGGCGAAGGAAATTTCAGCTTTTGTGACTCCAGATGGTATATACCAATTCAAAGTTATACCATTTGGCATGAAAAATGCCCCAGCCCATTTCAACAGTTAACTAACAAAGTTGTTTCAGGATTACCCAATTGTGTGGTATACATTGACGATCTGGTAATTTTCAGCCAGACGTGGAAAGAACATTTAAAACATCTGATGGAGTTAATCGATCGACTTCAGGAGGCAGGTTTGGTGATAAACCTAGCCAAAAGTGAATTTGGAAAAGCCCAAGTCACTTTCCTTGGCCATGCAATCAGACAGGGTCGAATGGTCACACGGGATGTGAAACCAACAGTTGTTGAGGAGTTTCCGATACCCTCAAGGCGAAGGGAAATAATGCGATTTCTTGGCATGAGTGGATTTGATCGAACATTGGTGAAACGTTTTTGTAGTGTGATTGCTCCACTGATAGACTTGCTGAAGAAACGTCAAAAATGTCAGTGGACAGCGGACTTTTAACAGGCATTTGATGGCCTGAAAGCTGTGATAACCAATGCTCATGTGTTGGAGAATTACAAGGGACTCTGTGATCAGATTGAACTAAAGTATCTGACTTTAAAGAGAAATTCCGAGGCATAGAGAAATGGACGGATCGTGCAGAGACCTTCTTGTTCAAAGACACTGTCAATCGAGAAGGATTTCAGTTGGAGGAAGAAGAGCAAAAAAAAAATGGATTATATTATTATACCTGTTTGCGTGTGTTGTTTTTTGAAACAAAAAAGTATATTTACTGTGTGCATTTCTTTTGAAGGATGGTGAAAAGGTGAAAAATGAAATCATCTTGAAGTTGATGGTTTATATTTTTTTCTTGGTGGGAGGTGTCATGTGAGAGTACCTTTAAGAAATGAGTGTTTAAGAAATGTACCTTTACGAAATGGGTGCTTATCAGTGATGTCAGAGTGTGGGTGGAGCTGGGCTGTCTGTCAGCATTTTATTTTCGTTTTAGGCTGTTTGCTGCAGGGTATGTTTTAGATTTGTTTTCAGAGCTGGATAGCTGCAGTCACAGCCAGAAGGTGTATGATTCTCTCTCTCTGGAATCTAAAGACTGTAAATCGATCCTTTGGTGATGTAAAACTAATAACTGCTCTCAGTAGTGACTTTAACCTGATGTGCTTCTGTTTAAAGTTTTTTTTTAAGTCTTATGGATGTTAAAAGGACAGCTTAAGGATTACTTAGTGTTGTATTCTTTGGGGTTATATTTGAATTGATGATCGCTACGATGTTCACTGTATGTTTTAAAAAGGTTAACTTGAGTTCATAGAATAAACATTGTTTTGCTTTAAAAAATACTTTTCCATTTCTGCTGTACCAGGCCTGTAGAGTGGGCCGTGTGCTCCCCATACCACAATCTATTAAAAGTTGTGGGTCAGGTGAACTCCATGCTATACTTTGGGGTTCTCTAAACCCTGGCCCATAACAGCATCACGCTCATCTGTGCCCAATACCCGGGCTGTGTGCATGATGCCTTCATCCTGGCACACTTGACGATTCCCGGCCTCTTTGAGGCTGACCCCCGGCAGGGGGGTTGGCTCCTGGCGACAGGGTCTATCCACGGGAGTGGGACACTGGAGCGGTGAGCACCAGCTGAACTGCGGTCCCTGAGCAAAGCCCACCCACAACATCCACCAACTCCCCAGCCCCCCACCACCCATGCCCCCTTTGTGGCCAGCCCAGACCAGCCCACTCTCACACCCTTCAGAGGTGACAGAGCATCGAGGAAGTTGTAACAGTGTGAACAAGTGTTTAATGTGAAAACATATATACAGATAGGTGCCCTAGCCCCTATCACTAAACTGTGCTCTGCACCCGTGCCAACTTAATCGGTGTCTAACTTTCTGGCCTTATGGGCCCTAATGCTACGTCTAGGTGGATCCCCAGACAGTACATCAGGAATGGAGGCAGCCTGCTGTGATTCCCACCTACAACCTGGGTCCCCTTAGGCGGCCATCTTCTGGGGCGAGTGGACCTGGAAGGACCCAGCTACAGCTCGGATGTCCCAGGTGGTGTGGTGCTGCGCTGTTATGCTCGCTGCCCACCAGATGCGCCAGGGACAGGAGCGCGGGGGGGGGGGGGGGGGGGGGGGGGTCCGAAGTGCTGAGGTGTTCCAGAACCTCCCCTGCGGGAGTCACCGGCATGGGCCCCTGATGGCCTCCGGGCTAACCCCCGAAGCTCCCCGCTACTTGGCGCTCCCAGTCGTGCTGCAGTCTCGATCAGTGCCTGCATTCCCGCGGCCATGGAGCACAGGGAGTGGACCACCTCCATCTGGGACTGCACTACATCGCACTGCGACTGTGTCACCACCTTCTGGGTCAGTGCCGTATCAGCCGGTAACTGGGACTGGGCCAACTCTCTCTGCGTCTGTGCCATGTCGGCCAGCGCCTGGGCAATGTCGCCAATGTTCTCAGCCATGGCCTGCTGTGATTGGGCCACGCTCCGGATTCTTGTTTGCTGGGGTGGTGTGTGTGGGAGTGCAGTGTGTATATGCGGCTGCAGCTTGTCAGCCTCCAGAGTGTCAAGCGCGAAACCGGCTAATCCCGCACCGTTTCTCATTTGAATCTAGCTGTAGATGTTGATGCCGGGCAGGATTCATGGAATTCCACAACAGCAAAACTGGCACTGCACCTGGACAGATTCAGTGACTATTGAGGAGCTATCACTGGCGCCATGTGGAACACAATCGATTCCAATGAGAAACGGTGCCGGCAGAAACTACACAACCTCCTCAAGGCGGCCAGGGTGAGTACACAGTGAGTACTGTGCCCCTGGCACTAAACCCGAACCACACACCCGTAGCCCTAGCCTCCACCCTCAACCTGGAGGGCGGCCGGACCCCACCCTGCACCACAAGCCGGTATCCATACATACCAGCCGGCATGGCCGGGTGCACTGGCCACTGAGGCCACCAGCTGCTCACTTTCTGCGCTGCATGCGTCAGACTATCAAACATTGTCACTTTCTGTTTGTCCCCGCCCCCCCCTCCTCCCCCCACTCCCCCCACCCCCCGCCCCCCTGCCAAGGAGAAGGCCACCCATAACTGCCGAGAGCGGGAGAAAGCTGAAGGGGCACCACCGGACATGCAGCCCATCACCATGGCAGAGCAGAGGGCCCGGGGCGTGGTCAGCGGGCCGGATGAAAGAGAAGTCGCCGGGGCTGAGTTGCAATTCCCCTGTGACACGTGTGTCAACCCCCTCATAACACCACCCTCACCCCTAACCACCCTCACCCCCACTCCACCCTCACCCCCCCAACACCACCCCTACACCAGACTCACCCTCACACCAGACTCACCCTCACAGCACCCTCACCCCCACATCACCTGCACCCCCACCACCCACACCCCCACCACCCTACTACCCTCTGCGGTCTAATACTGCATCTTGCCTTCTGTCTTGCAGGACCTGCCAGAGATGGGCGGGTCCGTACGGTGACCCCGCCTTAAGCCATTGCCACAGCTGGAGTACGCCCCCCCCCCCCCCCCCCCCCCCCCCCCCCCCGGTGAACTGAGCAACAAAGAGGAGAGCAGCTCGCACGGCAGCCCTCTGCCTGAAACTCAGGAGAACTCGGAGCTCGGCTGGATGATACTGACTTTCCGTCACAGCCGTCTCCAACACACTCCACCCTCAACAGAGGCTCTCACCTCGGTTGGACACTTTCATGAAGAGGCTCCTGGGACACTATCTGGGCGCACCACACAGTTGACCTGGGACAGCAGGTGGAGGTAGAAACACCCGAGGGAGTGGAGAGTCGGAGGGCGGGACTAGCTGCCGTCCAGATGGGTTTTGGGGTTCCAGAACAGACAATTCCATTGATTGTGGAGATGCAATTGCAGAGCCAGGGACTACATGAGGGGTTGTCGGCGAGCATCCAGTACCTGCAGGTACATTTGGAGGAGTCCAACCACCTGCTGGAGCAGGAGGTGGGGCCAACAATGTGTGCCACTCAGGCCAATACCACACGGGTGGCATCCACAGTGGTGGCATTGGGGGCATAGCGCAACAGGTCTGTGATTTGTTATGTTCTCGGTGTAACATAAGCGGCTTCCTTGTGGTGCACTTGACAAAGGAAGGTTCAGACGTGGAGATAACTTCAACACGTTTATTAAACTATTTACACTTCTATTATTCGGGATCGACACTACTGCTAATCCTACTATAGCTACCCAGACTGACTAACCAGCTGCTGCAATCCACGTGGGTGTAATATTAAATCAACCCTGTGGAAAGAGGCAGATCATGTGTGTGGTGTCCTTTATATATGGGTTGGTGTAATGCCCTCCTGTGGTCATGTCACCTCTGTGTGTATCGTGAATGTCCATTGGTCATGTCCTATCTAACTGATCTATTGGTTGAATGTGTGTGTGTGATGTCTCTTGTGCTCCTTCTAGTGTCTAGCTAGCCTACATGCATTTACATTGATGCACATCACCATACCTTTTTGATATGTTACATATTTTCTGCACACTTTGAGAAAATTGAACAAAAAACATGTAGATAGGTTAAGGTATATACAAGTCATGGGAACAGTGAATAAACAATAAGTCCAAATCATTCGCCTGAGTCCAAAAATAAGGTCAAATGTCTCTCTTGGTTATGAACGCCATCATCGTCCTGTACCACAGGAACCAAAAAGTGGTCAAATCACTTCGCTGTCTGGTTTGGAGTCCCTTTCTTTTTCGATGTTTGTGATGGTGCTGTCGGATGGCATCTTGTAGCTGATAAGTCGTTGACGTTGAAGAGGTACCATCAACAGTATCATTCGAGGTCATGGATGTGCCACATGTTGAAGTTGGATAAGACTGTACATACTGGTTCTGGCCACATGCTGTGCAGGAAGGGTGATCCTGCTGAGAACCGTTGAGGCTTGTCGAATTGGAAACAGAATTGCTGCTCGCATAAATACCTGGTGATGGTGTGAAACTACAACCTTGCATCTGATAGGACTATGCCGTCTGGCCAGGCTGGGGTGCAGCAAATCCTGGGCTGTAACTAAGGCATCCAGTCTGTAGTGCAGATTGCGCTTGCGGTAGTCCTCCATCGGTCTTGATTCCATTAGTGGGCAATCCGTAGTGCTGGCCTGTTTGAGAATATGCTGCATAGACTGCTGGCTGCTGCATGCCTGAATACTGGGTTTGTCCAGCATGAGCTGTCATTGGCCGCACTGTCGGTGTGGAACAAATGTGTGGATATAGCTGCGGTGAATATTAGTGTATTCCTCTTGGACTGTAGCCTCTGCCTGTTATTACTGACCCAGTGTAATTATTAAGTGATCAATACTGATGAAAAATATTCATTTAGCACCTCTCCTATCTCCTCGGACTCCAAGCACAACTTCCCACTACTGTCTTTGACTGGCCCTACTCTTACCCTAGTCATTCTTTTATTCCTGACATATCTATAGAAAGCTTTAGGGTTATCCTTGATCCTACCTGCCAAAGACTTCTCATGTCCCCTCCTGGCTCTTCTCAGCTCTCTCTTTAGGTCCTTCCTAGCTAATTTGTAACTCTCGAGCGCCCTAACTGAACCTTCATGTCTCATCTTTACATAAGCCTCCTTCTTCCTCTTGACAAGTGTTTCGACTGCTTTAGTAAACCACGGTTCCCTTGCTCGACCACTTCCTCCCTGCCTGACAGGGACATACTTATCAAGGACACGCAGTAGCTGTTCCTTGAACAAGCTCCACATTTCCATTGTACCCATCCCCTGCAGTTTTCCTTATTGGATTTGGTACTGGGTAATGAACCAGGACAGGTGTTAGATTTGGAGGTAGGTGAGCACTTTGGTGATAGTGGCCACAATTCGATTATGTTTACTTTAGTGATGGAAAGGGATAGGTATATACCGCAGGGAAAGAGTTCTATCTGGGGGAAAGGCAATTATATTGCGATGAGGCAAGACTTAGGATGCATCGGATGGAGAGGAAAACTGCAATCAGTTGCTGCAATCCACGTGGTGGGTGTAATATTGAATCAACCCTGTGTCTGTACTCACTGACTGTCTCCACTGGAAAGAGGCAGATCATGTGTGTGGTGTCCTTTATATATGGGTTGGTATAATGCCCCCCTGTGGTGGTGTCATCTCTGTGTGTATCGTGAATGTCCATTGGTCATGTCCTATCTAACTGATCTATTGGTTGAGTGTGTGATGTCTCTTGTGCTCCCTCTAGTGTCTAGCTAGCCTACTTGCGTTTACATTGATGCACATCACCACAGTCTGTAGCACATAGGGGATTGCAGGCGGGGAGTGAGGGGGGGAATGTTGTGTGGAGGTGAAATGCGGTGTCCGTGCCCCTGGCCATTCCCCGCCCCCCGTAACAGTCGGTAAACCTGGAGGCGATCAAAGCGGCTCATGCACGTTAGCCCTGGTGCACACGTCCTGCGGCCTCCTGTGCCTGCCTGGGCCACATGTCCTGCTCAGCCTCGCCCTCCCCCACATTCTCCTCGTCGGACGGGGACTGATGTTCATCCTCCTCCTCCAGCACGCCGCGCCCTTTGCTACGTCCCTATGTTGTGGAGTACGCAGCAGGCCACCACGATGTGGGTGACCCTCTCAGCATCATACTGGAGGGCCTCTCCAGAGCAGTCCAGGCACCTGAACAGCATCTTCTGGAGGCTGAAGCAGCCCTCGATCACACCCCTGGTCGCTGCGTGGGCATCGTTGTACGGGTCTCGGCAGCGGTCTGTGGTCTCCGGATAGGTGCCATTAGCCACGACTGCAGCGGGTAACCTCTGTCACTCAGGAGCCAACCCCTCAACCAGGGTGGGGGGGGGGGGGGGGGGGGATGCTTTCAAACATGTCAGGATGTCAGGAATCGCCGATTGTGTCAAGGTAAAGGCATTGTGCACACTGCCCGGGTAACGGGCACAGACATGCATGATGCGCATCTGATGGTCACATATCAGCTGTACATTCATCGAGTGGAACCCCTTTCGGTTGGTATAGAGCGGCCTGTCATCTGCTGGTACTCGTAGGGGGACATGCATCCTGTCGATCGCCCCCTGGTCCCAGGGCATCCTGTCGATGGCACCAAAACCGCTGCCCGGGCATCCTGGTGCGTTCGGTCCACATTGAACTGGAAGTATTGTGCCACCTGGGAATATACGGCCCGGTCCGGTACGGCGTAGATGATACTGCACCTGAGCACCGAAGTCTGTGAGATCCCGGACAGGTACCCATTCAGCACCTGGAAGGACCCCATGGAATAAGGGTTCAGGGCAACAGTCACCTTAACAGTCACCAGCTGCAGGTATCCTCCCCATACCCCCGCGGTGCCAGGTGCGCCATGATCTGGCAGATATGTCACACTGTGTCCCTGCTCAGCCGTAGTGTTCGACGGCTTGCCGGGTCTGGCAGGTCCTCGAATGACAGGTACACATGAGGCCTCATGCGGCGCCTCCTTGGCACCTATAAGACCAGAAGACATAGGCGCAGAATTAGGCCACTTGGCCCATCGAGTCTGCCCCGCCATTCAATCATGGCTGATATTTTTCTCATACCCATTCTCCTGCCTTCTCCCCATAACCCCTGAGCCCCTTATTAATCAAGAACCTATCTATCTCTGTCTTAAAGACACTCCGTGATTTGGCCTCCACAGCCTTCTGCGGCAAAGAGCACCACAGATTCACCACCCTTTGGCTGAAAAAATTCCTCCTCATCTCTGTTTTAAAGGATCGTCCCTTTAGTCTGAGATGGTGTCCTCTGGTTCTAGTTTTTCCTACTAGTGGAAACATCCTCTCCACGTCCACTCTGTCCAGGCCTCGCAGTATCTTGTATGTTTCAATAAGATCCCCTCATCCTTCTAAACTCCAACGAGTACAGGCCCAGAGTCCTCAAACGTTCCTCATACGACGAGTTCTTCATTCCAGGGATCATTCTTGTGAACCTCCTCTGGACCCTTTCCAAGGCCAGCACATCCTTCCTTAGATATGGGCCCAAAACTGCTCACAATACTCCAAATGGGGTCTGACCAGAGCCTTATATAGCCTCAGACGTACATCCCTGGTCTTGTATTCTCGCCCTCTTGACATGAATGCTAACATTGTATTTGCCTTCTTTTTTAAATTTTTAAAAATATGCTTATTCAGAATTTTTCAGCAAAAATTTTCAACCATTCAAACCCCCCCCCCGTAACAAAAAAAGAAAAGAAAAGTTGCATAGCAAGACATAAACATATCAATTCAACATAATACAGAACTTTGTACAATGGGTTCCTCCCGCACATATCGACTTCCCCATATGTTTATGTATTTCCTTTCTCAAGTGCCCCTAGAAAAAAAAACCTTCCCCGCCCACCCTTCTACCCCCCCCCCCCCCCCCACCGAAAGAAACGTCCACCCCCCCCCCCCCCCCGGGTTGCTGCTGCTGCTGACCGACCTCCATCTAACGCTCCGCGAGATAGTCTAGGAACGGTTGCCGCTGCCTGAAGAACCCCTGCGCAGACCCTCTCCAGGCAAACTTTATCCTCTCCAGCTTGATGAACCCTGCCATGTCGTTTATCCAGGCTTCTACACTGGGGGGCTTTGCATCTTTCCACATTAGCAAGATCCTCCGCCGGGCTACCAGGGTCGCAAAGGCCAGGATACCGGCCTCTTTCGCCTCCTGCACTCCCGGCTCGTCCGCCACTCCAAATAGTGCTAGCCCCCAATTTGGCTTGACCTGGACTTTCACCACCTCAGACGTAGCCCTCGCAGCACCCCTCCAGAACCCATCCAGTGCCGGGCACGACCAGAACAAATGGGCGTGATTAGCCGGGCTTCCTGAGCACCTCCCACATCTGTCCTCCACCCCAAAGAACCTACTCAGCCTCGCCCCTGTCATATGCGCTCTGTGAACAACCTTAAACTGTATCAGGCTGAGCCTGGCACACAAGGAAGAGGAATTAACCCTACTTAGGGCATCAGCCCACAGACCCTCTTCAATCTCCTCCCCCAGCTCCTACTCCCATCTGCCCTTCAGCTCCTCTACCAAAGCCTCCTCCTCTTCTTTCATCTCCTGGTATATCGCCGACACCTTGCCCTCTCCGACCCATACACCCGAAATCACCCTGTCTTGAATCCCCTGTGCCGGGAGCAGCGGGAATTCCCTCACCTGCCGCCTCACAAACGCCCTCACTCGCATGTACCTGAAAGCGTTTCCCAGGGGTAGCCCAAACTTCTCCTCCAGCACCCCTAAGCTCGCAAACGTCCCATCGATGAACAGGTCCCCCATTCTTCTAATCCCTGCCCGATGCCAGCGCTGAAACCCCCCGTCCATCCTTCCTGGGACAAACCGATGGTTATCTCTGATCGGGGACCACACCAAGGCTCCCATCACACCCCTGTGCCGTCTCCACTGGCCCCAGATCTTTAGCATTGCCGCCACCACCGGACTCGTGGTGTACCTTGTCGACGAGAGCGGCAGCGGTGCCGTCACCAGCGCCCCCAGGCTCGTTCCTTTGCAGGACGCCATCTCCAACCTCTTCCATGCCGCCCTCTCTCCCTCCATCACCCACTTACGGATCATCACCACGTTGGCTGCCCAATAGTAGCCACCCAGATTCGGCAACGCCAGCCCTCCTCTATCTCTGCTACGCTCCAGAAACCCCCTCCTTTCCTTGGGGTCTTGCTCGCCCACACAAATCCCATAATGCTCCTGCTTACCCTCTTAAAAAAGGCCTTGGTGACCATAATTGGAAGGCACTGGAACACAAAAAGAAACCTCGGGAGGACCACGATTTTAATCGACTGTACTCTGCCCGCTAGCGAGAGTGGCAACATGTCCCATCGTTTGAAGTCCTCCTCCATCTGCTCCACCAGCCGCGTCAAATTAAGTTTATGCAGGACCCCCCAACTCCTAGCTATTTGGATCCCCAAGTACCGAAAGCTCCTTTCCGCCCTCCTCAACAGTAGGTCATCTATCCCTCTTCCCTGGTCCCCTGGATGCAACACAAAGAGCTCACTTTTCCCTACATTGAGCTTATAGCCCGAGAAGTCCCCAAACCCCCTTAGGGTCTGCATGACCTCCACCATCCCCGCCACTGGATCCGCCACATACAGCAACAGGTTGTCCGCATACAGCGACACTCGATGCTCCTCTCCCCCTCGGACCACCACCCTCCATTTCCTGGACTCCCTTAATGCCATGGCCAAAGGTTCAATTGCTAATGCAAACAACAGGGGGGACAGGGGTCACCCCTGCCTCGTCCCTCGATACAGCCGAAAATACTCCGACCTCCGCCGATTCGTAACCACACTCGCCACCGGGGCTCTATATAGGAGCTTAACCCAACTGATAAACCCCTCCCCAACCCAAACCTCCGCAACACTTCCCAGAGATACTCCCACTCTACTCGGTCAAAGTCTTCTCCGCGTCCATAGCTGCCAATATCTCCGCCTCTCCCTCCACCGATGGCATCATTATCACGTTTAGGAGTCTCCGCACATTGGTGTTTAGCTGCCTGCCCTTTACAAATCCCGTCTGGTCCTCGTGAATCACCCCCGGGACACAGTCCTCAATCCTCGTAGCCAGAACTTTTGCCAGCAACTTAGCATCCACGTTAAGGAGCGAAATCGGCCTATACGATCCACATTGCAATGGGTCCTTATCCTGCTTCAGGATCAATGAGATCATCGCCTCAGACATTGTCGGGGGCAGGATCCCCCCTTCTCTTGCCTCATTGAAAGTCCTCACCAGCAACGGGGCTAACAGGTCTACGTACTTCCTATAGAACTCAACTGGGAACCCATCTGGTCCCAGGGCCTTCCCTGCCTGCATGCTCCCCAGTCCTTTAATCAGCTCCTCCAACCCAATTGGCGCCCCCAAACCAGCCACCTCCTGCTCCTCCACCTTCGGGAACCTCAGTTGGTCCAAAAATCGTTGCATCCCCTCTTCCCCCGCTGGGGGCTGGGATCTGTACAGCTCCCCATAGAAGGCCTTAAATGCCTCATTTACTTTCACTGCACTCCGCACCGTAGTGCGGAGAGTAGCAGAGAGTAGCAATGGAGGGATGCTTTTCTAATTGGAGGGCTGTGACCAGTGGTGTTCCACAGGGATCAGTGCTGGGACCTTTGCTCTTTGTAGTATAGATAAATGATTTGGAGGAAAATGTAACTGGTCTGATTAGTAAGTTTGCAGACGACACAAAGGTTGGTGGAATTGCGGATAGCGATGAAGACTGTCGGAGGATACAGCAGGATTTAGATTGTCTGGAGACTTGGGCGGAGAGATGGCAGATGGAGTTTAATCCGGACAAATGTGAGGTAATGCATTTTGGAAGGTCTAATGCAGGTAGGGAATATACAGTGAATGGTAGAACCCTCAAGAGTATTGAAAGTCAAAGAGATCTAGGAGTACAGGTCCACAGGTCATTGAAAGGGGCAACACAGGTGGAGAAGGTAGTCAAGAAGGCATATGGCATGCTTGCCTTCATTGGCCGGGGCATTGAGTATAAGAATTGGCAAGTCATGTTGCAGCTGTGTAGAACCTTAGTTAGGCCACACTTGGAGTATAGTGTTCAATTCTGGTCGCCACACTACCAGAAGGATGTGGAGGCTTTAGAGAGGGTGCAGAAGAGATTTACCAGAATGTTGCCTGGTATGGGGGGCATTAGCTATGAGGAGCGATTGAATAAACTCGGTTTGTTCTCACTGGAACGAAGGAGGTTGAGGGGAGACCTGATAGAGGTATACAAAATTATGAGGGGCATAGACAGAGTGGATAGTCAGAGGCTTTTCCCCAGGGTAGAGGGGTCAATTACTAGGGGGCATAGGTTTAAGGTGAGAGGGGCAAGGTTTAGAGTAGATGTACGAGGCAAGTTTTTTACGCAGAGGGTAGTGGGTGCCTGGAACTCGCTACCGGAGGAGGTAGTGGAAGCAGGGACGATAGGGACATTTAAGGGGCATCTTGACAAATATATGAATAGGATGGGAATAGAAGGTTACGGACCCAGGAAGTGTAGAAGATTGTAGTTTAGTCGGGCAGCATGGTCGGCACGGGCTTGGAGGGCCGAAGGGCCTGTTCCTGTGCTGTACATTTCTTTGTTCTTTGTTCTTTGTTGTTCCATCCTTGACTCCACCTATCTCCCTCGCTGCCATCCTCTTACGGAGCTGATGTGCCAGCATCCGGCTATCCTTCTCCCCATACTCGTACGTCGCCCCCTGTGCTTTCCTCCACTGTGCCTCTGCCTTCCCTGTGGTCAACAGGTCGAACTCCGTCTGGAGACTTCGCCTCTCCCTAAGTAGTCCCTCTTCAGGGGCCTCTGCATATCTCCTGTTCACCCTTAAAATCTCCCCCACTAACCTCTCCCTTTCCCTCCCCTCTCTCTTCTCCCTGTGAGCCCTGATGGAGATTAACTCTCCCCTGACCACCGCCTTCAGTGCCTCCCATACTACCCCCACCTGCACCTCCCCGTTGTCATTGGCCTCCAAATACCTTTCAATGCACCCCCGCACCCTCCTGCACACCTCCTCATCTGCCAGTAATCCCACATCCAAACGCCACAACGGGCGTTGGTCCCTCTCCTCTCCCAACTCCAGTTCCACCCAGTGTGGGGCGTGGTCTGAGATGGCTATGGCCGAATACTCCGTTCCCTCCACTTTCGGGATCAGCGCCCTACTCAGAACAAAAAAATCTATCCGGGAGTAGGCTTTATGTACGTGGGAGAAAAAAGAAAATTCTCTGGCCAGAGGCCTGGCAAATCTCCACGGATCCACTCCCCCCATCTGGTTCATAAACCCCCTAAGCACCTTGGCCGCAGCCGGCCTCTTCCCCGTCCTAGATCTGGAACGATCTAATGCTGGGTCCAGCATCATGTTAAAATCCCCCTCCATTATCAGGCTTTCTACCTCCAGGTCCGGAATGCGCCCCAACATACGCTTCATAAATCCAGCATCGTCCCAGTTTGGGGCGTATACATTTACCAATACCACCCACGTCCCCTGCAACCTACCGCTCACCATCACGTATCGACCTCCATTGTCCACTACTATGTTCTTGGCCTCAAACGACACCCGCTTCCCCACCAGTATTGCCACCCCTCTATTCTTCGCATCCAGTCCCGAATGGAACACCTGTCCTACCCATCCCTTTCTTAACCTGACCTAATCTGCCACCTTCAAATGTGTCTCCTGAAGCATGACCACGTCTGCCTTCAGTCCCTTTAAGTGCGCGAACACCCGGGCCCTCTTAACCGGCCCATTCAGGCCCTTCACATTCCACGTTATCAGCCGGATTGGGCCCCCCCCCCCCCCCCCGCACCCCTGGCGACTAGCCATCTCCTGTTTTAGGCCAGTCCCGTGCCCGCGCCGCCCGCACCCTCCAGTCCCCCAGACGGGGAACCCCCGCCCCGGCCACCTCTTCCGTTTTCAGTTCCCCCTCGGCCAATACAGGAGCAATCCTATTTCCACCCCTCTCTCTCTCTCTCCCCCCCACCCCCACCGCCCCCCCCCCCCCCGCTAGATCCAAATCTATCTCTTTTGCTCCCTCCATAACACTTCCGTAAGTCAGCTGACGCCTGCTGACCCCGGCTTCCCCCGCCTTCCCGTTGACCCCCCCCCCACCGTGTGGAAATCCCCCCTCCTCCTTGCGCTTCTCCATCCCCCACCTCCGCACTTCCCGAACGCAGGAAAAAGCCCATGCTTTCCTGAGCCAGCCCCGCCCCCTGTGGCGCAGCTCCTGTTGCGGCCTTATCCCAATTCCCCCATCCCCGGGCTCCCCTCCCTCCAGCACCGGCGCCCACATTCCCCACAGTCTCCCCATCAAATCTCTTCCCCCATCCCCACCCCCATCCATCACCCCACCCGTGGAACATTCCTTACGCATAGTTAAAACCCTGTATACAATCGACATCCCCCCACAACCACAGACCCTCAGTTTGAGTCCAATTTTTCCGTTTGGATAAAGGTCCAAGCCTCTTCAGGCGTTTCAAAGTAGTGGTGTCGATCCTGAAATGTGACCCACAGTCGCGCTGGCTGCAGCATTCCGAATCTCACCCTCTTCCTATGCAGCACCGCCTTGGCCCGATTAAAAACAGCTCTCTTGTTTGCCACCTCCGCGCTCCAGTCCTGGTAGATTCGGATCACCGCATTCTCCCATCTACTGCTCCGCTCCTTCTTGGCCCATCTCAGGACACACTCTCTGTCCACGAAACGATGAAACCTCACCACTATCGCCCTTGGCGGCATGTTTGCCGTGGGTCTCCTCGCCAGGACCCCGTGAGCCCCATCTAGCTCCAGGGGACTCGGAGAGGCCTCCGCACCCATCAGCGAATGGAGCATCGTGCTCACATACGCCACGGCATCGGCCCCCTCCACCCCTTCAGGGAGACCCAGAATCCGAAGATTCTTCCTCCTCGACCTGTTCTCCAGGTCCTCGAATCTTTCGGCCCACCTCTTGTGCAGCGCCTCGTGCGCCTCCATCTTCACCGCCAGGCCCAAGATCTCGTCCTCGTTCTCGGTGGTTTTGTCCCGCACCTCTCGGATCTCTACCCCATGGGCCTTCTGGGTCTCCTTCAGCCCCTCGATCGCCGTCAGCAGTGGCGCCAGCACCTCTTTTTTAAGCTCCTCCACGCAGCGCCTGAGAAACTCCTGCTGCTCCGGCCCCCATGCTTCTCGATCTCCGCCCTCCGCCATCTTGTTTTCTCTCCCTCGTTTCTTTTGCTGCTCCAAAGCCGCTTTTTTTCCCGCTCCGCTTCTGGTCCCCTCCATACACTATGGAAGGGGGACCTTGCTCTCACCTTCCCACACTTGAAGTGGTCGAAAAATTTCCATTGGGGCTCCTCTGGAGAGCCCAAAAGTCCGTTCTAGCGGGAGCCGCCGAAATGTGCGGCTTAGCTCCGCATTGCCGCAACCGGAAGTCTGCATTTGCCTTCTTAACTGACAATTGAACCTGCACCTTAACCTGTAGAGAATCGTGAACAAGGACTCCCAAGTCCCTTTGTACTTTTGCTTTCCGAAGCATTTCCCCATTTAGAAAATAGTCTATGCCTAGATTCCTCCTTCCAAAGTGCTTAACCTCACACTTTTCCACATTGTATTTCATTTGACACTTCATTGCCCACTCTCCTAGCTTGTCCTAGCTTGCAGCCCCCTTGCTTCCTCAACACTACCTGTCCCTCTACAGATCTTTGTATCATCTGCAAACTTAGCAACAGTGCCTTCAGTACCTTCTTCCAGATCATTAATGTATATTGTAAAATGAATGAAAATGAAATGAAAATCGCTTATTGTCACAAGTAGACTTCAGATGAAGTTACTGTGAAAAGCCCCTAGGCGCCACATTCCGGCGTCTGTTCGGGGAGGCTGTTACGGGAATTGAGCCGTGCTGCTGGCCTGCGTTGGTCTGCTTTTAAAGCCAGCAAGTTAGCCCTGTGCTAAACAGTCCCTAAAAGTTGTGGTCCCAGCACAGACCCCTGAGGCACACCACTAGTCACCAGCTGCCATCCTGAAAAAGACCCCTTTATCCCCACTCTTTGCCTTCTGCCAGTCAGCTACCTCCTCCTCCTCAGCCTGTTGGGCGGCCGGTTCTCCATCCTCACCGACTCCTGTTCCTCGGGGGTACGCTCTGCTGCCACACTCTCCGCTGCTGCAGCTTCTTCCTTCTCACGTAGCTCCCGCTCGTACAGCCGCAGGTCATCCCTAGGGCTGTGGCAACTATTGCTGGTTGAATTCCAGGATCCATTGTCTGCAGGGAATGAAAGGCCGACATATTAGCACGGTGCGCACCGCCCAACAGGGTCCAACAGGCCACATGGTGGTCCCAGTTGGCACTGCGGGCTCTGACCCCGCATGTCCCCCCCCCCATCCCCACACGCCTGGCTCCGTCGGTGCTCTGCACCATGGGGGCCTCTGGCCCTGGCGTCTGTCCCTGATGCCAGTGGTACCATCGGCTGGCGCTGCCGTCACCAGTGGTATGTTCCGTGGCCCCTGCCCAACGTCCCCTGTAGGGGCTACAGTGGGCGCTGCCCTGGGTGAGGTGCCTAATGCACCCTCCGCCGGGGAGCGGCCGGGTGGGGTGGGGTATGGCGGAGGTTTACGGAGCATAGAATGTGGGAGATAGCCAGGAATCCATCAAACAGCATTGACACTTAGCCATGTAAGGAGATATTTGGAAAGATCTCCAAAAAGCTTGGTTAATGATATCAGTTTGAAGCATGTTTTAAATGACGAGAGAGGGAGAGAGGCTGGAAAGGTTTCAGTGAGGGGCCCCATCGTGAAAGAATGATGGATTGCTCTGTTAATTAGGGAATCACTGCAAAGGATCTCACCTCTTATCTAAAGCACGTTAGATCATCAAAGTGTGGGAAATTGAAGGAAATCAAAGCCTGAATTTTAATTTCCTGACTGATGGGAATCACAGATTGCAATTAGGAGACACCAGCCAGAATCAGAATGCTCAACATCAAAGGTGAACAAAATGGGCCATGTATGCATATTTATTAGTAACTTTTACTATCAATACACCCAAAAGGCTTTCATCTGCAAATTTATTTTGAAGCGGTTTATGGATTCCTTTACTTACAGCAGGTGAGCAATAGTGTAGTCCTACAATTTATTGGTCTAAATAAAGAAATTCGGGCAAATTAACTTTGGTTTACATTATCTACGTAGAACTGATCAATTCTTATGCAATGTCCAGCAAGCAGAGAAGGAGTTTCTATCCCAATAACTGAACTGGGGATTTGAGAGTGACAGTGCCCTGTGCTAATCCAATGTTTCCTCAATTCAGCCACACTAACAGATGTTTGCAGTGGTAATCTCCCATCAGCTCGCCAGGTTTAATGTGATGCCGACATTTATCTATATTAAAAATCTTATGTCCATGTGCACCGCCTACGCGTAAAATCTTCCTGCCCGCTGTCATGGTTTGGCCGCACATTGTAAATGAGCTCCAATTTAACCCTTTGCAAGCAAATAGGATTTGAGTGAGTTAAAATCGTTCCCAAAAATTTTGAACGGGATTTTCAATTACCGGTGAGCATGAGTTTAGGTGCAGATGTGGTCTGAAAGTAGGGCATCCAGATGATGTGTCAGTCTGTCGATGCCTCTGTGGCGCATTGGAATTTTTACAGGTGAGGACGGGTGGGGGAGCGTGTTGGCCAAGAAAACACACACCTCCAATTAACTTGCTGTTAATGAAGAGCTTTGAAATGAATGAAAATCGCTTATTGTCACAAGTAGGCTTCAAATGAAGTTACTGTGAAAAGCCCCTAGTCGCCACATTCCGGTGCCTGTTCGGGGAGGTGGTACGGGTATTGAACCTGCGCTGCTGGGCTTGGTCAGCTTTACAGGCCAACTATTTAGCCCACTGGACTTCCGGGTGCGGCTATGCAGAGCTAGGTCGCATATTCGGTAGCTCCCGCTTGGAACGGACTTTTGGGCTCTTTTACAGGGCCCCCACGGCATTTGTTTGACATTTCCCGGTGTGGGAAGAAGACTGCAGCATTCCCCTGACAGTGTCCCCCAGGAATGTTATGTCTTTTGGCTACCAGACCCGGCAGAAACAGTAAAAGATTTGGCTTGAGCTGCAGCAATAGACAAAGGCCTCTTCCAGCATGCAGGCGGGGGAAGGGAAACTTAAAGCTGCAATCTGACTTGACTCTATCAAAGGTGAATTCTAGCAGCAGAGGGAACAACTGTGAAAAGATCTACCAAGGCCATTGAAGAAGCAGGGACGAGGCTTCCGGTGGCGGCCATGGAGGAGTAGGTCGCACATTCGGCAGCTCCCGTCTGGAACTGACTCTCAGACCTTTTTCAGGAGTTTCCATAGACTTTTTGGGGCAGACTGGTGAAGCGAACACTGCCAAAAGGAGTCCCTCTCGACTTCCGGTTGCGGCTATGCGGAGCTAAGCCGCACGATTCGTCAGCTCCCGCTACCACGGAATTTCGGGCTCGTTGGAGGAGCCCCAACGGAACTTTTTTTTTGACGCAGCCCGTGGGGAAGGGAAGAGAGAGGTCCCCCTCCAACTTCTATGAAACGGACCAGAAGTGTAACGGCCAAAGGAGCGGCACTGGAACAACGGGAGAAGCGAGGAAAAGAAAACAAAATGGCGGCAGCCAGGGACAAAGGGGAGCTGCAGGAGTTCATCCAGGTCTGCTTCGAGGAGCAGCGCGAGGAAATGCGCAAGGAGATGTTGGCGCCTATGCTTTCGGCAATTGAAGGACTCGGGATCACCCAGAAGGCCCACGAAGCTAAGATCCAGGAGGTACAGAAAAGAGTCAGTCAGAACGAGGACGAGCTCGTGGGCCTGGCGGTGAGAGTGGAGCAGAACGAGGTGCTACACAAGAGGTGGGCGGGAAGACTCGAAGACCTGGAGAACAGGTCGAGGAGAAAGAATCTGCGAATCCATGTCTCCCTGAGGGAGTGGAGGGGGCTGATGCCGGGGCATACGCGAGCATGATGCTCGAGGCGATGATGGGCACGAAGGCCCCTTCGAGGCCGCTGGAGTTGGACGGGGCACATCGGGTGCTGGCGAAGAAGCCCCAGGCAAATGAGCCGCCAAGGGCGATGGTGGTGAGGTTCCACCGGTTCACGGACCGAGAGTGGGTCCTGAGATGGGCCAAGAAGGAGCGGAGCAGTAAGTGGGACAATGCAGAGATCCGAATATACCCGGACTGGAGCACGGAGGTTGCAAAGCGGAGAGCGGGTTTCAACCGGGCCAAAGCGGCGTTGTACCGGAAAGAAGTGAAATTCGGAATGCTGCAGCCAGCGCGACTATGGGTCACATACAAGGGCCAACACTATTACTTCGAAACGCCTGAAGAGGCGTGGACCTTTGTACAAGCCGAAAAGTTGTACTCTAACTGAGGGTTTGTGAGGGTGGGGGGGGATGTTTTGGGGTTTGATGTGTGATGGTTGTTGTATATAGGGGGTCAATCACGCGCAGGAAATGTTACATGGGCTGGGGGAGAGAGACAAGGCCGCGACAGGAGCTGCGCCAGAGGGGGGCGGAGCGGGCTTTGGAAAGGCGGGAAGGGGAACGAAGGAATGCATATGGATTGGGAGACTCCCACGCGGGGAGGTCAATGGGACGGCGGGGGAAGCCGGGGTCAGCAGGCGTCAGCTGACTTACGGGAGTGACATGGGGGGAGCAAAAAAAGCTAGACAGGGGTCTAGCAAGGGGGAGGGGAGGGTGGGAAGGAGGGGGGGGGAAAGGGTTGCTGCTGCACTGACCGAAAGGGAATGGGACACAGAAGAGGTGGTCGGGACGGGGGTCCCCCCTCTGGGGGATTGGAGGGTGAGGGAGGCGTGGACGTGGGCCCTCCAATCCGGCTGATAATGTGGAACGTGAGGGGCCTGAATGGGCCGGTGAAGAGGGCTCGAGTGTTCGCGCACTTAAAGGGACTGAAGGCGGACGTGGCCATGCTCCAAGAGACACACCTGAAGGTGGTGGACCAGGTCAGGCTAAGAAAGGGATGGGTAGGACAGGTATTCCACTCGGGACTGGACGCGAAGCATAGAGGGGTGGCAATATTGGTGGGAAAGCGGGTGTCATTCGAGGCCAAGACTATTGTAGCGGACAATGGAGGGCGATATGTAATGGTGAGCGGTAAGCTGCAAGGGACGTGGGTGGTGTTGGTAAACGTATACGCCCCGAACTGGGATGATGCAGGATTCATGAAGCGCATGTTGGGGCGCATTCCGGACCTGGAGATAGGAGGCCTGATAATGGGAGGGGACTTCAATACAGTGTTGGATCCAGCACTGGACCGCTCCAAATCAAGGACTGGAAAGAGGCCGGCGGCGGCCAAGGTACTTAGGGGATTTATGGATCAGATGGGGGGAGTGGACCCATGGCAGTTTGCAAGGCCGCAGGCCAGGGAATTTTCTTTCTTCTCCCATGTACACAAAGCCTACTCCCGGATAGATTTCTTTGTTCTGGGTAGGGCGCTCATCCCGAGGGTGGAGGGGACGGAGTATTCGGCTATAGCCGTTTCGGACCATGCCCCGCACTGGGTGGAACTGGAGCTGGGAGAGGAGAGGGACCAACGCCCGTTGTGGCGGCTGGATGTGGGACTGCTGGCGGACGAGGTGGTGTGTGGGAAGGTGAGGGGGTGTATCGAAAGGTACTTGGAGGCCAACGACAATGGGAGGTGCGGGTGGGGGTGGTATGGGAGGCATTGAAGGCGTTGATCAGGGGAGAGCTAATCTCCATTAGGGCTCATAGGGAGAAGACAGAGGGTATGGAAAGGGAGAGGTTAGTGGGGGAGATTTTGAGAGTGGACAGGAGATACGCAGAGGCCCCGGAGGAAAGATTACTTGGGGAAAGACGACGGTTCCAGACGGAGTTTGACCTGTTGACCACAGGGAAGGCGGAGGCACAGTGGAGGAAAGCGCAGGGGACGACCTACGAGTATGGAGAAAAGGCTAGTCAGATGCTGGCACACCAGCTCCGTAAGAGGACGGCAGCGAGGGAAATAGGGGGAGTCAAAGATGGAAGGGGAGCCACGGTTCGGAGTGCAACGAAAATAAATGAGGGATTCAAGTCCTTTTATGAAGAGCTGTACAGATCCTAGCCCCCAGCGGGGGAAGAGGGGATGAGGCGATTCCTAGATCAGCTGAGATTCCCGAGGGTGGAGGAGCAAGAGGTGGCTGGTTTGGGGGCACCAATTGGGTTGGAGGAGCTGAGCAAGGGTTTGGGGAGCATGCAGGCGGGGAAGGCCCCGGGACCAGACGGATTCCCGGTGGAGTTCTACAGGAAGTACGCAGACCTGTTGGCCCCGCTACTGGTGAGGACCTTAAATGAGGCCAGAGAGGAGGGGACCCTGCCCCCGACAATGTCGGAAGCGACAATTTCTTTGATCCTAAAGCGGGACAAGGACCCACTGCAATGTGGATCGTACAGGCCGATCTCGCTCCTCAATGTGGATGCAAAGTTGCTGGCAAAAGTGCTGGCCACGAGGATCGAGGACTGTGTCCCGGGGGTAATCCACGAGGACCAGACGGGATTTGTAAAGGGCAGGCAACTAAACACCAATGTGCGGCGGCTCTTAAACGTGATAATGATGCCATCGGAGGAGGGAGAGGCGGAGATAGTGGCAGCTATGGACGCGGAGAAGGCCTTTGACCGAGTAGAGTTGGAGTACCTCTGGGAGGTGCTGCGTAGGTTTGGGTTCGGGGTAGGGTTTATCAATTGGGTTAAGCTCCTTTACAGAGCCCCGATGGTGAGTGTAGTGACGAACCGGCGGAGGTCGGAGTACTTTCGACTGTACCGAGGGACGAGGCAGGGGTGCCCCCTGTCCCCCCTGTTGTTCGCATTGGCGATCGAACCATTGGCCATGTCATTGAGGGAGTCTAATAAATGGAGGGGGGTGGTCCGAGTGGGAGAAGAGCATCGGGTGTCGCTATGTGCAGATGACCTGTTGCTGTACGTGGTGGATCCAATGGAGGGGATGGTGGAGGTCATGCAGACTCTAAGGAAGTTTGGGGAATTTTCGGGCTATAAGCTCAATGTAGGGAAGAGTGAGCTCTTTGTATTACAGGCGGGGGACCAAGAAAGAGGGATAGGGGACCTACCGCTGAGGAGGGCGGAGGGGAGCTTTCGGTATCTGGGGATCCAGATAGTCAGGAGTTGGGGGACCCTACATAAACTGAATCTGACGAGGTTGGTGGAGCAAATGGAGGAGGATTTCAAAAGGTGGGACATGTTACCGCTCTCGCTGGCGCGTAGAGTGCAGTCGGTCAAAATGGTGGTCCTTCCGAGGTTTCTGTTTGTGTTTCAGTGCCTTCCCATCGTGATCACCAAGGCCTTTTTTAAGAGAGTAGGCAGGAGTATTATGGGGTTTGTGTGGGCGAATAAGACCCCGAGAGTAAGGGGAGGGTTCCAGGAACGCAGTAGGGACCGAGGAGGGTTGGCGCTGCCAAACCTGGGGAGCTACTACTGGGCAGCAAATGTGGCGATGATCCGCAAGTAGGTTATGGAGGGAGAGGGGGCGGCATGGAAGAGGATGGAGACGGCGTCCTGTAAAGGAACGAGCCTGGGGGCGTTGGTGACGGCACCGCTGCCGCTCTCGCCGACAAAGTATACCACGAGCCCAGTGGTGGCGGCAACGCTCAGGATCTGGGGCCAGTGGAGATGGCACCGGGGTGCAATGGGAGCATCGGTGTGGTCCCCGATCAGGGGTAACCACCGGTTTGTCCCGGGGAGATGGACGGGGGGTTCCAGAGCTGGCATCGGGCAGGGATTGGAAGAATGGGGGACCTGTTCATCGACGGGACGTTTGCGAGCCTAAGGGCACTGGAGGAGAAGTTTGAGTTACCCCCGGGAAATGCCTTTAGATATATGCAGGTGAGGGCTTTTGTGAGGCGACAGGTGAGGGAATCCCCGTTGCTCCCGGCACAAGAAGTTCAAGATAGGGTGATCTCGGGTGTATGGGTCGGGGAGGGCAAGGTGTCGGAAATACACCAGGAGTTGAAAGAAGAGGGGGAAGCGCTGGTAGAAGAGTTGAAGGGTAAATGGGAGGAGGAGCTGGGGGAGGAGATCGAGGAAGGTCTGTGGGCTGATGCCCTAGGTAGGGTTAATTCCTCCTCCTCGTGTGCCTGGCTCAGCCTGATACAATTTACGGTGGTCCACAGAGCGCACTTGACGGGGGCGAGGTTGAGTAGGTTCTTTGGGGTAGAGGACAGATGTGGAAGGTGCTCAGGGAGCCCGTCGAACCATGTCCATATGTTTTGGTCATGCCCGGCACTAGAGGGGTTCTGGAGAGGAGTGGCGGGAGCAATATCTCAGGTGGTGAAAGTCCGGGTCAAGCCAAGCTGGGGGCTAGCTATATTTGGAGTAGTGGACCAACCGGGAGTGCAGGAGGCGAAAGAGGCCGGCATTCTGGCCTTTGCGGCCCTGGTAGCCCGGCGAAGGATCTTGCTAATGTGGAAGGAGGCGAAGCCCCCCAGCCTGGAGGCCTGGATAAATGATATGGCTGGGTTCATAAAGTTGGAGAGGATTAAGTTCGCCTTGAGAGGGTCTGCGCAGGGGTTCTACAGGCGGTGGCAACCGTTCCTAGACTATCTCGCGGAGCGTTAGAGGAAGGTCGGTCAGCAGCAGCAGCAACCTTTGGGGGGGGGGGGGGGGTTGGAGGGGACATCCTGGGAGGGGGGGGTGAAAGGGGGGACTGCCTGGGAGGGTGGATGAGCAAGAGATAACATGAAGGGTTGGGGAAACTGGCACGTACGGGTGAGGGCCAGTGTACAAAGCTGTGTAAATATATCATTTTGCCATGTATATATCTTGCTCTGCGCGATTTCTTGTTTTTTTTGTTACGGGGGGAGGGGTTATTGTTTGTAAGGGAGAAAAATTGTGTTAAAAAACTTTAATAAATATACTTTTTAAAAAAAAATACTATTTAGCCCACTGTGCTAAACCAGCCCTTTTTCGGCCGGCTGGAGAGGAACAGAATCAAATCTTCATTGTTAACAAAGGGTCTGGGGCCTGTTCATGGACAGTTGCCAGGAGCACAGCGGGAAGTCATTGCTGACTGTGATGCTGGTGAACAATCTTGTACAAGAAAGGATCAGCAATCAGAGTTACAGAGTGCACAAAGTTGCCATATCATAAGCAGAGCAGCTTGGTTATTTGAGGAGCGAGTGCTCTGGGTAATTGTGTGGACTGTGTGTCTGCCGTTTCTCTGCTTGCCTATCTGCTCCATTCCTCCAGACCATATCATGGCTGTTTGTTTGCTTTTTAAAATCACCCTTCAGATCTAGTTCCCACCTCCTCCCTGCACCCGCCGCCCATAATTGGCCTTCTGGGACTCGTCCATGGAATATCACTTTATCTCCGTATGCAGGGTCAGGACGTGGAAATTATCCCAATGTCAGGCTCCTGATCCAGGGCTGAAAAGTCAAACGTCCACCTCACACCTTTAGAGTGGAATGACTCATTCCAACTCTAACTGCACACTGAGCCTTGTCTCTCCCAGCTCCCTGGCCTGTACTGCCAAAGATACTCCTGAACTCCAATCATTTCCTAATTCCCACATTGTTGGATTTTAAAATTTCAATTTTGAATATCAGTACAAAATCAGAATGGTTATATAGATAGTTGTTTGAAATTCCCTCCAGTGCAACTCTTGAATTTCTGATGTGCATTTGACGTGGCATTAGGTTTCTCTCAGTTGGCAGGAAGTTGGACAATAACTCTTGGGGCACCACGACGTGCAACCGATGAAAGACCACCCACCTGAAACATTAACCCTGCTTTTCTGTCCCCACAGATGCTGCCTGGCCTGCTGAGATTTCCCTAGCATTTCCTGGTTTTGGCTGTGGCAATATGGGAAGTGAAAGAATGCGGAGACACTTCCAGAACTTCTACATGATTGTGGCCTTTTAGCAGCTGGACAAAGGGCCATGATGCGGATCATCTCCTGGTTGGTTTGTGCTGGATGAGTAATGTAAGATAAATTTCTCATCACCGAGAGTGAAAAGCCTAAACTGCTGCAAAATCTCAATGACTAAAACCTGCTTCCTGACCATTGCTTTGGCTTTTAAGGAAAGCAATGAACTGTGACTCTTTCAAACCCACAGCCCAGAAATTGATATCCAGCGTGAGGTCAGAATAGTAGCTGCTGTGAAATCCAATGCGTCTGAAAGGTTCAAATGTTCGTGCTTCAAGGAACAGGCAACCTAATTTAGAATATAGGGTGACCTATTTAACAGATTCGGTCTCTTTTGTAGGACATGAGGATTGTGCCACAGTAAGATCAAGGCTCTGGGTTCAGGACACATTCCAGAAACCTGAGCAAAATAACTAGGCTGACACTCCTGTGTGATATTGAGGGAGTGCGCAGGAGGGGAGGCTGTTTTTAGATCACAATAAGACCGATTATCTGGTCCTTATCACATGGTTCTTATGGGAACTTGCTGTGCATAAGTTGATTGCTGCCTTTCCTGCATTACAACAGTGATTACATTTCAAAAGCACTTCATTGGCTGTAAAGCACTGTAGCCAGATTCCCCCACCCCCCGCCCCCCGGCCCCAACCCCGCGACATGCTTTGCATAGCTGAGGCTGCCCCTCATTGGCTGCCGGCGGAATCTTCTGTTCCCGCTAAAATCTGCGGCATTTTGTATGGCTCGGCAGTCCCGCCGCCAGGAGGTGGGGGTGGGGGTGGGGGGGGGGTCACATTTGGCGGGACCAGAGGATTCCCGCTGGCGGCAGGGTCAGAAAATCCGGCCCTGAGTGCTGTAATTTTCGCCAGTTACTTTTTCTTGTGTGCAATGCAAAAGCCGTCTCCCAGAAACAAATCTCCGCCTCGCGGCGTAAAAGTGAAAGCTTCGCCTGGTCTCAAAATTTCATGCGGTGAGTAACACGAGATCCCAACGGGAACACAAGAATTAGGAGCATGGGTAAGCCATTCAACCCTTCAAGCCTGCTCCGCTATTCGATAAGACCATGGCTGGTCCGATTTGCACCCTTATCTCCACTTCCCTGCCTGTGCAACCTCCCACCCCACTTCCCACCCCCAGAACCCTTGACTCTCTACTTAATCAAAAAATCTGTCTATCTTGGCTTTGAATTGATTCAATGACACAGACTCCACTGCCGCCTGGGTGAGAATTACACAGACTGACAATCATCTGAGAGAAGAAACCTCTCTTCATCCCTGTCTTAAATGGGGTACCCCTAATTTGTAAGCTATGTCCGTTAGGAATATAAAAACATAGGAATTGGGAGCAGAAGTAGGCAATTCAGCCCTTCAAGTCTGCTCCGCCATTCAATCAGATCATGGTTGATTTCTTCCTTGTCTTAAATCCACTTCCCTGCTTGTTCCTCATTTCCCTTTCACCTGTTTTTTAAAATCAGAAATATATCTATCTCCTTCTTGAAACCATTCAATGACTCAGATTCCACCGCACTATGGGGCAGCGAGTTCCACAAATTCATCACCCTCTGCGAGAAGTAGTTCCTCCTCATTTCAGTTCTAAATCTATTGCCTCTCAACCTATATCATAGAATTCCTGCAGTGCGGAAGGAGGCCATTTGGCCCATCGAGTCTGCACAAACTCTCTGAAAGAGCACTCTATCTAGGTCTAACTCCCTGACCTATCCCCGTAATCCAACCTAAACATGGGGCACTAAGGGGCAATTTAACATGGTCAATCCTCCCAACCTGTACAACGTTGGATTGTGGTGGGGAAAGCAGAACACCCGGAGGAAACCCACACAGACACGGGGAGAATGTGCAAACTCCACACAGACGGTCACCCAAGGTCAGAATTGAACACGGGTCCCTGGCGCTGTGAGGCAGCAGTGCTATTCACTGTGCCACCGTGCGGCCCTATCTGTGCCCTCCCATTCTAGATTGTCATATAAGGGGGAACATTTGGCCTACATTTACATTATGAATCACCTTTATTATCTTATTTACCTCGATCAGATCCTCTCTCACCCTTCTAAACCCTTGTGCAAGTATAAGCCCAAACTGTTTAATCTCTTCTCATGTGTCAACCCCTTCAGCCTCGGAATCAATCTGGTGAACCTCCGCTGAACTGCGGCCAATGTCACCACATCCTTCCTCAAATAAGGAGACCAAAACTGGACACATCCTCTAGATGTGGTCTCACCACCACCCTATACAATTGCAACAACACATCTCTACTTTTATACTCCAGTCCTTTTGCAATAAACGCTAACATTCCATTTGCCTTTTTAATTATATGCTGTACCTGCAGACACACTTTCTGCGATTCATGAACAAAGGCCCCCAGATCCCTCTGCCCAGACACATTTTGAATCTGCTTTCCATTTAAATAATAATTTGCCTTTCTATTTTTTCGGCCAAAATGGATAATCTCACACTTATCACATTTTGACCCAATCTCCTAGCCTATCTATATCCATCTGTAAAATATTTATCTCCTCTTCACTGCCTGCTTTCCCACCTATTTTAGCGTCATCTGCAAATTTTGCTACGTTACACCCTGTCCCTGCTTGTAGATCATTTATATAGATTGTAAGCAGTTGAGGTCCAAGGACTGACCCCTGTGGCACCCCACTAGGTACAATTCACCAGCCAGAGAAGGTCCCATTTATCCCGGCCCTCTGCTTTCTGTCAGCCAGCAATCCTCAATCCAATCTAGTACTCTACCCCCAATCCCCTGCGATCTCACCTTCTGGACCAGTCTTTTATGCAGCACCCTATCAAACATCAAACACCTTCTGGAAGTTTAAACTACTTCTGGAAGTAGGATCCGCTAGTTTTATTGCCTCTCAATAAAACTAGATTTAGATTCCCACATAAATGTTCTTCATTTCCACCCAATAAACCATTTTTGTTATTTTTGGCGATGTTACATTGGGTGGCATTGTCCAGTCTTGTCGTGGGGGATGGGGGCGGGAGGTTGCGTTGTGAGCAGTAACGTAAAATTTGGCTTTCCAACCAAAATTCCATTAACTTCCAGCGGCACTGGAAAATCCTAGTTGCAAAGGAGGACAGAAGATTTTGGCCATTATCTTTGTTCGCTGAACACAGAACTAAATGGATTGGTTAAAAGAGAGCGATCGCTATCCACATATCGGGATGTGTCTGAGGCAATGTAATAGATCAACATCTTGACACCTCCAATGTCATTCTCAGTTTCTTTCCAGATAATTAGGGACAAGCTGAACTTAAGGCAAGTTTGGATAATTTTATATTCTTCATCTTATCTTTCAAACCTGTGGGCTGTTTGGGAAATTTTGAGTCTGTAATGATTAATGAAAAATATTCAGGTTCCCTTTCCTCTCAGAATAGTTTGGACAGTAGAGTAACTAAATATAGCCAAACATGACACATATTCCTCTGGGGAATTGACAGGGTGAGCCACAAAATGAGATGTGCAGCAATTACGCATTTAACCCCTTCCTGTTATCTTTATTTCTGTCTTCATTTTCAAACAGGGACGCAGCCCATCACCCCCAGCAGCCTGCTTTAACTGACTGAAAGCAGTCAGGACTTTCTGATATCATCCCTGAAGCTTGCTTTGTCTGTCAATTGTTTAAAAAGTAAAACAAAAACATTTAGAGTACCCAATTCATTTTTTCCAATTAAGGCGCAATTTAGCATGGCTAATCCACATCTTTGAGTTGTGGGAGTGAAACCCACGCAAACACGGGGAGAATGTGCAAACTCTACACGGGCAGTGACCCAGAGCCTGGATCGAACCCGGGTCCTCACACTGTGAGGCAGCAGTGCTACCCACTGCGCCACCGTGCTGCTAATTTGATAAAATTCACCTTGAATTTCATCCCAAGGTGGGACACTGCGATATTGTGAAATTTGTGGGGGAGGATTTCTGGCCCTGTTACGCTCTGGCGCAAATCCCGTTATGGCCGGAAACTCTTATGAGAGGGTCATAACGGGATTTGTGACTGGCAGACCTCTTAATGAGTTCTTCCCCGCCCCACTACACCCCCCCCCCAAAGACCCCAGCGACAGAAGCACTATCATACATTTTAATGTATTTACATGTTCAACATCAGCTTTGCCCCAAATCTTCTGGAGATCAGGCATAATGGCCCCGCCAGGAACCCGGAGGCCAGTGTGGCCCCAGTTGGTCAGGGACATGCCTGGCACCCTGGCAGTGCCAACTTGTTAGTAACAATCTGGCAGTGCCAACCTGGCAGTGTCAACCTGGCAGTGCCAACATAGCAATGCCAAAATGTCTGTTAACCTGTCAGTGCCAACATGGAAATGCTAGGTTGGCACTGCGCTGAAGTGAATGGGGTCTAATGGGGGCAGAGCCAGGGGCATGGCCTATAGGGCGATCCATTGGAAGGGTCCCAATGCCAGTGATCCTAGCAGGGAATTAATGATAGAGATCCTTGGGCGGGAGGGGGGGTGGGGGTCAATTCCGACAATCATTGAGGAGGGGTCCTGATGTCTGTGAGGGACGGTGGGAGAGGGGCCTTTAACTCCCTTTAAAAATGCCCCCGGCCTCTGTGGAGCCAAGCTGCCTGTGTCTTTAGGCCCCGCCCCCTCACAATGCTGGCACAAAACACACCACGCGTTCTAAAAAATGGTAACGTGTGGGAAGATCTTGACAGAAAAGCTGCCGGTTTTTCTGGGGAGAAACAGGCAGGGTTTCAGTCAGAACCTGACATTTTGTCATTTTGGGGGAAAACCTCGCCCTGTATTGTTGAAACCACAATGACACCTGAGCTTTCAACTGGTGAAAGGGTAATTACGTTGAGATCAAAGATCAGCTATGATTGCATTGAAAGGCAGACCAAACTCAAAGGCCTGAATTGCCTCCTTCTGCATCTTTTTCTTTAAAAAAAAATAAAAAATGTTTTATTCATTTATGAGATGTGGGCATCACTGGTTAGGCCAGCATTTATTGTCCATCCTTGGTGCCCTTCAGAAGGTGGTGCTGTTGCCTTCTTGAACCGCTGTCGTTGAAGTGTAGGTACACCCACTGTGCTATTAGGGAGGGAGATCCAGGATGTTGCCCCAGTGACAGTGAAGGAAAGTGACATATTTCCAAGTCAGGGTTGTGAGTGACTTGGAGGGCACCTCCAGGTGGTGGGGTTCCCAGGTATCTGCTGCTCTTGTCTTTCTAGATGGTAGTGGTCGTGGGTTTGGAAAGTGCTGTCGAAGGAACCTTGGTGAATTACTGCAGTGCATCTTGTAGATGGTACACACGGCTACCACTGTTCGTCAGTGGTGGAGGGTTTGAATGTTTGTGGAAGGGGGAGCAATCAATCGGGCTGCTTTGTCCTGGATGATGTTGAGCTTCTTGAGTGTTGTTGGAGCTGCACTCATCCAGGCAAGTTGAGAGTATTCCATTACACTCCGGAATTGTGCCTTGTCGATGGTGGACAGGCTTTGGGGGGTCAGGAGGTGAATTACTCGCCGTAGCATTCAGCTCTTTTATCCGTGTTTGAACCAAGGCTGTAATGAGGTCAAGAGGTGAGTGACCCTGACGGAACTCAAACTGAGCGTCCATGGGCAGGTTACTGCTGAGTAAGTGCCGCTTGATAGCACTGTTGATGACTCCTTCCATCACTTTGCTGATGATGGAGAGTAGACTGATAGGGCGGTAATTGGCTGGTTGGATTTTTCCTGTTTCTTGTGTACAGGACACACCTGGGCAAGTTTGCATGGGTAGATGCCAGTGTTGTAGCTGTCACCATTATCTGTCATTTTTATTCATTTTTTAACAATTTATACATAAAATAAAACAATGCAAAACAAGAACAGCAGGAACCCTCCCACTCTACCAACTAATAGCCCAAAAACATAAAGAATAGCCGCCATCCCCCCCACCCAACCCCCATCTTCCTAGCAGCTGATGGTAACCAACTCTGTTAAATGAGGAATAAACAGACCCCATCTCTTTTGGAATTCCTCAATCGCCCCCCCTCAAGGTAAAGTTAGCTTCTCCAAATACAGGGGAGGGGTCTGCATTGGCTGACGCCGAAATCGGGAAATGCTATTGGGCGGAGAATCGGTTCCGATGCCGAAATTGCGGTGGGGTGGGGGGGCCTAGGCTACCAACAACATCTGCCCATTCCCCGCCCCCCTCCCCGCGTGTCCCCTCTGTGGCCGCCCAGCCCAGCCTACCCCTCACACCCATCTGACAGAGCACCAAGGCAGGTTGTAACAGTGTAAACAAGTGTTTAATGTTACAACATATATACAGGTTTGTGCCCTAGCCCCTATAACTAAACTGAGCCCTGCACCCATGCCAACTTAACTGGTGTCTAACTTTCTGGCCTTAGGGGCCCTAACGCTACAACTTGGTGGATCCCCAGGCGGTACATCAGGAGTGGAAGCGGCCTGCTGTGATTTCTGGGGTAACCGGGGCCTGGATGGGCCCGGCTGCTGCTTGGGTGTCCCAGGTGCCGTGGTGCCATCCTGTCCGCTGCCCACCAGATGCACCAGGGACAGGAGGGGAGGGGGGGAGTACAAGGTGCTGTGGTGTTCCGGCACCTCCCCTGCGAGGGTCACTTGCATGGTCCCTATCACCTCCTCCTCCCTGAGGGTACCCGGTGGCCTCCGGGGACTCCATGGGATGGGGGAGTGAACGGAGCTATACTCTGCGCCTCCCCGACACCTGCCGCTGCCAGTCCTGGAGGCCCGCCCTGGCCTCGACCAGGGTCCACATGCTAGCGGCATGGAGCACAGGGAATGAACCATTCCCATCTGGGTCTGTGCCACATCGGCCAGGGCCTGGGCAATGCCGCCGATGTTCCCAGCCATGGCCTGCTGTGACTGGGCCACGCTAAGGAGCGCCGCTGCGATTTCCAGGTGGCTCTGGCACATGGCTGCCTGTGAGGTGGCAACCCTGTTCTGGGCCTCGGCCAGCGCCTGCACAGAATAGACATGCTGATCCATAGTCCAAATCCTCGCCCTCCACCGCGGACACCACCCGTGCAGTGATTGTCATGACGGCATGCATGGTCGTCACTACCTCCTCCACCTGCGCCTGCAGGTACTGGATGCTCGCCGATAATCCCTCATGTAGTGCCTGGCTCTGCGACTGCATCACAATCAATGGAACTGTAATTTCCAGAACCCCAAAACCTGTCCGGATGGCAGCTCGTCCCTGGGCTCGGCCTGCCCTCCGTCCGTCTGCCTCCTCGGGTGTTTCTACCTCCACCTGCTGTACTGAATCAGCTGCGTGGTGCGCATCTGATAGTGTCCCAGGAGCCTCTTCACTAAAGTGCCCAACCGAGGTGGGTGTCTCTGGGGTGGTGGAGGGTGTTGGAGACAGCTGTGACGGGAATTCTGTGCCTATATCGGACTCGAGCTCCGGGGTCTCCTGAGTCACGGGTCGAGGGCTGCTGTCCGAGCTGCTCGCCTCGTCACTGCTCGGCTCATGATGGGGGGCTCCAGCTGTGGCACTGGCTGGGGGCGGGGCGACACCGGATGGACCCACCCCATCACCAGCAGGTCCTGCAAGACACAAGGCAAGATGCTTGATTAGACAGCAGGCTGGGAGGGTGGTGAGTGTGATGCTGCAGGTGAAGGTGGTGTGGGGTGAGGGCGAGGGCATGGGTGAGGGTGGTGTGGGGGTGAGGGTTGTGTGGGGATGAGGGCGGTGTGGGGGTGAGGGTGGTATGAAAATGAAATGAAATCAAAATTGCTTATTGTCACAAGTAGGCTTCAAATGAAGTTACTGTGAAAAGCCCCTAGTCGCCACATTCCGGCGCCTGTTCGGGGAGGCTGGTACGGGAATTGAACCGTGCTGCTGGCCTGCCTTGGTTTGCTGTCAAAGCCAGCGATTTAGCCCTGTGCTAAACCAGCCCCTTGTATGGGAGTGAGGGAGGTGCGGGGGTGAGGGTAGTGTGGGGGTGAGGGTGGTGTGGGGTGAGGGTGGTGTGGGGGTGAGAGTGGTGTGGGGTGAGGGTGGTGTGGGGGTGAGGGTGGTATGGGGGTGAGGGTGGTATGGGGGTGAGGGTGGTATGGGGGTGAGGGTGGTATGGGGTGAGGGTGGTGTGGGGGTGAGGGTGGTGTGGGGGTGAGAGTGGTGTGGGTGGTATGGGGTGATGTGGGGGTGAGGGTGGTGTGGGGGTGAGGGTGGTGTGGGTTGAGGGTGGTATGGGGGTGAGGGTGGTGTGGGGTGAGGGTGGTGTGGGGGCGAGGGTGGTGTGGGGCTGAGGGTGGTGTGGGGTGAGGGTGGTGTGGGGGTGAGAGCGGTGTGGGTGGTATGGGGGTGATGCGGGGGTGAGGGTGGTGTGGGGTGAGGGTGGTGTGGGGGTGAGAGAGGTGTGGGTGGTATGGGGTGATGTGGGGGTGAGGGTGGGGTGGGGGTGAGGGAGGTATGGGGTGAGGGTGGTGTGGGGTGAGGATGGTGTGGGGTGAGGGTGGTGTGGGGGTGAGTGTGGTGTGGGGGTGAGGGTGGTGTGGGGGTGAGGGTGGTGTGGGGGTGAGGGTGGTGTGGGGGTGAGAGTGGTGTGGGGGTGAGGGTGGTGTGGGGGTGAGGGTGGTGTGGGGGTGAGGGTGGTGTGGGGGTGAGGGTGGTGTGGGGGTGAGGGTGGTGTGGGGGTGAGAGTGGTGTGGGGGTGAGGGTGGTATGGGGGTGAGGGTGGTATGGGGGTGAGGGTGGTGTGGGGGTGAGGGTGGTGTGGGGGTGAGGGTGGTGTGGGGGTGGTGTTGCTGGGGGCTGGACACATGAGTTACGGGAAGCTGCAACTCAGCAGGGTCTCACCACCTCACCGGCGGCCGACCTCCACCTCGGTGCCCTCTCTTTCCTCGGGGCTGCTGACCACGTCCAGGGCCCTCCGCTCTGCCACAGTGAGGGGCCGCAGGTCTGGCCCCCGGTCCCCCTCCAGATTTCTCCCACTCCCGGGGATTATGAGCTACCTTTTCCTGGGGGCCTGTGGTGGCGGGGGTGGGGAGGGTGGGGGGGTGGGGGGGTGCTGCTCAGTGACCAGGGCACGCGGCCATGGCAGCTGGTATGGGTGCCGACATGTGGTGCAGGGTGGTGCATGCATTTCACATTGGAATCAATTGTGTTCCAAGTGGCACCCGTGTTAGCCCCTTAACAGTCTCTGAATACGGTCCAGGTGTGGCACCAGTTTTGCTGTTGTGGATCTCTATGAATCCTGCGGCAGCGTCAACACAGTCACAGGAACAGAAGATCCCGCCAAGGAACTCCTTCAGGTCCCAAGTCAAACTGAGGCACAGGGCAGAGAGGCTGACCTCCACCCCAACAGAACCCACCTGCGAGCAATCAGCGATGCGAAGGCTAAAACATCTGCCCCCGTTTCCGTCTGCAGCTCCAGCAAGTCCGACACCCCAAATATGGCCCCCGGAGGACTGAGCTCCAAATGCAAGTGCCGGATCGCCGACATGGTGCTGAAAAACAACCCCAAAATTTCTCCAAATATGGGCACGACCAGAACATACGTACATGATTGGCCGGACCTCTCCCACACAGCTCGCAAATGTCCTCCACCCCCTCAAACAACCAGCTCATCCTTAATCTCGTCAGGTGCGCCTTGTGCACCACCTTTAACTGTATCAACCCTGTGGTGTTGGGTGCTCTGGTGCACAGATGAGCCAACACAGTTGTATGTGGTACAACTCTATTTTATTTTAACTCTTATAATACAGTTCGTTCTGGATGCTCTGCACGTGCTGTCTCCCTGAGTGTGTCGTGTAGCAGGTCTGTCCTGGTCCTCCTCTCCAGCTAATACTGACCACCAGGTGTCGTGTTTGTGCTTTTATATCTTTCTGTGATTGGTTGTGGTGGTGTGTGTTCTGATTTGTCTGTTGGTGTGTCTATCATGATGTGTGTGTTTGAGTATCATGACATCCCCCCTATTTACAAAGATATGTGCCTACGTGGTTATAAATATAATCGTGTCGTGAGTGCATCTAAGAGTGTGTGCGTGTGTTGTGTACAGCGTGTGTATATGACGTAACTATTTACATGGGGCGATGTCGGGTGCGTCACACTAACAAGGTTGTACCATAACAAAACATGAATGCGAGAAAAAAAAAAACCAACTTGAACAGTGGTCCGGTCAGACGATATCTGGAACGATAAACAACAACAGGTTATAATACAGAAGTGTTTGACTTTTTGAACGAATGAACAGCGTTATAAGTCCAGTCTAATGGGTGACCGCCTCAAGAATAGGCTGGTCCTCAAGCCGGTTCAGCTGTGGAGATTTGGGTTCACACTGGTTCACCTTGGACTGTTGGAGGTGATGCTGTTGCCGAAGTCTCTACTTTTCTATTTGTTGTACTTCGTGCAGTGCTTGGTTTTTCATTCGTGCAAATATAACATTCAACATCTTTGTTAGTGTTGCCTTGGCTGTGGTTTGGTACTGGTGGCGATGGAAGGGGCATGATCCGTGGCATCTCCACGAAGTCATCCTTGGGAACCAGTGGAGGATCCGGCGTGTGCGTACGGTTCAGTTGCAAGCGTGGAAGGCGGCGCAAAGCTCGCTGATTGCGCCTACACACCAATCCATCCGCCCTGCATGCCAGGAACAAGGTGGAGTCTTTTTTCTTTTTATGTTTGTGGTGGACGGCATCTTGTAGCCGATGGGTCGTTGCCATCGAAGTAGCACCATCACCAATATCATGCAAGGCGATGACTGTGCCAGATGTGGAAGTTGGCCGAGACCGTGCACGCTGGTTCCGGCCACCTGCTGTGCCGGAAGGGCGACTCCGCAGAGAAACGTCGAAGCATGTCGCCTTGGAGAGAGAATTGTTGCTCGCATCAACGTCTGGCGATGGCGCAAATTGGTGTGTCCGTCTTGGACCGCCGGTGCTGGTCGCCACTGCCTACCCAGTGGGACTGCCACGCGATCCATTCCCTGTCGCCGTGGCATCCGCCGTCACCCTGAGCGTGCCATCACCGAGGCCGCGACACCGCCCGTCCGGAGCAAGGTCTGGCGTGCGCAAATCAGAGTCGGCGCTTGGCTGCTCCCCATCTGGAGTCCGGTCTGCCTTCTGTCGATGCTCCCCGTCCGGAGTCCCAACAGGTTCACTGGAGGCAGTCGAGATTCCCTGA
Source organism: Scyliorhinus torazame (assembly GCF_047496885.1). Taxonomy (NCBI): domain Eukaryota; kingdom Metazoa; phylum Chordata; class Chondrichthyes; order Carcharhiniformes; family Scyliorhinidae; genus Scyliorhinus; species Scyliorhinus torazame. The sequence goes on along the minus strand of NC_092707.1, from coordinate 277,678,392 downwards.
AGCTGCACTTCTGGAGTCAGAACATGCAGGAATGCACCAACCAGTGGAGAGGCTCGAGCCATCGAGGGTGGAAGCGATGCGCCGCCACCGCAGTCGTCAGTGGTCCCACCGTGATCGTCGAGTGCCTCGGTACGCACTAGGCGAGGTCTGTCACCTTGCACCTTTTGCATGGGAAGTGGGATGCTGTCGTCACTCGTCTCACATCCCGTGGATAGATCCTCATTAGCAGCTTGCTGTTCACTAGGGTTGGGTAAATTGTCAGAGTTTTCATCTGGTGGTGCACACCATGTCGGTGGACTGTCATTGTCTTGCCGTTGTCCTTCATTTGGGCTTTTCTTCTTTGGAATTTTAAATCTTCCCCCAGACATTGCAGAACCTTGTTTATTACCCCCAAATTCTCCCATATGTATGGTCTCGAATATAGGATCCAATGTTTCTATCGACATTGTACTATTTTCCAAAGAACATTCCGTTTCACTTTTCTTCTCAGGTACCTCATATGTATCTTTGTCTAATGTACATGCCTTCATGGTCTCTGGGTCTGATTTTGCTGGGACTGGCATGGTCACAGTCTCTCTTTTACTGTTCTCAATTGCCCACATTATACTCCCCATACATAACTGCTTAATCACTGGGGTTAGTGTGGTACAATGGATAATCGGGTCGACCTTATCTGCATCTTCACCATTAGTGGAAAGCACACTTGGTTCACTTGAAACTGCTGCGGGTTTTAAATTCGTTATCTGGCTGCTCGATGTCGGTGTCCTCAGGATTCTTGCTCCAATGTTCTGCTCAATAATCAGTGGAGTGTGTATAGGTTCAATGCAATTAATGTTCCCCTCAAGGTTTGAAGAGTCATTACTGACTAACTGCTGGTCTCCGAAGTTGGGACTTTGCGGCGTTGTGTTGAAGGGAGACATTTGTCCCTGCTGTAGATATGATTCAGGTTGTGTTATTTCCATTACCTGAGGATCAATGTCTTGTCCATTTTTTCAATCCGTACTAAAACACTGGCAATTCTCAGTCTGCTCCTTGCAAGTTAAACATTCAATTAATTTCTTTAGCAAATCCTCAGCATCCTTCTGTGACCGTGCAGCATTATTAATCTCTGTTCGGCTATAATGATCCTGAAGGTCAGCGCATAAACCTTTTTTCTTCGGGCTTGGAAGAGACGATTCCTTTGGCTTGTCTTCAGTTGGGCTTGAACAGTCTTCAGCGCTGTGCCCTTCATTGTAGCATGAGAGACCGTCATGGTCATGCTGCTGTGTAGTGGAGCATGGTAGGCTGTTATAGCCTTCTTGCTGTTCACGTGAGCATGGCAGACTTGCATCGTCTGCCGCTGGTTGGTCAGGAGAGGTTGCTAGACCCTCATGGTCTTGTTCCTGCAAGGACCGCACATTGGAGTCTTGCGTTGCTTCTATCGTGGAGGCTGTCCACGAGCTCTCTGTGGAGGCTTGTGACACTGGAGTCACTTCTTGTTCGTGCAAGGACTGCGCTCTGGAGTCTTGCGTTGCTTCTATCGTGGAGGCTGTCCACGAGCTCCCTGTGGAGGCTTGTGACTCTGGAGTCACTTCTTGTTCATGCAAGGACTGCGCCCTGGAGTCTTGCGTTGCTTCTATCGTGGAGGCTGTCCACGAGCTCTCTGTGGAGGCTTGTGACACTGGAGTCACTTCTTGTTCGTGCAAGGACTGCGCTCTGGAGTCTTGCGTTTCTGCAATTGTGGAGTCTGTCCACGAGCTTGCTGTGGAGGCTTGTGACACTGGAGTCACTTCTGGTTCATGCGAGGACTGCGCTCTGGAGTCTTGCATGTCTTCTTTCATAGAGTCGGGAACGTTGAGCGGGACGTGGACCACGCTCTGTGTGGCAGCAGGGCGCTCTCCGTGTGCTTGCAGCGCTCCCTGTCTGTTAATATCAGGCTGCAGCATCATCCGGTACTGATAAGTTGGGACGTCATATCTGCTGGATTGAAGATCCTCAAATCCGAAAAATGAATCCGCATCTGCGTCGGATTCAATGTGGGAGCCGCCAATGTGCAACACGAAAGGTTCGTCCGAGTCATAGTCGTATAGGACCACGGAGCTATCATTGGGCTCGCGAGGTCCGGAAACACTGTAAAGATCGTCATCGAGGTATTCGAGGTCGGAATCATCGGCTTGTGCGTAGGTAACTGCTTGTCAGAGGGTTCTTCGGAGGTCAAATTCATCTCCTGGGTCAATTTGCGGCAATGTGCTGTCATTCCAGGTGAGGGAAGGTTGTTTTACAGCTTTAACAGATTTTTGTTTTTTTGATTTGGGACGTTTCCCTTTTAAAGAAGTCAGAAATAGGAAAGGAGCAGTCACCTTGTTAGGAGTTTTCTGAAGTCAGAAATAGGAAAGGAGCAGTCACCTTGTTAGGAGTTTTCTATAGGCCCCCCAATAGTAGCAGAGATGTGGAGGAACAGATTGGGAAACAGATTTTGGAAAGGTGCAGAAGTCATAGGGTAGTAGTCATGGGCGACTTTAACTTCCCAAATATTGAGTGGAAACTCTTTAGATCAAATAGTTTGGATGGGGTGGTGTTTGTGCAGTGTGTCCAGGAAGCTTTTCTAACACAGTATGTAGATTGTCCAACCAGAGGAGGGGCAATATTGGATTTAGTACTGGGTAATGAACCAGGGCAAGTGATAGATTTGTTAGTGGGGGAGCATTTTGGAGATAGTGACCACAATTCTGTGACTTTCACTTTAGTAATGGAGAGGGATAGGTACGTGCAACAGGGCAAGGTTTACAATTGGGGGAAGGGTAAATACGATGTTGTCAGACAAGAATTGAAGTGCATAAGTTGGGAACATAGGCTGGCAGGGAAGGACACAAGTGAAATGTGGAACTTGTTCAAGGAACAGGTGCTACGTGTCCTTGATATGTATGTCCCTGTCAGGCAGGGAAGAGATGGTCGAGTGAGGGAACCATGGTTGACAAGAGAGGTTGAATGTCTTGTTAAGAGGAAAAAGGTGACTTATGTAAGGCTGAGGAAACAAGGTTCAGACAGGGCATTGGAGGGATACAAGATAGCCAGGAGGGAACTGAAGAAAGGGATTAGGAGAGCTAAGAGAGGGCATGAACAATCTTTGGCGGGTAGGATCAAGGAAAACCCCAAGGCCTTTTACACATATGTGAGAAATATGAGAATGACTAGAGCGAGGGTAGGTCCGATCAAGGACGGTAGCGGGAGATTGTGTATTGAGTCTGAAGAGATAGGAGAGGTCTTGAATGAGTACTTTTCTTCTGTATTTACAAATGAGAGGGGCGATATTGTTGGAGAGGACAGTGTGAAACAGATTGGTAAGCTCGAGGAAATACTTGTTAGGAAGGAAGATGTGTTGGGCATTTTGAAAAACTTGAGGATAGACAAGTCCCCCGGGCCTGACGGGATATATCCAAGGATTCTATGGGAAGCAAGAGATGAAATTGCAGAGCCGTTGGCAATTATCTTTTCGTCCTCACTGTCAACAGGGGTGGTACCAGGGGATTGGAGAGTGGCGAATGTCGTGCCCCTGTTCAAAAAAGGAACTAGGGATAACCCTGGGAATTACAGGCCAGTTAGTCTTACTTCGGTGGTAGGCAAAGTAATGGAAAGGGTACTGAAGGATAGGATTTCTGAGCATCTGGAAAGACACTGCTTGATTAGGGATAGTCAGCACGGATTTGTGAGGGGTAGGTCTTGCCTTACAAATCTTATTGAATTCTTTGAGGAGGTGACCAAGCATGTGGATGAAGGTAAAGCAGTGGATGTAGTGTACATGGATTTTAGTAAGGCATTTGATAAAGTTCCCCATGGTAGGCTTCTGCACAAAGTAAGGAGGCATGGGATAGTGGGAAATTTGGCCAGTTGGATAACGAACTGGCTAACCGATAGAAGTCAGAGAGTGGTGGTGGATGGCAAATATTCAGCCTGGATCCCAGTTACTAGTGGTGTACCGCAGGGATCAGTTCTGGGTCCTCTGCTGTTTGTGATTTTCATTAATGACTTGGATGAGGGAGTTGAAGGGTGGGTCAGTAAATTTGCAGACGATACGAAGATTGGTGGAGTTGTGGATAGTAAGGAGGGCTGTTGTCGGCTGCAAAGAGACATAGATAGGATGCAGAGCTGGGCTGAGAAGTGGCAGATGGAGTTTAACCCTGAAAAGTGTGAGGTTGTCCATTTTGGAAGGACAAATATGAATGCGGAATACAGGGTTAACGGTAGAGTTCTTGGCATTGTGGAGGAGCAGAGAGACCTTGGGGTCTATGTTCATACATCTTTGAAAGTTGCCACTCAAGTGGATAGAGCTGTGAAGAAGGCCTATGGTGTGCTCGCGTTCATTAACAGAGGGATTGAATTTAAGAGCCATGAGGTAATGATGCAGCTGTACAAAACCTTGGTAAGGCCACATTTGGAGTACTGTGTACAGTTCTGGTCGCCTCATTTTAGGAAGGATGTGGAAGCTCTGGAAAAGGTGCAAAGAAGATTTACCAGGATGTTGCCTGGAATGGAGAGTAGGTCTTACGAGGAAAGGTTGAGGGTGCTAGGCCTTTTCTCATTAGAGCGGAGAAGGATGAGGGGCGACTTGATAGAGGTTTATAAGATGATCAGGGGAATAGATAGAGTAGACAGTCAGAGACTTTTTCCCCAGGTGGAACACACCATTACAAGGGGACATGAATTTAAGGTGAAAGGTGGAAGATATAGGAGGGATATCAGAGGTAGGTTCTTTACCCAGAGAGTAGTGGGGGCATGGAATGCACTGCCTGTGGAAGTAGTTGAGTCGGAAACATTAGGGACCTTCAAGCAGCTGTTGGATAGGTACATGGATTACGGGAAAATGATATAGTGTAGATTTATTTGTTCTTAAGGGCAGCACGGTAGCATTGTGGATAGCACAATTGCTTCACAGATCCATGGTCCCAGGTTCGATTCCAGCTTGGGTCATTGTCTGTGCGGAGTCTGCACGTCCTCCCCGTGTCTGCGTGGGTTTCCTCCGGGTGCTCCGGTTTCCTCCCACAGTCCAAAGATGTGCGGGTTAGGTGAATTGGCCAATGATAAATTGCCCTTAATGTCCAAATTGCCCTTGGTGTTGGGTGGAGGTGTTGAGTTTGGGTAGGGTTCTCTTTCCAAGAGCTGGTGCAGACTCAAGGGGCCGAATGGCCTCCTTCTGCACTGTAAATTCAATGATAATCTATGATTAATCTAGGACAAAGGTTCGGCACAACATCGTGGGCCGAAGGGCCTGTTCTGTGCTGTATTTTCTATGTTCTATGTTCTATGTTCTATGTAAATTGGATTTGGGACGTTTCCCCTTTAAATTGGTGCGGTCTGGGGCCTCTGACATCCTGACGCTCGGTATGTAGCACGTAGGAAGCGACTGCGCATGCTCAGATCGCTGTTCCTTTAACGATGGCCGTTTTCTTGACTGCGCATGCGCAGCATCTCGCGCATGCGCAAACGAAACTTCCGGTTCTGCGCACTGCTCGCGCAACTGTGCTAGCGTGATACCTTTAGCAAGATGTCCACCGACCTTGACCCAGCCCTCTCTCAGGCCTGGGATTTCGGCCTCTGGGAATTCGGGCTCCGGGATCCCAGCCACGAGGTGAGTACTGCCGCTTTTCTTACCTTTACTTGCCGATTGGATTGCGTTTTCTTCACAGTACTTGGAGAATTTGTCCAGGACTGCCTGGTAATCGTACCTTTGCTGCCTCCTGAAGAACCTGAACCTTGTGAATATTTCTCTTGCCCTTGCACCGGCGATGGTGAGGAGAAATTCAATTTTTTCGCTATCATCCAGGTCTTGGAGTTCAGCTGCCACCAGGAACAATTCGAACACTTGCCGGAATCGCCGCCAGTTTTCGCGGAGATCGCCGTAGCACTGGAGCGGCTGCGGAACCGGGAGCTCTATCATTTTGCCTGGGCACTGCTGGTTGTCTGTGTACACTGAGGTATGCCGGCAGGTATCGATCCACTCCTGTACCATGTGGTGTTGGGTGCTCTGGTGCACAGATGAGCCAACACAGTTGTATGTGGTACAACTCTATTTCATTTTAACTCTTATAATACAGTTCGTTCTGGATACTCTGCACGTGCTGTCTCCCTGAGTGTGTCGTGTAGCAGGTCTGTCCTGGTCCTCCTCTCCAGCTAATACTGACCACCAGGTGACGTGTTTGTGCTTTTATATCTTTCTGTGATTGGTTGTGGTGGTGTGTGTTCTGATTTGTCTGTTGGTGTGTCTATCATGATGTGTGTGTTTGAATATCATGACAAACCCCAGCCTCGCACACGAGATTGAGGCATTCACCCTCTGCAACACCTCACATCACAGCCCTTCCTCCAGTGCCACCCCCTAGCTCCTCCTCCTACTTGACCTTAACCCCCTCCAGCAAAACCTTCCCATAAATCATCTCCAGGACCACATCCAACAAATGCGGAGCATGATCCAAAATGACAATCGGCGAGTATTCCGCTTTCCTCACCCCCGACAACAATGACCTCCCCATAATAAAGAAATCAATCCTCGAGTGTGCAATTTGCACTGGTGAGAAAAAGGAATACTCTCTGCCCCGGATGTAAGAATCGCTACGGGTCCGCTCCCCCCATCTCCTTCATAAACACCCTCACCACCACAAAGGAGCCAGCGAGCGCGACTTAGATCGATCCATCTTCAGATGCAACACTGCATTTAAATCCCCACCTAAAATTAAGTGATGTGTGCCCATGCTCAGAATGGCCCCCAACACGAGCAGCATAGTAGCACAAGGGCAGCACGGTAACACAGTGGTTAGCACGGTTGCTTCACAGCTCCAGGGTCCCAGGTTCGATTCCCGGCTTGGGTCACTGTCTGTGCGGAGTCTGAACGTTCTTCCCGTGTCTGTGTGGTTTTCCTCCCGGTGCTCCGGTTTCCTCCCACAGTCCAAAGATGTGCAGGTTGGGTGGATTGGCCATGATAAATTGCCCAGTGTCCAAAAAAAGGTTGGGTAGGGTTGCTGGGTTACGGGGATGGGGGGGGATGGGGTGGAGGGGTGGACATGGGTAGGGTGCTCTTTCCAAGGGCCGATGCAGACTCGATGGGCCGAATGGCCTCTTTCTGCACTGTAAATTCTATGATTCTATGAACATCCGCTTTATAAACCTCAAATCATCCCAATTCGGGGCACGCACACTAACCAACACCACCAACCTCCCTTCCAAAGCACCTGTTACTATAACGTACCTGCCATCCCGATCCACCACTGTCGTCTCCATCTGAAACCTAACTCTCTTATCCACCAATATCACTACCTCCCCGGGCCCTGCTATCAAAACCCGATTGATACACCTGATTCGCCCACCCCTTCCTAAACCTCTTTCCACTTCAAATGGGCCTCCTGCAACAGCACCACATCAGCTCTCAAGCTCTTCAAATGCGAGAAGACTCTCGCCCTCTTCACCTGTCCACCCAACCCCCACACTTTCCACATTACCATTTGGATGGGGATCTCTCACCCCCCTCCTCCTCCTATCAGCCATGATCGCACCCCCTGGTCTTGCCCCACAAGTGGAACAAAGCTCTACCTCTAGTCATCGTCAGCCAGCTATCCCTCCCCCTCCTCCCCTTTCCAGAAACCCCCCCGAACCACTTCCTCATGAAACTGCTCCTCTCTGAACACTCCCCATACCCCCACCATTTACACCTCCCAGGCCCATTGAAACCTGACCACATAGGCTCGGCCGGCCACTGCCCCTCCCCCAACAACTTGGCAAACATCTGCGCAAAGTACTCCGTCGGCCTCCGGCACTCCAGCCCCTCAGGCAGTCCGAAGATTCTGCCGCCATGACCTGTTCTCCAGGTCCTCCATTTTGGCTCTCAGTCCTTTATTACTCTCCTCCACCTTCTACAGCTCCTCTCCCATCGAGGTGAGCTGGTCAATATGCCATGACAATGCCCCCTTCAACACCTCTCCGTGCTCCCGCACCGCCGATGTCTTTCCAAGAGCCTCCTTTATCGGGGCCAGGGTATCGTCCACCAACTGTATGAGCGTTCCTATCATCTCCTTTCCATGCCGCTCAAAATGCTCATGAAACTGCCGCTCAAACTCCACCGCCATCACCTCGGCCAGCGTGTCCACCGTAATGGGCGCAGCCTCACCTGGCGAGTTTGCCCCCCGCCACCTTTCCTCACACAGAACTCCGCACTGAACTCAAACTCTCAGGCGGACGAGGTCTCATTCCGTATTCTTCCGTTAGGTCTTTGACATCCTCTCATTACCACAACTTTACTGGAGGCCGTTCATATAAAACTTCCCCCCACATCTGGGTGAAAAGAGCCAAAAAATGAAAGCTCTAGCAACATGAAATGAAATTCGCTTATTGTCACAAGTAGGCTTCAAATGAAGTTACTGTGAAAAGCCCCCAGTCGCCACATTCCGGCGCCTGTTCGGGGAGGTTGTTACGGGAATTGAACCGTGCTGCTGGCCTGCTTTCAAAGCCAGCGATTTAGCCCTGTGCTAAACAGCCCCGAGCATTATAGCAACATGTGACCTCCATCTATATGTCGCCATTGGAAGTCCCCTCCTGCATCGATTTCTCATACCTTTAACAACCCACAGGACATCCCAAAGTGCTTCACAGCCAATGAAGTACTGTTGCAATGCTGGAAAGCAGTAGCAAATCTGTGCACAGCAAGCTCACACTAATAGCAATGCGATAATGTCCAGATAATCTGTTTTTCCACATGTTGATTGGATTGGATTGGATTTGTTTATTGTCACGTGTACCGAGGTACAGTGAAAAGTATTTTTGTGCGAGCAGCTCAACAGATCATTAAGTACATGAGAAGAAAAGGGAATAAAAGAAAATACATAATAGGGCAACGCAACATATACAATGTAACTACATAAGCACCGGCATCGGATGAAGCATACAGGGTGTAGTGTTAATGAGGTCAGTCCATAAGAGGGTCATTTAGGAGTCTGGTGACAGTGGGGAAGAAGCTGTTTTTGAGTCTGTTCGTGCGTGTTCTCAGACTTCTGTATCTCCTGCCCGATGGAAGAAGTTGGAAGAGTGAGTAAGCCGGGTGGGAGGGATCTTTGATTATACTGCCCGCTTTCCCCAGGCAGCGGGAGGTGTAGATGGAGTCAATGGATGGGAGGCAGGTTCATGTGATGGACTGGGCGGTGTTCACGACTCTCTGAAGTTTCTTGCGGTCCTGGGCCGAGCAGTTGCCATACCAGGCTGTGATGCAGCCTGATAGGATGCTTTCTATGGTGCATCTGTAAAAGTTGGTAAGAGTTAATGTGGACATGCCGAATTTCCTTAGTTTCCTGAGGAAGTATAGGCGCTGTTGTGCTTTCTTGGTGGTAGCGTCGACATGGGTGGACCAGGACAGATTTTTGGAGATGTGCACCCCTAGGAATTTGAAACTGCTAACCATCTCCACCTCGGCCCCGTTGATGCTGACATGGGTGTGTACAGTACTTTGCTTCCTGATTGAGGGATTAAATATTGGCTCGGCACCGGGGGTCGGGGGTTGGGGAGGGGAGGGGGGAAACTGGACGACACACTTCTGCTCCTCTTGAAAAATAGCATCGTGGGATTTTTACATCCGCCTAAGTGGGTTGACAGGCCTCAATTTGACTTCTCATCTGAAAGACTGCATCTCCTGCAAAACACTTTTGAAGTATTGAAGCCTTTCACACTTAAGTGCAGGAGTAGGCCTTGAACCAACAACCTGCTGATTGCAAGGTGACAGTGCTGCCAATTAACCCACAGATGACCTATAGTGAGGCAATCTATGATTGAGTGCTACAACACCTGGTTGCAGTTCTGTGTTGAAGCTCATAGCAGAAAATTGTGTCATGCTGGATGTTTTATGTCCAGAGGGCGAGAGTCTTCCAGCATTTGAAGAGCTTGAGAGCCCGAGATGCTGCTGTTGCAGGAACAATAGAACATTTGTATGGAAGCTAACACTGGAAAAATTCCTGGGACGTGCAGTGGTTAATATTTGGTCACGTTCTGTTTATATCACAGCATTCCAGCCTCAAATCCCATTGCTCGATTCTCCAGCCGTTCCAGTGTCCTTGTTTATTCCACTGAGTTTGAGAAACGTCTCTCTTTTATAACTCGATTGTACTTTTCAATTATTTCAATATCTAACGGTAATATAATTCATTCATATCTTAAGTTATTTCTTCACAATATTCAATCCCCACGGTGGTTAGCACTGCTGTCTCACAGCGCCAGGGATCAGGGTTCGATTCCCACCTCGGGTGACTGTCTGTGTGGAGTGTCATAATATACGCCAGTATATCATGGTGCAGACCCCACACACTGATGGACACACAGCCAGACCAATCAACACACACAACACTGTAGCCAATCACCAGTTAGAGCACACTCACTATAAAGATAGGGGGCATCAGAGTTCCCGCTCATTCGGGATGCAGCCTCCTACAAGGACAGAGCTTACAGCTTACAGCACAGATCCTCACCATGTACTGAGTGCATAGACTGGTTCGGACAGGCATAGGTCTTTAGTTTAATCTAACATCATGTTAACCCACAGTGAAAGTATGTTCAACAGTTTCTAATTTAATAAAATAGTGTTGCACTATTTTAAGTGTTAGTGGCCTGTATGTGTTCCATGGATCCAGAGCACCCAACACATCATGGAGTTTGCACTTTCTCCCCCAATCTGAATCTAAAATCCGGGCGCTCCCGTTTCCTCCTGCAGTCCAAGGATGTGAAAGTTAGGTGGATTGGTCATGCTAATTTTTCCCTTAGGGTGGGGTTGGAAGAATAGGGCGGAGAATTGGGCCTAGGTAGGGTGGTGCAGACTTGATGGGCCGAATGGAATCCTTCTGCTCTATAGGGATTCTATAAAATTGTACAAAACATCCCCCATGTTGAATTCTGTTCTGCAATGGGGAACTAAAGTCGCCGGCCAGAGCGGCTCCTCAGAGATCGGGGTGCCATTTTGAAAGGATGCCCCGATGTCAAAGTGAGCTTGAGGGTCCCCTACACCCCCGCCACCCAAGGGCAATGTGACCCCCTGCAGACATGGGCATCACCCCCAAACCTCGACCCCTGAGGGGCAACCTGCCCCCTCATCAGTACAATCTGCATGAGACCCCCTCCACCACCCAAGCATGCAAGCATGAGGGTGACCCTGCCCCCCATCCATCCATCCTTGCAGGGATTGGGGCATCCCCCCTCCCCCCGCCCAAGTAAGCATACCCCACTCTGGAGTCACTGAGGGGCCCCCAACATTAGGGCTTTCCCTCAAAGTCCCCATCCTTTCAGCATCCTCCCCCTTTCAGAACACACCCACTTTACCCCCAACCTTCATGACACCGCTGTCAAAATATACACCAGTATATCATGGTGCAGACACACACTGATGGACACACAGTGGGACCAATCAACACACAGAACACCGCAGCCAATCACCAGTTAGAGCACACGCACTATAAAGACAGGGGGCATCAGAGTTCCCGCTCATTCGGGTTGCAGCTAGCTAGGAGCACAGAGCTCACAGCCTGCAACACAGACATTCACCATGTGCTGAGTGCATCGACTGGTTAGGACAAGGCAAAGGTCTTTAGTTAAAGCTAGTATCGTGTTAACCCACAGTCAGAGTATGTTAAACAGTTAATGATTCAATAAAATAGTGTTGCACTATTTCAAGTGTTGGTGACCTGTATGTGTTCCACGGATCCAGAACATCCAACACAACAACCGCTTCATACCCCTCTTTATCCCCACCCTTCATACCCCCCTTCACCCCCCTTTAATGGGCATGGTCGCCTCAGGCCTTGCCCCTTGGCACTGCCAACCTGGCTCGTGGGTGTCGTGGATTGGGTGAGACGCATACGGCCTGACGTGAAGCCCGTTTTGGGCATCTCCCCCGATGCTCCCGGCGGAAAGGGATCAGCATGGGGAGCAATGTGATGGGAAAATCACACCTAACATTTCAGGCCAATGAACTTTTTTTCACAACTAGGAAAAGTTGCATGTCTGATGAGTTTAAAACAGCTATGGAGCCTGGGGAGGGTGGTGGGGAGAAGAGATCCCGATGGACAGAGGAGAAGATCTGCAAAAGGATAGAAGGCAGGAGAAATTAAATGATAAAAGGGATGATGGTGCGAGACAGAAGGAGATGGTCATGGAACAAATAAAGAAACAAAAGATGTTCTCGAAGAGGTGCAAGTGGCAAACAGCTAAATCATTATCTTTTTTTTTAAAATATATTTTATTCAGAATTTTGTGGCCAAACATAACAGTACATAGTTTTTCTTTTGAACAACAACAAAGCAATATAAATAACCGTGGCCAATTTTAAACAAATAAATAAATAATATATAAACAGAAACATAAGCAAAACTGAATGGCAACTGCCTTGTCAAAAATAGTTACTCTTCAAAGATACAATGCAACAATCCAAGATACAATTACCTATAACAAGTGTCTATACATATACAATGACATCCCTGAGAGTCCGTCTGGTTCCTCCACACGCCCCCCCCCCCCCCCCCCCCCCCTGGGTTGCTGCTGTTGTCGTCTTCTTTTCCATTCCCTCTATCTTTCTGTGAGGTAGTCGACGAACGGTTGCCACCGCCTGGTGAACCCTTGAGCCAAACCCCTTAATACGAACTTGATCCGTTCTAACATTATAAACCCTGCCATGTCGTTTATCCAGGTCTCCACACCCGGGGGTTTGGCTTCCTTCCACATTAACAATATCCTGCGCCGGGCTACTAGGGACGCAAAGGCCAAAACATCAGCCTCTCTCGCCTCCTGCACTCCCGGCTCTTCTGCAACCCCGAATATAGCCAACCCCCAGCTTGGTTCGACCCGGACCCCCACCACCTTCGAAAGCACATTTGCCACCCCCACCCAGAACCCCTGTAGTGCCGGGCATGACCAGAACATGTGGGTGTGATTCGCTGGGCTTCTCGAGCACCTCCCACACCTATCCTCTACCCCCAAAAATTTACTAAGCCGTGCTCCAGTCATATGCGCCCTGTGTAGGACCTTGAATTGTATCAGGCTTAGCCTGGCACACGAGGATGATGAGTTTACCCTACGTAGGGCGTCAGCCCAGAGCCCCTCCTCAATCTCCTCCCCCAGCTCTTCTTCCCATTTCCCTTTCAGCTCATCTACCATGATCTCCCCCTCGTCCCTCATTTCCCTATATATATCCGACACCTTACCATCCCCCACCCATGTCTCTGAGATCACTCTATCCTGCACCCCCTGCGTCGGGAGCTGCGGGAATTCCCTCACCTGTTGCCTCGCGAAAGCCCTCAGTTGCATATACCGAAATGCATTCCCTTGGGGCAACCCATATTTCTCCGTCAGCGCACCCAGACTTGCAAACGTCCCATCTACGAACAGATCTCTCAATTATACTACCCCAGCTCTTTGCCATGCTCCAAATCCCCCATCCATTCTCCCCGGAACAAACCTATGGTTATTTCTTATCGGGGATCGCTCCGAGGCTCCCGTCCTTCCCCTAAGCCGTCTCCACTGCCCCCAAATTTTCAATGTAGCCACCACCACCGGGCTTGTGGTGTATTTCTTCGGTGAGAACGGCAACAGCGCCGTCACCATTGCTTGTAGGCTAGCCCCCCTGCAGGACGCCCTCTCCAATCTCTTCCACGCCGCTCCCTCCCCTTCTCCCATCCACTTACACACCATTGAAACATTGGCGGCCCAGTAATAGTCGTTTAGGCTCGGTAGTGCCAACCCCCCCCTGTCCCTACTACACTGCAAAAATCCCCTCCTCACTCTCGGGGTCTTCCCGGCCCACACAAAACTCATAATACTCTTCTCGATTCTCTTGAAAAAAGCCTTCGTGATCACCACCGGGAGGCACTGAAACACAAAAAGGAATCTCGGGAGGATCACCATTTTAACCGCCTGCACCCTACCTGCCAGTGACAGGGACACCGTGTCCCATCTCTTAAAGTCCTCCTCCATCTGTTCCACCAACCGCGTTAAATTAAGCCTGTGTAATGTACCCCAATTCTTGGCTGTGGTAGTATGCATTAGGGGTCATGTGGGACTGTGAAGCCGTGATGTCATTGGCTGACAGATCCCGGGTCCTGGTTGGCTGTTGACCTCTAGCTCCGCCCTGAAGGCGGAGTATAAGAACCAGGAGTTCTCCCCCGCAGGCCAGTCTGTTACTGAACTGCGGGGAACAAGTCACGCTTAATAAAGCCTCATCGACTTCATCTCTATTCGTCTCTCGTGAGTCTTTGTGCGCTACAATTTATTAAGCGTGCTTAAAGGACTATGGAGCTCAGGATCATCCCGGAATGCCTGAGGATCAGCCCCCACGCAGCGAACTCAGCAGCAGTTTTTAAACACTGGCAGACTTGTTTCGAAGCATACCTCCGAACGGCCCCCGGCCGGGTCATAGAAGACCAGAAACTACAGGTCCTGCACTCGAGGGTAAGCCCAGAAATTTTCCCTCTCATCGAAGACGCAGAGGATTTCCAGACGGCGTTCGCAGCACTAAAGAGCATCTATGTTCAGTGAACCAGATCTACGCACGCTACCAACTCGCAATGAGACGGCAAAGTCCCGGAGAATCGCTTGACGAATTCTACGCCGCGCTGCTAATTTTGGGACGGGCCTGCAGCTGCCCGCCGGTAAACGCGATTGAACACATGGACATGTTAATTCGCGATGCTTTTGTGGCAGGTATGAACTCTCCCCAAATCCGCCAAAGACTTTTAGAAAAAGAGTCGCTAGGACTCTCAGAGGCACGGGCCCTTGCAGCCTCCCTAGATGTGGCCGCGCGAAACGCCCGCGCGTACGGCCCCAACCGCGCGGCAGCCCCTTGGGCTCCGTGGACCCCCGTCGCGACAAACCCCCCCCCCCACCCCACAGGCTTGCGCGGTTCAGACGCCAAGTCGTCCCGGGGGGGCCCGCTGCTATTTCTGCAGCCAGGCGAAACACCCCCGGCAGCGCTGCCCAGCCCGCGCAACGATTTGCAAGAGCTGCGGGAAAAAGGGCCATTTCGCGGCTGTGTGCCGGTCCCGGGAGGTCGCCGCTGTCTCAGGAGAAGAAGGAGTCCTGCGCGTTTCTAACGCTCCCCAACCCCCCCAGCGCCCCATGTACGACCCGCAGGCGCCGCCATTTTGGGTCCCGGCCACTACGAGGGGAGGAGGGGCGCCGCCATCTTGGGACTCCCCAGCCCTGTGCAACGCATGGGGGCGGCCATTTTGTCCACCCCCGCCGCCATCTTGTGACCCCCCAGCCATGTGCGATGCATGGGGGCGGGCATTTTGTTCACCCCCGCCGCCATCTTGGACGGCAACAATGGACCCCAGCATCGACGGCTCAACGGGGTTCGAGGAAGACGCTGAAGCACTACGACCACGTCTGGCCTCAATGACGCTGGACCAAGCACGGCCCCGGACGCTCCAGACGACGACAACAACGGTGCTGATCAACGGGTACGAGACACCATGCCTGGTCGACTCCGGGAGCACAGAAAGCTTCATCCACCCCGACACGGTAAGACGCTGTTTTTTGACCATCCGTCCCAGTGCGCAAAAGATTTCCCTAGCTGCAGGATCCCACTCCGTACAGATCAAAGGCTTCTGCATAGTGACCCTAACGGTGCAAGGGAGGGAGTTTAAAAACTACAGGCTCTACGTCCTTCCCCAACTCTGCGCGCCCACATTACTGGGATTAGACTTCCAGTGCAACCTGCAGAGCCTAACTTTCAAATTCGGCGGCCCAATACCCCCACTCACTATCTGCGGCCTCGCAACCCTCAAGGTTGAGCCCCCATCCTTGTTTGCAAACCTCACCCCGGATTGCAAACCCGTCGCCACTAGGAGCAGACGGTTCAGCGCCCAGGATCGGACATTCATTCGGTCTGAAGTCCAGCGGCTACTGAAGGAAGGCATAATCCAGGCCAGCAATAGTCCCTGGAGAGCACAGGTGGTAGTAGTAAAGACAGGGGAGAAGCAAAGGATGGTCATAGACTATAGCCAGACCATCAACAGGTACACACAGCTAGATGCGTACCCTCTCCCCCGCATATCCAACATGGTCAATCGGATTGCCCAATATAAGGTCTTCTCCACCGTGGACCTCAAGTCCACCTACCATCAGCTCCCCATCCGCCCAAGTGACCGCAAGTACACAGACTTCGAGGCAGACGGGCGATTATACCACTTCCTAAGGGTCCCATTTGGCGTCACAAACGGGGTCTCGGTCTTCCAACGAGAGATGGACCGAATGGTTGATCAACACGGGTTGCAGGCCACGTTCCCGTATCTCGACAATGTAACCATCTGCGGCCACGACCAGCAGGACCATGACGCCAACCTCCAAAAATTCCTCCAGACCGCTAAAGCCTTGAACCTCACATACAACGAGGACAAGTGCGTTTTTAGCACAAACCGGCTAGCCATCTTGGGATATGTAGTGCGCAATGGGATAATAGGCCCCGACCCCGAACGTATGCGCCCCCTCATGGAATTTCCCCTCCCTCACTGCTCAAAAGCCCTAAAACGCTGCCTGGGGTTCTTTTCATATTACGCCCAGTGGGTCCCCCAGTACGCAGACAAGGCCCGCCCCCTAATACAGACCACGACCTTCCCTCTGTCGACAGAGGCTTGCCAGGCTTCAGCCGCATCAAAGCGGATATCGCAAAGGCCACGATGCGCGCCATCGACGAGTCCCTCCCCTTCCAGGTCGAGAGCGACGCCTCCGATGTAGCTCTAGCGGCCACCCTTAACCAAGCGGGCAGACCCGTGGCCTTTTTCTCCCGAACCCTCCACGCCTCAGAAATCCGCCACTCCTCAGTGGAAAAGGAAGCCCAAGCCATAGTGGAAGTTGTGCTACATTGGAGGCATTACCTGGCCGGCAGGAGATTCACTCTCCTCACTGACCAACGGTCAGTAGCTTTCATGTTCGATAATGCACAGCGGGGCAAAATTAAAAATGACAATATCTTATGGTGGAGGATCGAACTCTCCACCTTCAACTATGAGATCTTGTACCGTCCCGGAAAGCTGAACGAGCCGTCCGATGCCCTATCCCGCGGCACATGTGCCAACGCACAAATTAACCGCCTCCAAACCCTCCACGGGGACCTCTGCCACCCGGGGTCACTCGGTTCTACCACTTTATTAAGTCCCGCAACCTCCCATACTCTTTGGAGGAGGTCCGTACAGTCACAAGGAACTGCCACATCTGCGCAGAGTGCAAACCGCATTTTTTCAGGCTGGATAGTGCGCACCTGATCAAGGCCTCCCGTCCCTTTGAACGCGTCAGTCTGGATTTCAAAGGGCCCCTCCCCTCCACCGACCGCAACACGTACTTCCTGAACGTGGTGGACGAGTAGTCCCGTTTCCCCTTCGCCATCCCCTGCCCTGACATGACAGCGGCCACAGTCATTCAAGCCCTTAACATCATATTCACACTGCTCGGTTGCCCCGCATACGTCCATAGCGACAGGGGGTCCTCCTTCATGAGTGACGAGCTGCGCCAGTTCCTGCTCAGCAAGGGTATAGCCTCGAGCAGGACGACCAGCTACAACCCCCGGGGGAACGGGCAAGTAGAGAGGGAGAACGGCACGGTCTGGAAGACCGTCCTACTGGCCCTACGGTCCAGGGATCTCCCAGTTCCACGGTGGCAGGAGGTCCTCCCGGACGCCCTCCACTCCATCCGGTCGCTACTGTGTACCACTACTAACCAAACGCCTCATGAGCGCCTCCTTGTCTTCCCCAGGAAGTCCTCCTCTGGAACGTCGCTGCCGACCAGGCTGGCGGCCCCAGGACCCATCTTGCTCCGAAAACATGTGCGGGCGCACAAGTCGGACCCGTTGGTCGAGAGGGTTCACCTCCTCCACGCGAACCCGCAGTACGCCTACGTGGAGTACCCCGACGGCCGACAGGACACGGTCTCCCTGCGAGATCTGGTGCCCGCCGGCAACACGCACACCCCCCCGACACCAATCACCCCCTCCCTGCCACCGGCGCACCCCGCGACAGCCCCCTTCCTGGGAGGATCGGTCCTCCTCCCAGGTCCGACCAGAAGTGAAGCCGAAGCAGAAACCGTAAAGCTCCCGGAGGCGACAACACTGGAACAAGCACCACCACCACCAGGGCTGAGGCGATCGACAAGGACGACCAGACCGCCCGACCGACTTGTGGCATCGGTGTAACACTAGAATGTTGTGGACTTTAACGAGAATTTTTTCTTTTCCCTTTTTTCCCTCTTACGAATACTGTAAATAGTTCAAAAAAAAAAAAACCCTGTACATACTGTGATGACATGCAAAAGTTTTTCCTCCCAGGACCAGCCTTGTAAACCTCTACCACCATGCGAAGCACCACCCCGCCGGGTTCATTTTTAACAAGGGGTGAATGTGGTAGTATGCATTAGGGGCCATGTGGGACTGTGAAGCCGTGATGTCATTGGCTGACAGATCCCGGGTCCTGGTTGGCTGTTGACCTCTAGCTCCGCCCTGAAGGCAGAGTATAAGAACCAGGTGTTCTCCCCCGCAGGCCAGTCTGTTACTGAACTGCGGGGAACAAGTCACGCTTAATAAAGCCTCATCGACTTCATCTCTATTCGTCTCTCGTGAGTCTTTGTGCGCTACATTGGCTATCTGGATCCCCAAGTACCGGAAGTCCCTTGTTACCTTCCTCAACGGTAAATCCTCTATTTCCCTGCTCTGCTCCCCTGGATGCACCATGAACAACTCACTTTTCCCCATGTTCAATTTATACCCTGAAAAATCCCCAAACTCCCCAAGTATCCGCATTATCTCTGGCATCCCCTCCGCCGGGTCCGCCACATACAACAACAAATCATCCGCATATAAAGATACCCGGTGTTCTTCTCCTCCCCTGAGTACTCCCCTCCACTTCCTGGAACCCCTCAATGCTATGGCCAGGGGCTCAATCGCCAATGCAAACAATAACGGGGACAGAGGACATCACTGCCTCGTCCCTCTATGGAGCCGAAAGTAATCAGACCCCCGTCCATTCGTGACCACACTCGCCATCGGGCCCCTATACAGCAACTGTACCCATCGGATATACCCATCTCCAAAGCCAAATCTCCTCAGCACCTCCCACAAATAATCCCACTCCACTCTATCAAATGCTTTCTCGGCATCCATCGCCACCACTATCTCCGCTTCCCCCTCTGGTGGGGGCATCATCATTACCCCTAGCAGCCTCCGTATATTTGTGTTCAGCTGTCTCCCCTTCACAAACCCACTTTGGTCCTCATGAACCACCCCCAGGACACAATCCTCTATCCTCGTTGCCATTACCTTGGCCAGAATCTTAGCATCCACATTCAGGAGGGAAATGGGCCTATAGGACCCGCATTGCAGCGGGTCTTTTTCCTTCTTTAGGAGGAGCGATATCGTTGCCTCTGACATAGTCGGGGGCAGCTGCCCCCTTTCCCTAGCCTCATTAAAGGTTCTCATCAGTAGCGGGGCCAACAAGTACATATATTTCCTATACAATTCCACTGGGAATCCGTCTGGTCCCGGGGCCTTCCCCGCCTGCATGCTTTCAATCCCTTTCACTACTTCCTCCGTCTCAATCTGTGCTCCCAGTCCCACCCTCTTCTGCTCCTCCACCTTAGGAAATTCCAGCTGATCCAGAAAGCACATCATTCTCTCCTTCCCTTCCGGGGGCTGAGCTTCATATAATCTTTCATAAAATGCCTTGAACACTCCATTCACTCTCTCCGCTCTCCGCTCCATCTCTCCCTCCTCATCTCTCACCCCCCCTATCTCCCTCGCTGCTCCCCTTTTCCTCAGTTGGTGGGCCAGCAACCTGCTCGCCTTCTCCCCATATTCGTACTGTACACCCTGTGCCTTCCTCCATTGTGCCTCTGCCTTACCCGTAGTCAACAAGTCAAATTCTACATGTAGCCTTTGCCTTTCCCTGTACAGTCCCTCCTCCGGTGCCTCCGCATATTGCCTGTCCACCCTCAAAATTTCTTTCAACAACCGCTCCCTTTCCCTACCCTCCTGCTTTCCTTTATGTGCCCTGATAGATATCAGCTCCCCTCTAACCACAGCCTTCAACGCCTCCCAGACCACTCCCACCTGAACCTCCCCATTGTCATTTAGTTCCAAGTACCTTTCAATACACCCCCCCACCCTTAAACACACACCCTCATCTGCCAATAATCCCATGTCCATTCTCCAGGGTGGGTGCTGTTCTTTTTCCTCACCTATCTCCAGGTCCACCCAATGTGGAGCGTAGTCCGAAATACCTATAGCCGTATACTCCGCCCTCGTCACCTTCGGGATTAATGCCCTTCCCAAAACAAAAAAGTCTATCCGTGAATAGACTTTGTGGACATCGGAGAAAAACGAAAACTGCTTACTCCTAGGTCTACAAAATCTCCAGGGGTCTACTCCTCCCATCTGCTCCATAAAGTCCTTGAGCACCCTAGCTACAGCCTGCCTCCTTCCGGTCCCGGACCTCGATCTGTCCAGCCCTGGGTCCAGCACCGTATTAAAATCTCTACCCATTACCAACTTTCCCGCCTCTAGGTCCGGGATGCGTCCCAACATACGCCTCATAAAATTGGCATCTTCCCAGTTCGGGGCATATACGTTCACTAAAACCACCGCCTCCCCTTGCAATCTGCCACTCACTATCACGTATCTGCCCCCACTATCCGCCACTATGGTCTTTGCCTCAAACATTACCCGCTTCCCCACTAATATAGCCACCCCCCTGTTTTTTGCGTCTAGCCCCGAATGAAACACCTGCCCCACCCATCCTTTACGAAGTCTGACCTGGTCTATCAGTTTCAGATGCGTCTCCTGCAGCATAACCACATCTGCCTTAAGTTTTTTTAGGTGTGCGAGTACCCGTGCCCTCTTAATCGGCCCGTTCAGCCCTCTCACATTCCACGTGATCAGCCGAGTTGGGGGGCTCTTTACCCCCCCCCCCCCTTTGTCGACTAGCCATCTCCTTTTTCAATCCAGCTCCTCTCCCGGTTCCCACGTAGCCGTATCTCCCCCCAACGGCGCCCTCCCGCCCCGACCACCCCACCCCATACCAGCTCCCCCTTCTCCCCAGCAGCAGCAACCCAGTTAACCCCCCCGCCTCCCCCCCCCCCTGCTAGATCCCTTTCTAGTGTAATTGCACCCCCCATGTTGCTCCCAGAGGTCAGCAAACTCTGGCTGACCTCGGCTTCCCCCCGTGACCTCGGCCCCCACAGTGCGAGGCCCCCTCCTTCCTGCTTCCCTGTTCCCGCCATGATTACCATAGCGCGGGAACAAAGCCCGCGCTACCCATTTGGCCCTGCCCCCAATGGCCGGCGCCCCCAGCTCCCCATCCTCCCTCCCCCCCTCCCCCACGACATGGGGAAGAGAGAAAAGTTACAGGGTCGCAGGATTAACAACTTCGGAAATCATCTCTTCCCCCTTTTCCCCCTGTAGCGCACAAAGACTCCCGAGAGATGAATAGAGGTGAAGTCGATGAGGCTTTATTAAGCGTGACTCGTTCCCCACAGTTCAGCAACAGACTGGAGCCGCGGGGAGAATTCCTGGTTCTTATACTCCGCCTTCAGGGCGGAGCTAGAGATCAACAGCCAACCAGGACCCGGGGTCTGTCAGCCAATGACATCACGGCTTCACAGTCCCACATGACCCCTAATGCATACTACCACACCCCCCCCCTTCACCCCACGTAATCACCCCACCACTTTGTCCCAAACGTTCTTTTTCTAGCCCGCTTGTTTCAGTTTCTCCTCGACAATAAATGTCCACGCCTCTTCTGCCGTTTCAAAGTAGTGGTGTTTCCCTTGATGTGTGACCCACAGTCTTGCCGGCTGCAGCATTCCAAATTTAACCTTCCTTTTGTGCAGCACTGCCTTGGCCCGATTAAAGCTTGCCCTCCTTCTCGCCACCTCCGCACTCCAATCTTGATATAAGGAATCTCCCACCTACTGCTCCGGGTTTTCTTTGCCCATCTGAGGACCATCTCTCTGTCCTTATATTGGAGAAATCTCACCACTATGGCTCGAGGAATTTCTCCAGCCCTCGGTCTTCGCACCATAACTCGATAAGCTCCCTCCACCTCCAACGGGCCCGTCGGGGCCTCCGATCCCATTAATGAGTGAAGCATCGTGCTCACATATGCCCCGACGTCCGCCCTTCTGCACCTTCGGGAAGACCAAGAATCCTTAAATTCTTCCTCCTCGCATTATTCTCCAGCACCTCCAGCCTTTCCACACATCTTTTGTGTTGTGCCTCGTGCATCTCTGTCTTCACCACTAGGCCCTGTATTTCGTCCTCATTCTCAGCAGCCTTTGCCTTCACAACCCGAAGCTCCCGCTACTGGGTCTTTTGCTCCTCCTTTAGCCCTTCAATCGCCTGTAATATCGGGGCCAACAGCTCCTTCTTCATCTCCTTTTTAAGTTCTTCCACGCAGCACCGCAGGAACTCTTGTTGGTCAGGGCCCCAGATTAAACTATCACCTTCCGACGCCATCTTGCTTTGTGCTTGCCTTCCTGGCCGCTGCTCTAGAGGATCAACCGCAATCTGGCCTCTTTTCTCTCCTTTTTCCATCTGTGTCCAGGGGAGATTCCCTTCTGGTTTACCGCACAGTGTTTTTAGCCGTTAAAATTGCCGTTGGGGCTCCTATTAAGAGCCCAAAAGTCTGTTCCACCGGGAGCTGCCGAAACGTGCGACTTAGTTGGTCATCGCCGCACCTGGAAGTCGTTAAATCATTATCAACAGCGAATTAAGTAGGAACAGTCGTTATGATCTGAAAATGTTGAACTCAATGTGGAGTCCCCAAGGTTTGACACTTTACATCTCTGATATCTTCCAGTTCTGAGCAAAGTTCACAGATGGCTCCTGATGTGCTGAGTGTGTTTCCAGCATCTCCTGTTTTTAGCTGCACTGCTGATGTACAGTAGTTAGCCCTCAGGCTAAACACGTAAATAAAATGATATGTTCCTGTGGATTAGTTAGAACAAAGTATAAAAAATAACATGCAAAGGCACTTTATCGCTATTTAAAGAACTTATGTTCTTTAATGTGAAGAGACAGATAACTTGTATTGTGAAAGCCCATTTACCATTTATCTTCCAGGCCTCACTTTTCAAGAAAAGTTGATTGGCTAAACTAACCCCAAGTTACTAAATGAGGACAAAGTTTTAATTCCTGTCTCTTCCCTGAGGACTGAATGAGATTTCACTTGGATCCACAGCAAACAATTTCAACCTTGGCGGCACGGTAGCACAGCGATTAGCACTGTTGCTTCACAGCTCCAGGGACCCAGGTTCGATTCCCGGCTTGGGTCACTGTCTGTGCGGAGTCTGTACGTTCTCCCCGTGTGTGCGTGGGTGTCCTCCGGGTGCTCTGGCAAACAGCTTTGCCGGCCTAGCTGGGCCGAACGCTGGGAAGCTCGTGGTCGTTCCTGCTGGCTACACATTTAGAAATCTTTCTGGAGAATCGCGCCCAAAGTGTGATGTTGGATGGCACCAGGAAATAATTAATGGAGACTTATCTTTCTAGCGCGCATTTTCCCAGGCATAGATTGATTCTGAGTCTATTTAAGTCATTACAGACGGGTCCTGCTTAACAGCGATGATTTGTTTTTTACCAGGCACACAGGCTTCTGTATGTTTCAAAGATATAGAATTTATGGTGCCATTCAGCCCATCGAGTCTGCACCGGCCCATAGAAAGATCACCCTCCCTAAGCCCACACCTCCACCCTATCCCCGTAACCCCATCTAAACTTTTTGGACACTAAGGGCAATTTAGCTTGGCCAATCCACCTAAACTGCACGTCTTTGGACTGTGGGAGGAAACCGGAGCACCCGGAGGAAACCCACGCAGACACGGGGAGAATGTGCAGACTCCACACAGACAGTCACCCAAGGCCGGAATTGAACCCGGGTCCCTGGTGCTGTGAGGCAGCAGTGCTAACCACTGTGCTACCGTGCTGCCACATCACAGGCTGGGATCACAGGCCAAGACTACAAGGGCCTATGCTTTTGCCATCACACACTCAACTGTGGATTATTGCCCACTAGCATGGCACTAAACTGCCAATACTCAACTCAGCAATGCGCAGATCCAAAAGTATCTTTGACCAGCTCACCTCCCCTTGCCCTCAGTCCTGGTATAGCTGGGGTGGAGGCGGCCTGCTGTGATTCTTGCCTGGTGACAAGGGTCTCCGTTAGCGGGTGTCTTCAGGGGTGACCAGGTCTGGATGGGCCCGGCTGCGGTTGGGTATCTAAATAGCATGGTGATGCCCTGTTCTGCTCACTGCCCACCAGATGTACCAGGTACAGGAGGCAGTGAGTCTGGGGTGCTGTGGTGTTCTGGTACCTCCCCTGTCGGAGTCACTGGCATGGGACCATCACCTCCTCCTCCCTCGGGGTGCCCGATGGCTACTGGGTTACTCCATGGAATGGGGGTGTGAATGGAGCTATCCCCTGAGGCTCCCCTGCCACCTGACGCTGCCTGGCGGCCTGCTCTGGGCTCGACTAGGGTCTGCATGCTCACAGCCATGGAGCATAGGGAGTGGACTGCCTGGGATTGCGCCACATCACCCATTCACTGTGCCACCACCTTCTGGGTCATTGTCACATCAGCACTATGCCATCACCCCCTGTGTCTGCGCCACATTGGCCAACGCCCGGGCAATGCCGCTGATGTTCTCAGCCATGGCCTGCTGTAACTGGGCCACGCTCAGAAGTGGCGCTGCAATGTCCAGCTGGCTCTGGCACATGGCTGTCTGTGATGTAGCAGCCCTGTCCTGGGCCTCGGCCAGCGCCTGCCAGAATGCTCCAGGCCTTGGTCATGCTGATCCATAGCCAAAGCCCTTGCCCTAAACGCCACCACCATGGATGCCACCCTTGCAGTGTTGGCCTGGGTGGCATGCATGGTCGGCACCACCTCCTGCTCGTGCATGCGGTTGGACTCCTCCACCTGTGCCTGCAGCTGCTGGATGCGCACCGACAGCCCCTCATGTAGTCCCTGGCTCTGCGACTGTATCTCCACAATCAATGGGACTGGATACTCCAGAAGCCTGGGACCCGTCTGGACGGCAGCTTGTTCTTGGGGTCGGCCCACCCTCCGACCATCCGCCCCCTCAGATCTTCCTACTTCCACCTGATGTACTGGAGCAGTTGTGCAGTACACACCAGAGAGTGTCCCCAGGAGTCTCGTCACTAAAGTGCCCAACCGAAGTGTGTGTCTCTGGGTTGGTGGAGGGTGTGGGAGGCAGCTGTTACGGGAAACCTGTGTTCTCCCCAGACTCGTTGTCTTGGGTCTCAGCCCCGTGGCTCATGTCCGTGCTGCTCTCCTCATCACTCCCTGGCACACGATACTCTGGCTGTGGCACTTGCAGGACCCGCCCCATCATCGGCAGGTTCTGCAAGACGGAAGACAAGGCGCATGATTAGACTGCGGGCCGGGGATAAGTGGGGATGGTGGGGTGATGCATGCAGCCCAGGGGATGGATTGCTTGTGGTCTCAGTGGCCAGGGAACCCGGCCACGGCAGCTGGTATGGGTGCCGACATGTGGTGCAGGGTAGGGATTCGGCTGCACTCTGGGTGGGGTGGGTAAGGTTACGGGTGCGGGGGACTGGGGTTAGTGCCAGGGGCACAGTGTTGCCTACTCACCCTGGTCACCCTGAGGAGGTCGTGCAGTATTTTTTATGGCACTGCTGAGCGGACAGGACGGTGTTGCTGGTGGCGCTCAGGCACAGCGAATGGCGGCGGCTGGCAGCCTCCTTCCCGGGCCGGGGTACAGGGTGGCCTGTCTCTCCTCCAACACGTCCAGCAGGGTCTCCAGTTCGGCATTTCTAAATCATAGTGCCGCCTGTCTTGCTGCCATCTTGTTGGCTGGGATGGTGTTTGTGGGGAGTGCAGTGTGTATATATATGTGACTTCAGCTTGTCAGCTTCCTGAGTGTCAATCGCGAATCCGGCGAATCCCGCACTGCATCTCATTGGAATCGATTGTGTCCTATATGGCGCTGCTGTTAGCCCCTCAACTGTCACTGAATCGGTCCAGGTGCGGCACCAGTTTTGCTGTTGTGGAACTCCACGAATCCTGCATTAGCATCAATGCTTACTCTCAGGAACAGAGAATCCAGCCCACTATATGAATGCCAGCTGTTGATGCTGTTCCCCTACTTGTACTTTGTTACACTCCTTCCTCAATATGAATTACACACCCCAGTTTGTTGTCATCTGAAAAAGAAAATGGGTGCTGCTTGAAACCCTCTCGCTTGGCACCAATCCTGTTCTTCTTTGTGGAACACTTTATGGTGCTTTTCTGGATCAAGGTCTACAAACAAACTGTGGTGAATGTATTGCTGTAACAATTCACCATGTACATATCTGTATTACGCTGTTGCCCATGTGGGCTCCACCTATGGACCATAGTAAGGTATTACCTATGATGTAGTATATTGGGGCCTGTGTGGGCTCCGCCCCTGGCTCCACCCCTTGAGAGGAGGTATAAAGAGCAGTAGCCCTGTAGGCTGCTCCCACTAACAGATCAGTCGCAGGCAGGCCTTCCAAAGGACAATGGACCGAATGGTGGACCAGTACGGGTTGCGGGCCACATTTTCATACTTGGACAACGTCACCATCTGCGGCCATGATCAGCAGGACCACGGTGCCAACCTCTAGAGGTTTCTCCAAACCGCCCAAACCCTTAACCTCACGTACAACAAGGAGAAATGCGTTTTCCGCACAACCAGACTAGCCACCCTCAGCTACGTTGTGGAAAACGGGGTTGTAGGACCCAACCCCGACCGTATGCGCCCCCTCCTGCAACTCCCCCTTCCCCGCTGCCCGAAGGCCCTGAAAAGGTACCTCGGGTTCTTTTCATACTACGCCCAGTGGGTCCCCAAATTTGCGGACAAAGCCCGCCCACTAATCAAGGCCACCATCTTCCCACTGGTGGCTGAGGCCCGCCAGGCCTTCAGCTGCATCAAGGCGGATATTGCCAAAGCTGTGATGCGCGCGTCCGCCTTCCAGGTGGAGAGCGACGCATCAGAGGTCGCTCTCGCCGCTACCCTCAATCAGGCAGGCAGGCCATTAGGGTTTTTTTCACGAACCCTCACCACCTCCGAAATTCGACACTCCTCAGTCGAAAAGGAAGCCCAAGCCATCATGGAAGCCGTGCGGCACTGAAGGCACTACCTCGCTGGTAGGAGGTTTACCCTCGTCACCAACCAACGATCGGTAGCCTTCATGTTCGATAATACGCTGCGGGGCAAGATCAAGAATGATAAGATTTTGAGGTGGAGGATCGAACCCTCCACCTATAATTACGATATAGTGTATCGTCCTGGGAAGCTCAACGAACCCCCAGATGCCCTGTCCCACGGCACATGCGCCAGCGCGCAAGATGACCGACTATGTGCTATCCACAATGACCTCTGCTACCCGGGGGTCACCCGGCTTCTCCACTACATCAAGGCCCGCAATCTGCCCTACTCCACTGCGGAGGTCAGAGCTGTGAGCAGGGACTGCCCAATCTGTGCGGAATGTAAGCTGCACTTCTATTGACCAGATAAGGCCCACCTGGTAAAGGCATCCCGGCCCTTTGAGCGCCTCAGTATCGATTTCAAAGGGCCCCTCCCCTCCACCAACCGCAACACATATTTCCTCAACATCATCGACGAGTTCTCCCGCTTCCCCTTTGCAATCCCCTGCCCCGACATGACCACGGCCACCATCATTAAAGCCCTACATAGTGTCTTCACCCTGTTTGGTTTCCCCACGTACGTTCACAGTGACCGGTGCTCGTTGTTCATGAGCGGCGAACTGCGTCAGTGCAGCCTCGAGCAGGACTACCAGTTATAACCCCAGGGGAAACGGGCAGGTGGAGACGGAGAACGCGACGGTCTGGAAGACCGTCCTCCTGGCCCTACGTTCTAGGAACCTCCCAGTTCCGCACTGGCAGGAGGTCCTCCCCGACGCACTCCACTCTATTTGGTCCCTACTTTGCACGGCCACAAACGAGAACCCTCATGACCGCCTATTTGTTTCCCCCAGGAAATCCACCTCAGGGGCCTCGCTTCCGTCCTGGCTGAAGACACCGGGGCCCATCCTGCTCCGCAAAACGTCAGTAGCTATAAGTCCGACCCCCTGGTCTAGAGGGTCCAGCTCCTACACTCCAAACCCCAGTACGCATATATCGAACACCCCAACGGCCAACAGGATATGGTCTCCCTCCGGGACTTGGCACCCGCAGGTTCCACTATCACCGCCACCCAATCTTACCCCGCCCAACCTACGCTGAGCAATGCCCCCGCCCCTACATGGCACCCACACCCCCTCCCGCCCGCCATTCCTCCTTCACCGACCCACAGGACTAAAGCCCCAGAAGACATGCTCCCGGAGTCCACGTCTGTGCCCGCACCGGCGACTTCACTACCGATGCCAGCACGGCTGAGTTCGACGCCCGGGCCGGCTGTGATACCAGAGCTTTGGCGATCACAGCGCACAATCCATGCGCCGGACAGGCTGAACTTATGAACCCTTCACCCCCGCTGGACTTCATTTTTTTAACAGGGGGTGAATGTGGTGAATGTAACAATTCACCAAGTACATATCTGTATTACGCTGTTGCCCATGTGGGCTCCACCTATGGACCATTGTAAGGTATTACCTATGGTGTAGCATGTTGGGGCCTGTGTAGGCTCCGCCTCTGGCTCCACCCCTTAAGGGGAGGTATAAGAGCAGATGACCTGTAGGCGGCTCCCACTAACAGATCAGTCGCAGGCAGGCACTGTTCTAGTTGATTAAAGCCACAGTTTACTTCTACTCCTGGTTTTGTGTGAATTGATGGTCACATCACGAACATTGTTTCTGTTTAGTTGATTTCTTCCTTGATCACCAACTCAGATCCTTTCCTTGTACTCTTATTTCTTACCCTCATTCGAACTGCTTGTACAAAATAATGTGTCCCTGTTTCTCAGAGAGCTCTGAAACAAATTGGTCTTGCTCCATTAGCTGTGAGGAACTCCATGTGCCGCTCATTGCGCCTTCCTACTGAAGACTCTCACCCCTCTTCAATTCACCGGGTAATTCACTAGTCTTAGGAGAGCAATTGTCACTTTTTAAAAAAATTTAGAGTGCTCAATAATTTTTATCCAATTAAGGAGCAATTTAGCGTGGCCAATCTACCTACCCTGCACATCTTTGTGTTGTGGGGGTGAAACCCCCACAAACACGGGAGAATGTGCAAA
This sequence comes from Scyliorhinus torazame, assembly GCF_047496885.1. Taxonomy (NCBI): domain Eukaryota; kingdom Metazoa; phylum Chordata; class Chondrichthyes; order Carcharhiniformes; family Scyliorhinidae; genus Scyliorhinus; species Scyliorhinus torazame. The sequence goes on along the minus strand of NC_092707.1, from coordinate 277,649,168 downwards.
CTCCACACGGACAGTGACCCAAGGCCGGGATCGAACCTGGGACCTCAGCACCGTGAGACAGCAGTGCGCCATTGTGCTGCCTGCAATTTTCACTTCTTAGTGCACCTAACTTGAATACATGATACAAGTTGAACCTATTAAAATCTCAGAAATGCATGCCAAATAGACACACAATAGAACGCAGTTGTGATTTTGATGGAAAACATACATATAGATAGATATTCATTAGACCTCATGCGTGCATAAATCCATTGAAAACATGAATTTACCTCCCAATATGTTTGGAGGAAAAAGTCACACAGCACTCACAACAACAACCTTTCCAGTAATTAGCTAAAAGGTTCCTTCATTTGCTGGGCACATTTTTCAAGATGATTTTGTGAAAATCTCTTTCTTTAAAACTCACCAAGAAATTGGAAAAGATTGAATTAGATATATTCACAACTCTATTCAAATCTGATCAGTAGAAATTCAAACTTGAGATTCCATTTTTACAAAAAGAGAATGGAAAAAAAAACCCTCTGAGGTGATTGCTTTTGTGTTCGATCCATCTTCAGCAAATGCAGCGATTGTAAAAATTTAAGTTTTCTCTTTAATAAGCGTAAGGGATGTATTTCTCTCTTTGTGTTCACAGTGGAGAGCCTCAGTGGATGGGCCTGGACAGCAAAGGTTCAAGTACACCTTTTGCACAGTTTTCACATGCCTGGGTTCTGACCTGTTCCCCCTGGAAGAGTGAAGTGGGAAAATTGGCCCTTTAAATGTTGTCACTTCTGTATACTCCATTTGACACATCTATACACATAGAAAAACATATACACACACAGACACACACACACACATGTTTGTACACACACAACATGCATAATTGGAATCGGGGGAAACCTCTCTACTGTTTGGAGTCATACCTGGGACAAAGGAAGGTGATTATAATTGTTGGAGGTCAATCATCTCAGTCCCAGGACATCACTGCAGGAGTTCCTCACGGTAGTGTCCCAGACCCAACCATCTTCAGCTGCTTCATCAGTGACATTGCGTCAACAGTGGCACTGTGGTTAGCACTGCTGCCTCACAGCACCAGGGACCCGGCTTCAATTCTGGCCTTGGGTGACTGTGTGGAGTTTGAACTTTCTCCCCGTGTCTGCGTGGGTTTCCTCTGGGTGCTCTGGTTTCCTCCCACAGTCCAGAGGTGTGCAGGTTAGGTGGATTGGCCATGCTAAAATTGCCCCTTAGTGTCCAAAAGATTAGGTGGGGTTATGGGGTTGTAGGGAGTGGGCCTTGGCAGGGTGCTCTTTCAGAGGGTTGGTGCAGACTTGATGGGCCGAATGACCTCCTTCTGAACTATAGGGGTTCTATGATAAGGTCAAAAGTCGCGATGTTCGTTGATCATTGCACAATGTTCATCACCATTTGCGACTCCTCAGATACTGAAGCAGTTTATGTGCAAAGACAGCAAAACCTGAACAATACCCAGGCATGGGCGGACAAGTAGCAAATACCATTCGCACCTCACAAGTGCCAGACAATGACCATCTCCAGCAAGAGATAATTTAACCATCATCCCTTGGCATTCAATGGCATTACCATCACTGGATCCTGCACAACATCCTGGGCCTTACGATTGCTCAGAAACAGAACTGCTCGAGCAAGGTAATTACTGCATCTCCACTTTAGAGATAAAGGGCTGGATTCTCCGTTTGGGAGACTAAGTCCCCACGCCAGCGTGAAAACGGTTGTGTTGTACGCCAGGAAAACTGGTGCAAAATGGCCGATTCCCTGCTCCGGTGGGGGCTAGCAGCCAGGCAGCGTAGAGCTCCCAGCTCCATCTGCTGATATGGCCTGGAGCATTTGCAAAGTCTGTGGCCGCTCATGCGCACGGCGGCGGCCTGCAGCGGCCGCGCCGTGCTTCATGGCAGACGCAGCCCGCTGACCCGGACCGCAAAAATAGTCCCCCCCTTCGGCTGCTCGCGCGCCTCGGACCGCCTCACCACAGTGCCCCCAGCCCCGAAGAAAGCCTCCCCTGCCCGCGGATTGGCCCTCCCCCCGACTGTGGCGGCGCTGGACTGAGTCCGCAGCCGCCACGCTGAGTTCCCGACAGACCACACTGTCAGGAACTCGGCCGGTCGGGGACGGAGCACCGCGGGGCGGGGCTCAGGCAATGGCCTGAGGCCGTGGATACAGCGTGCGGTGTACAGGTTCTCAGCCTTCAGTTTTTTCAGTTCTTGCTCTACTTTCTCATTTAGAGCATAGGGTACCAGACAAACCCTGCTATAAACTGGTCTTGCATTCTCTGAACCTGCACGTTGTTCGAGTGTAACTCGCCTCCTGACTCCCCAAAGCCTGTCCATCACCCACAAGGCACAAATTAGGAATTAAATGGACTGCTCTCCAATTGCCTGGATGAGTGTAGCTCCAACAATACTCAAAAAGCTCAACATCATTCAGGACAAAGAAGCCCACGTGATTGGCACCCCATCCAAAAACATTAATTCCCTCCACCACCAACGCACAGTTACAGCAATGTGTACCATTTACAGGATGCACTCACTAAGGCTCCTTAGGCAGCACCTTCCAAATGCATCTAGAAGAACAAGGGCAGTAGATGCATGGGCACTCCACCACCTGGAGGTTCCCCTCCAAGCCACGCACCATCCTGACTATATCGCCATTTCTTCACTGTCGCTGGGGCAACATCCTGGAACCCCCTCTCTAACACTACAGTGGATGTACCTATACCACATGAACTGTAGCAGTTCAAGAAAGCAGCTCACCACCATCAGATAAATACTGAAGAAAAACACATGCGCTCTCCCTTGTTATGTTGTTGAATGCTGAGTTGGGTTAAATCTTCCTTCACACAATATATGCACAACATTGAAATCAGGAGGAACACAGAGACTGCATTTCTAACTGTTACCAATTATTCTCCTGTAACTTTGTCACAGCCCGTATGCCACTAATGATTCCCACTATCAGCACCATGACTCCACCATTGCTATTCCTTTTCTTTTATAAATTTAGAGTACTCAATTCATTTCTTTCCCATTAAGGGGCAATTTAGCGTGGCCAATTCACCTACCCTGCACATCTTTGGGTTGTGGGGGTGAAACCCACGCAAACACAGGGAGAATGTGCAAACTCCACATAGGCAGTGACCCAGGGGCGGGATCGAACCTGGGACCTCGGCGCCGTGAGGCAGCAATGCCAACCACCGTGCTGCCACCATTGGCATTCCTGAATCATTTCTGGGCGCTACAACGGTTTTCTGTGGGTTGACTAGTGACCCCATTTTCCCCTTCAACCCAGAGGAAACATGTTAACACTGCCTGATGCTCCCATACATCTTCATGCCATGATTGCGAACTCGCCAATAGTATACATCCGTTGCTCCTAGTATTGCATTTGATGGAAACCATATCGAATCGACTCAGTAGTGGCAATGAATGACTTACTACATAAAACATTAAGGCATGAAAAAGGTAAAGGTTTCACAAATGAAGCATGACCTACATACAAAATCTTTAGAAGAAACTTGTTTATTTTCTCCATTTGTATTCACTTCATCTGACATTTCACTCAACACATTCTGAGTTTTTTCAAAGGGTAGGATCTAACATCAGCTCTTCCTTTGAGGTTCATAGCTTTGGTCCCAGTGACAAAAGATATTTGAACTGAATTTGCTGTCTGTGCTCCAAACTATTGGTAGTTTGTAATGAGAACAGAGAATATACTGAAGGCAAGCCATCTTCTGGTGTGATGGTGGTGTGATGGTAATCATAGAATCATAGAATTTACAGTGCAGAAGGAGGCCATTCAGCCCATCGAGTCTGCACTGGCCCTTGGAAAGAGCACCCTACTTAAGCCCATGCCTCCACCCTATCCCCGTAACCCCACCTAACCTTTTTGGACATTCAGGGCAATTTAGCATGGCCAATTCACCTAACCTGCACATCTTTGGACTGTGGGAGGAAACCGGAGCACCCGGAGGAAACCCACGCAGACATGGGGAGAACGTGCAGACTCCGCACAGACAGTGACCCAAGCCGGGAATCGAACCTGGGACCCTGGAGCTGTGAAGCAACTGTGCTAACCACTATGCTACCGTGCCGCCCCTGGCACCAGTGATGCCACTGGTAATCCGACAGCCCAGTGTAATGCGCTGGGGACATGGGCTCAACACCTGCACAACAACACTGCCCCTCCTAACCCTCCAGACCCCCTCGAAGGCAGCAAGTAGAATTAAAATCCAATTATTAAATTTGCAATAGAAAACTAGTCACAGTAATAGCGATCATGAAACGATCGTCGATTATCATAAAAATCCATTTGCTTCACAATCATGTCCTTTAGGGAAGGCCTTCCTTACTCAGTCTGACTTACATGTGACTCCAGACCCAGAACAATATGGCCGACACGTAACCGACCTGTGTAATGAAAAAGTCAGCCACTCAGTTTAAGGGAAATTAGGAGTGGGCAATGATGCCCACATCACATGAAAGCAGGCTTTTTCGCCTTTGAATCGGTTCTGAGTTCATCTTGGGTGCTACACAGCTATGCAAATGTATTTTCAGTGGTAAGGCTCTCTTTGCTATTCTCTCTGTTCATTACTTCGGCCAGAACCTTCCGTTCGTTCACGCCGGTGGGCTCTTCCCCGTCGTGGGCTTCCCGGCGGCGAGGGGTACATTCAATGGCAATCCCCGTTGGTAATGGTGGGACTAGAAGGCCAGTGTTGGGCCGCCTCACACTGCTGCAAAACACACGGCGGGGTGCACTTAAGCTTTCTCCTCAGTGTTGAAATGGACTGTACCCAACCACAGACATACTTTCCAACCACCTCAGAAAGATTGATTTGGGCCTCAGAGAAGCAGCAATATAGAGTGCTGGATCTGAAAATTTGACAACACTTTTAACTTCCAAGTTATTTTTTGGGCAGTGTTTGATCAGGCAGCTTCCTAATCTTTAATGCTTATTAACTTTGTTAAAGTATTCCCATCAAAAAAGTGTTTAAACCACTTGACAGATCACAATGTGCTAAAGCCCCATGATTTTCCTTCAATTACACAAAATGACGTGATGTGACGTCTTTAAATTTTTTATCCCATTCTTAAAGTTACAAAGCCAATGTGCAGAGTGGACATCAGTCCCAGCCGGGACCATTCGAAGATGCCGGTTCCAATCCTGGCTGGCTTTTAACTGCCCGGTTCAACCAGCCCCGCTCAAAGGCCTTTGCCCCTCAGTGGGGTAGCTCGTATTTCACGAGCCCACCCTGGGGAGATCAATCAAGCCACCCTCATAGGTCCCGGGGGGTGGTTATTACACTAATAATCTGTAGCAAACTTTCTGCTCATGTACGTCGACCTATATCAATAAGTTAAAAGGGCACTTAGTCACCTGAATACAACCTGTTTAACTATTCCTATATGTGAATAAAACTCACCTCAAATGAATGTTCTCTCCTCTTCCCCTCCCTTTTTGCTTAGTGTATAATTTTGCCAATTTGATAGCTTTCATTGATCTGCTGGAACCAAACCAGTATAAATAAAGTACCTGTAAGAGAGTAAATATCTTCCTCTTTTGTGACTTGACTTTGACTGCAAGGAGTTTCAGGCTTTTTAAATGCATTCGCAACAATCTATATTTCTATAGCGCCTTTAACATGGTAAAAACTACAGCGCACATCACAGGAGTGTTTAAAAAAACCTCACTTTGAAAAGGATCACATCAAGAGATTTTAGACCATATAACCAAAACCTCGGTCAGAAGAGTAGGCTTTGAGGAGTGTCTTTTGAGGAGAGCAAGGTACAGAGGTGGAGAGGTTTAGGGAGGGAATTCCAGAGCTTAGAACCCCGGCAGCTGAAGGCATGGCCACCAATGGTGAAACGATTTAAATCAAGGGTTCTCAAAATACCAGAATTAGCGGAGTGCAGATATCTCAGAGGGTTGTGGGGCTGGAGGAGATTACAAAGAAATAGAGAGCCGAGGACACGGAGGGATTTGACAACAAGGATGAGAATTTTATGATTGTGGTACCGCAGCCCCCTTAAGAAGGTGGACTCCACGGACCACATGATCAGCTCGGTGCCAATCGCAAGGGAGCTTGTGAACCTCAGCCAATAGGAAATTTGCGTGGGTCCTAGAAGTAGGACCCAGGCAGTGTGGATCCCGGAGCCGAAGTGATCAGACCTGTTATATTGTGTTCTGTGCCTGTTACTTAACTGTCTTTGCCTGTCATCAATAAACCCCTTTGTTAACTAATAGAAACCTCCAGCATATGTCTCACGCCATCACAAATATCAAGGCATTGCTTGATCAGAAGCCACTGTAGGCAATCGGAGAATGGGATTTGGTGCGAGTGAAGACATGGGCAGCAGGGTTTTGGGTGACCTCAAGTTTACAGAGGGTAGAATGTAGGAGAGCGGTCAGCAGTGCATTGGAATAGTCACGTCTGGAGCTCACAAAGATATGAATGAGAGTTTCAACAGCTGATGAGCTGAAGCAGGAACAAAGTTGGACCATGTTATGGAGGTGGAAATAGGTGTCTTAGAAATGGCAAGAGTATGCGATTGAAAGCTTATCGCAGGGTTAGATGTAACACCAAGGTTGTGAACAGTTTAAATTAGTCTCAGACAAGTAGCCAGCGAGAGGAATGGAGATGGTTGCTATTGAATGAAGTTTGGAGTAGGGACCAAAAACAATGCTTTCAATCATCCCCATTTCTAATTGGAGGAAATTTCTGCCTATTCAGTGTGGGGTATTGGACAGGCATCTAATGACAGTGGAAGTATCGAGAGAGGAAATGGTGAGGCAGAGCTGGATCTGGGCATCGCTGGCCAGGCCAGCATTTATTGCCTATCCCTAATTTCCCCTGAGTGATGCACTGCCTTCATGAACTGCTGCAGTCCATGTGCAGTACCTAGTGTCTTCCCTTGTCTGCATTGTAACTGCTGGATTTCACGAACCAGAATATGTGGGAGGCAGCCTCCTGAAATTTGGCACCGTCTTAGTTCGGTTCAGTGTGGGGGAAAGCGGGATTTGGGGTTCACATTGTAGGGAAGGGCGGGGGTGTTGTAATATTCACTCATGTATATAATGAGATACAGACAGGCAGTGACTGACACACAGAATAACCAACAAACACACAGGACACAGAACAACCAATCACCAGACAGGACACTGCAGGGGACACCACCACTATAAAACACACGAGGCATCAAGACTCTGCCTCTTCTCACTGGATACAGCTACAGCGATAGTCAGGGTGCACAGTGCAGTGAGCACCGTCTCCATGTGACAGAGAGCCAGTCTGGTCAAGCCAGTCAGAGGTTATCAGTTTAGATTAATAGAGTGTCAACCCACAGCAGATTATGTACAGCAACCAGCAGGTTCAATAAAACAGTGTTGAACCATCTCATGTGTCGGAAGCCTGTTTCTCGTCTTACTGCATCCAGTACAGTCAGTGTTAAACCAACTCATATAACACATCATGGTACCAGGAAACTATTAATTTTAACGAACCTACCTCGAGTGAATCTGCAACGACCAGCAAGCAACCATCCAGAGGCATGGAAAAGATCCAGCCCCCTCCGCAACTCCGGATCTCCGGTAACCTCAGCGTCACTGGAAGGTCTTCAAACAGAAGTTCCTCCTGTATATCGAGGCCTCCGACCTCGAGGCAGCATCAGATGTCAGGAAGATCGTGCTGTTCCTGTCGACTGCAGGGGATCACGCCATCCACATCTTTAACTCGCTCACGTTTGCTGATGGCGAAGACAAGACGAAGTTCAAGACAGATCTGCTGAAATTCGACAGCCACTGCAAAGTCGAGGTGAATGAGAGCTTTGAACGGTATATCTTCCAACAGAGGCTTCAGGGTAAGGATAAACCTTTTCAGTCCTTTTTGACCCATCTCCACATCCTAGCGCAGTCATTCAATTATGACTCGACGGCTGATTCCATGATCCGGGATCAGATCGTTTTCGGGGTCCATTCCGACTCCCTGTGGGAGCAGCTCCTCAAAATCAAACGGATGACCCTCTCCATTGCCATTGAAACGTGCGTTGTCCATGAATGTGCCAGCAATCGATACTCCCGCATCAAGGTGGCAGAAAATGCAAAACTGGCCTCCCACAAGGCAGAAAGGGGGCAGGCCGTTGCACGAATGCAAGACCTGAGCATCGAGGAGAGTGGCCGTTTCGCGCGCTTTTCCCGGGTTTCTCCGCATGCGCACCACGACCGGGAGGACGATGAGGCCGAAAACCCTACTGCGCATGTGCGAACGTTGGCCGAGCGCACTGCGCATGCACACGGAACGCGCTGAAATCAGCGTCATGACGTGTCAAAATTGTGGCTCCGCCCATTTAAAGCGGCAATGTCCAGCCAAAGGAAGGCGATGTCTACAATGTGGAAAGCCTGGGCATTATGCGGCCTTTTGCAAGTCCTCTCCATTGATCAACAGCCAGCGATCCCAGCTGCAGCGCAGACGTGTCCGCTGCGTACAACAAGGCATGCAGGATTCTGATCCCGAAAGCCCAACGGACCCCGATGCTGACTGCCTCGAATCTCCATATCAGGTGGGCATCATCACCACACGTGAGATGGTCTCCTCCACTCCTGCAAAACGCCTTTCAATCCTAAGTGTGGATCCTGACCGTGAATGGTGTGCTGTCATCACGGTCAACTAGTGTCGCATCCGGTTCAAATTGGACACTGGCGCGTCTGCAAATCTCATATCCCAGTCAGACTTCAACAGCATCCGAGATGGGATGGGCACACTCCCGCATCGCCACAAGATACCACTCAAACCTAATGCCACCCCAGTCATCCATGCACCACGCCGGTGCCGGCTCCTCTCAAGGATCATCTAAAAATGCAGCTGGGAGAGCTCCAAGACCAGGGCATCATCTCAAAGGTCACGGAACCAACAGACTGGGTCAGCTCCATGGTCTGCATCAAGAAACCCTCTGGTGAACTACGAATTTGCATCGATCCCAAAGACCTGAATCGCAACATAATGCGAGAGCACTACCCGATCCCGAAGCGGGAAGAATTAACCTGTGAGATGGCCAAAGATCCTCTACTGCAGCGCGTGATGCAACACCTCGCACATGGCTGGCAAAAGGGGCAGTGCCCCCAGTTCTTCAACGTTAAGGATGAGTTAACGGTTATGGAGGGGATCCTTCTTAAACTAGATAGAATCGTCATTCCCCAAAGCATGCAAACCATGGTGCTCAGACAGATCCATGAGGGTCACCTTGGGGTCGAGAAATGTCGACGCAGAGCTCGGCAGGCAGTTTACTGGCCTGGCATCAGCCAGGACATTGTCAACATGGTCCTCAACTGCACAACATGCCAGAAATTCCAACCATCCCAGCCCAAGGAAACACTGCAACAGCATGAGATCGTGACCTCTCCATGGTATAAGGTGGGGATAAACCACTTTCACGCAAATGGGCGTGATTAGGTGCTTTTAATCGACTACTTCTCCAGCTACCCAGCTACGGAAGTGGTGAAACTGTCGGACCTCACGTCAAAGTCAGTCATCAAGGCCTGCAAGGAGACGTTTGCCAGGCACGGGATACCACTTACAGTAATGAGTGACAACAGTCCATGTTTCTACAGCCAAGAGTGGTCCAACTTTGCACGATCCTACCACGATCAGGCATGTCACATCCAGTCCCCATTACCCATAATCAAACGGGAAGGCCGAGAAAGGGGCCCATATTGTCAAGCGGCTGCTTTGCAAGGCTGCAGACTCAGCATCTGATTTTCACCTGGTGCTGTTGGCATACAGGGCAACCCCTCTGTCGACTGGTTTGTCTCCGGCTCAGCTACTCATGAACCGCAACCTGAGGACGACTGTTCCAGCCATCCATGTTCAAGGCCTTGACCACCTCACGGTGCTGCAGAAAGTGTAGCGATCCAGGGACCAGCAGACGATCACGTATGTTGCTCATGCCACTGATTAGCCTGCGCTGACTCCAGAAGATGTTGTTCGCATCCAGTTGCCTGAGGGAGCCTGGTCAGCCCCAGCTGTTGTCGTAAGACAGGCTGCCCCCAGGTCTTTCGTTGTTCAGATGGCTGATGGCTCCATTCTACGATGCAATAGGAGGGCACTGCGCAAAGTTGCCTGCCCACCACCTGACCGCACCTTTCCGCATGTCATCATGCCTCCTCCGGACATCTTGCACCACGAGGCCACCGCTCTGGCAGCAAGCCCGCCTGTCCAGGTGCCGGTGTGCCCCCCTCCACCTCTGAGGAGGTCGACAAGAATCCGTCGCCAACCACAAAGACTGAATCTATAGACTTGAATCCTGTATATTTTGTTCAGTTTGCTCTGTATCTGCACGCTAGACACCTTCCCATGTACATATGTTCATTCACTCGCCATTTGTACATAGTCATAGAATCATAGAATTTACAGTGCAGAAGGAGGCCAATCGGCCCATCGAGTCTGCGCCGGCTCTTGGAAAGAGCACCCTACCCAAGGTCAACACCTCCACCCTATCCCCATAACCCCAGTAACCCCACCCAACACTAAGGGCAATTTTGGACACTAAGGGCAATTTATCATGGCCAATCCACCTAACCTGCACATCTTTGGACTGTGGGAGGAAATCGGAGCACCCGGAGGAAACCCACGCACACACGGGGAGGATGTGCAGACTCCGCACAGACAGTGACCCAAGCCGGAATTGAACCTGGGACCCTGGAGCTGTGAAGCAATTGTACTATCCACAATGCTACTGTGCTGCCCATCATACATGTATATACAGCCACATTCAATTAAAAAAATTATTTCAAAAAGAGGAGATGTCATAATGTCCACTCATGTATATAATGAGATACAGACAGGCAGTGACTGACACACAGAATAACCAACAAACACACAGGACACAGAACAACCAATCACCAGACAGGACACTGCAGGGGACACCACCACTATAAAACACACGAGGCATCAAGACTCTGCCTCTTCTCACTGGATACAGCTACAGAGATAGTCAGGGTGCACAGTGCAGTGAGCACCGTCTCCATGTGACAGAGAGCCAGTCTGGTCAAGCCAGTAGTAGTTTATCAGTTTAGATTAAGAGAGTGTCAACCCACAGCAGATTATGTACAGCAATCGGTAGGTTCAATAAAACAGTGCTGAACCATCTCCTGTGGCGGAAGCCTGTTTCTCGTCTTACTGCATCCAGTTACAGTCAGTGTTAAACCAATTCATATAACACATCAGGGGAAGAGAGGCCTGAGGGAGGACTGGGGATGGGGGTAGCCTAAATCAGAGGAAAACCTCCTCTCCTCCTGCCCCTACATTGGGGAAGATTTGATCGAGGTTTTCAAAATCATGAGGGATCTGGAGAGTAGGTAGTGAGAAACTGTTCCTATTGGTGGACGGATTGTGAACCAAAGGGCACAGATTTAAGGTAAGAAGCAATGGAGAAAAAAGGAAAAGCTTTTACACACAGTGAGAGGTTATGGTCTGGAAGACATTGCCTGAATGAGAGTGTGGTGGAGGCAGATTCAGTTGAGGCATTCAAAGGGTAGTGGGGTTGTTATATGAAAAGGAGGAATGTGCAGGGGAGTGGCACGGACTGAATTGCTCATTCGGACAGCCAGCATAGACACGACAAGCTGATTGGCCTCCTTCTGAGATGCAATCATTCAGTGATTCGGTGGAGCCCAATCATGTCATCCCATCCACGTGTGAGAATTCAGAAATAGCTCACTGTCAGTACTGCAGACTCATCTAAAAGTGCAAACAATGGGGTTTCAGTAACTTTAATTAACCTCGACCGTCTGAACTGCCCATCTGCCTGACTTCTACCAAGCAGGTAAGGGTTAAACTTCCACCTGCCTTACACCCACCCCACTTTAATTTTTTAAGGCGTTTGCAATTTGTTGTTTCACTCCCATCAACAATCTGCTTGAGTCCAGATAATTACTTTGGGTATTAGTTCACATGTTGGTGCTAATAGCATTCATGTCACCCGTGGAACTCAATATATTTAGTGTTCTGAAAGAAATGAGAATCGTGTCTGCCGGGAACCAACCTTCAGTTGATTATTTCATGTTGGAAGCTTCTCCTGTTTACACAGGTTGGAAATGCAAACATCCAATTAAGATCTGTCGCTGAAGACATTGGCAATCCTGCCTTCTGTTTCGAAGTTAGTTCCCGTATATGTACGGTCTGTTCTTTAGCGAGCGTAGCAAAAATGCTTGGGGCGAGATTCTCCATTTCTGAGACTAAATGGTGATGCCGGGGCAGAATTCAAGGACTTTCATGACAGCAAATCTGGCGCCAAACCTGGACCAGGTTCGCGACCGTTGAGGGACTCGCACCGGCGCCACATGGAACACAATTGATTCCAATGAAAAACGGTGCGGGATTTTCCAGGTCTGTGATTGACACTCAGGAGGCTGACAAGCTGCAGCCGCATATACACATTACACTTCCCACACACATTCATCCCAGCCAACAAGCTGGCACTGGTTGTGCTGGAGCGCGCCCATCCCGCTGATGGGTTGGCTGGGGCCAGAGGGCACCTAGAGGGGTGGCCTGGGGGGGGGACCCATACAACCCATGGTCCTAAGTTCACAGTGGGCTATCAGCGCGTGTGCTGCTGCATGGCTGCTCGTCCACCCCGACCCCACAGCCCACCTCCTGGCCACCCCCCCCGCTATTCCCCCCGGCCTGCGGCACAACTGGCAGCAAACTATGGCGATGTTGGACACTGCCCGTACCCCCTCTCTCCCCCTCAGCAGCCACGACACCCGTTTCACGATTTTTAAAAGCACAAGTGAATCGCGCCATCGGGAACTCGGCCCATCGGAGGCGGGAATCACAGAGGCCCTGAAGAATACCGGATGAACCCGCTAATGATGTGAAAAGGGTGCTTACTGCACATGTGTTCTGGAACGCATTGACTCCGCTGTCGAGGTGGCAGAGAATTGCGATTTGGCGAAATTCAGCGCCTGCTGCGATTTTGCCGTCGGAACCTATTCTCTGTCCAATTGCATTTCCCCGAATTCGCCGTCAGCCAACGGAGAATCCCAGCCTTGGTTTTTGGAACTTCTGAGAAGTACGAGAATTGTCTTATATTAGCATTATCCTTGTGGATATTTGTCTATCTACTGTTATGTGAGAGTACCTTTAAGAAATGGGTGTTTATAAATGGGTGTGTATATAAATATCTGTAGTGAGAGTACCTTTAAGAAATGGGTGTTTATTACTGCAGTGATGTCAGAGAGTGGGTGGAGCTGGGCTGCCTGTCAGCTTTTTACTTTCGCTTTAGGCTTTTTGCCGCAGGGTGGATTTGGTTTCATTTTAGTTTTGGAGAAGCTGCAATCACAGCAGGATGTGTGTAAATCTCTGCAAGCTTATGAATGTCCATTTGCTGATTTCAACGTGGTAACTGTTCTCAGTGGTGAAGTTAAGCCTGATGTTCTTCTGTTAAAGGTTTTAAGTCTTATGAATGTTAAAAGGAAAGCTCAAGGATTACTTAGTGTTGTATTCTTTGGGGGTTGTATTTGAATTGATGGTTGCTAAGATGTTCACTGTATGTTTTAAAAAGGTTAACTTGAATTCATAGAATAAACATGGTTTTGCTTTAAGAAACACTTTTCCATTTCTGCTGTACCACACCTGTAGAGTGGGCCGTATACTCCCCATACCACAATCTATTAAACGTTGTGGGTCAGGTGAACTCCATGATACACTTTGGGGTTCTCTAAACCCTGACTCATAACAAATTGGGGGCTCGAGGGGGCTAAAAGTCTATCTTTTGGATTGGCTGAGTGAACTTAAAGACAGTGAGGGGTGAGCAGATTGTGGTTGCTTTTCAGGTGTGGTATTCCAGTTTAAGTGGGGAGTGTGTTGTGGACAATATCTCTTTCAGAGGCTCTGAAGTTTTTGGGGTGGAGACAGTCACACGCAGTACCTTACGGACAGAGACTAAAAGCAGACTGTTAGATTTGGCAAAAACATTGCAGTTAACATTACCTGACAAAATGCGAAAAGATGAGATAATTATGACTGTGGTTAAGCATTTAAAGTTGCCTGAGATACAGTTTGACTCATTGGAAATGGCAAAAATTCAGTTACAAATTAAACAAATGGACCATGAGAAAAAATTAAAGCAGCTTGAATACGAAAGAGAGGAAAAAGAGAGAGAAGAAAGGAAAACAGAAAGAATAGCCCGAGCAGAACAAATAGAAAGAGAAAAAGAGATACAGATCAGGGAAAAAGATAAAGAGTGAGTGTTTGAACTTCCGAAAATGGCCATGAAACATGACAGTCAGTTAAAATTGGCAGACGTAAAGGGAAACATACAGTTGGATGATGGTGATGAGGTTAGTGAAAAAGAGCGTCAAAGTCGAAGGCTTGGTAGGAATCTATTTAAATATGTCCGAGCATTGCCAATGCTTGATGAGGAGGAGGTGGAAGCCTTTTTCATTTCATTTGAGAAGGTAGCTAAACAAATGAAATGGCCACAGGACATGTGGGTCTTACTGATTCGAACAAAGCTGGTAGGTAGGGCAAATTAAGTGTTTGCAGTGGAAAATCAGACAACTGAAGTGTTGAAGGACGAATATCCTGGGAATTTTCCGGATTGTGCAGTAACAAGGTTGCAAAGTCACATGTTAAGACAAGAGGAGAAATCAAAGAGTGAAGATGAAGTTGAAGTGCAATTATCAGAAACGATTTTTGATCAGGTGGTTGAAAAAGAACAAGAACAGGTGGAGGATGAGGCAGATATTTTTAGTTCAGGAAAATTGGCGGAGTTACAACAGAAAGATGTAGAAATAAAACGGATATATCAGAAAGCATATACGGAAGAGGAATCTGAGTGTATACCAGAGTGTTATTACTGTAAAAGTGATGTCTTGATGAGAAAATGGAGACCTTTACATATGCAGGCGGATGAAAAGTGGGTAGAAGTTCATCAAGTGGTATTGCCGGTAGGGTACAGAAAGGAGGTGTTGCGAGTTGCACATGAGGTACTAGTGGGAGATCATTTGGGAATAAGGAAAACTCAAGCTAAAATACAAAAACATTTTTATTGGCCTGGACTACATAAAGATGTAGTTACATTTTGTCAATCATGTCACACATGTCAAATGGTAAGAAAACATCAAGCAGTCATAAAACCAGCATCCTTAATACCCATTCCAGCATTTGAGGAACCTTTTACAAGGGTCCTAATTGATTACGTAGGACCGCTTCCTAAAACAAAAAGTGGGAATCAATATCTTTTGACTATAATGGATGTGTCTACCCGGTCTCCAGAGACCAATCCAGTACGTAATATTACAGCTAAACAGATTGTGGAGGAGTTACTTAAATTCTTTACTAGATATGGACTACCCACAGAAATACAATCGGATCAAGGATCGAATTTTACCTCAAAGTTATTCAAAGAAGTTATGGATAGCTTAGGAATAAAACAATTTAAATCAACTGTGTACCATCCAGAATAGCAGGGAGCATTAGAAAGGTGGCATCAGACATTAAAGACAATGTTGAGGGCTTATTGTCACGATTATCCAGAGGATTGGGATAAAGGAATTCCATTCGTAATGTTTGCAATTAGGGATGCATCTAATGAGTCAACCAAATTCAGTCCTTTTGAACTAATTTTTGGTCATGAGGTAAGAGGACCACTTAAATTGATTAAGGAAAAATTGGTGAGTGAGAAATCGGAACTTACATTATTAGATTACGTGTCAAATTTTAGGGAACGATTAAATAGAGCAGGTGAATTGGCTAGACAACATTTTAAAGTTGCACAAAATGTGATGAAACGGGTAGCGGACAAGAAATCCAAAGTTCGTAGTTTTGCCAGTGGAGATAAAGTTTTAGTATTGTTACCAGTGGTAGGTGAACCTTCAAAAGCAAGGTTTTGTGGACCTTATCAGATTGAAAGGAAATTAAGTGAGGTGAATTATGTGGCAAAAACACCAGATAGAAGAAAAACTCACCGAGTGTGTCATGTGAATATGCTTAAAAGGTACTTTGAAAGGGAAGGAGAGAAAACGGAGGTTTTAATGATTCTAACTCAAAGTGACGAACCAAATCTAGATGACTGTGAATTTGCCATACCTCAAATTAAATTGGAAAATGAGGATGTTCTTAAAAATTGGGATAAATTGTTGTGTTGCCTTCCAGAGGAAAACCGGACTGACCTGGAAGAGTTATTGATATCACGTGGGCAGGTTTGTAGAGATAAATTGGGAAGTACTAAAATGGCTATACATGATGTAGATGTGGGAAATGCTGTTCCAATCAAACAACAGCCACATAGACTTAATCCTTTAAAATTGGCACAGGTTAACAAAAAGATTGAGAGTATGCTTAAAAATGGCATAATTGAAGTGGGTTGCAGCCAATGGAGCTCATCCATAGTGACGGTACCAAAACCAGACGGCACCCAACGGTTGTGTGTGGACTATAGAAAGGTTAATGCAGTTACAAGAAGGGACTCTTATCCTATCCCACGTTTGGAGGATTGCATTGAGAAAATGGGACAATCAGCTTTTATTTCCAAATTGGATTTTCTTCAAGGTTACTGGCAGGTATCTTTATCTGAAAGAGCGAAGGAGATTTCAGCTTTTGTGACTCCAGATGGTATATACCAATTCAAAGTTATGCCATGTGGCATGAAACACGCCCCAGCCACATTTCAACGGTTAACCAACAAAGTTGTTTCAGGATTACCCAAATGTGCGGTATACATCGACGATCTGGTAAATTTCAGCCAGACATGGAAAGAACATTTAAAACATCTGATGGAGTTATTCGATCGACTTCAGGAGGCGGTTTTGGTGATAAACCTAGCCAAAAGTGAATTTGGAAAAGCCCAAGCCACTTTCCATGGCCATGCAATCGGACAGGTTCGAATGGTCACACGGGATGTGAAAACAACAGTTGTTGAGGAGTTCCCGATACCCTCAACACAAAGGGAAATAATGCAATTTCTTAGCATGAGTGGATTTGATCGAACATTTGTGAAAAGTATTTGTAGCGTGGTTGCTCCACTGATGGACTTACTGCATAAACATCAAAAATTTCAGTGGACAGCGGACTTTCAACAGGCATTTGACTGCCTGATAGCTGTGATAACCAATGCTCCTGTGTTGGAGAATTACAACGGGCTCTGTGCTCAGATTGAACTAAAGTATCTGACTTAAAGAGAAATGTTGAAGCGTAGAGAAATGGATGGATCGTGCAGAGACCTTCTTGTTCAACGAAACTGTTAATCAAGAGGGATTCCAGTTGGAGGAAGAACAAAAAAAAATGGACTATATTATTATTCCTGTGTGCATGTGTTGGTTTTTTGAAACAAAATAGTATATTTCCTGTCTGCATTTCTTAAAGGATAGTGGAAAGTTGAAAAATGAAACCATCTTGAAGTTGATGGTTTATTTTTTTTCTTGGGGGCAAGTGTCATGTGAGAGTACCTTTAAGAAATGGGTGTTTATAAATGGGTGTGTATATAAATATCTGTAGTGAGAGTACCTTTAAGAAATGGGTGTTTATTACAGCAGTGATGTCAGAGAGTGGGTGGAGCTGGGCTGTCTGTCAGCTTTTTACTTTCGCTTTAGGCTTTTTGCTGCAGGGTGGTTTTGGTTTCATTTTAGTTTTGGAGAAGCTTCAATCACAGCAGGATGTGTGTGAATCTCTGCAAGCTTATGAATGTCTATTTGCTGATTTCAACATGGTAACTGTTCTCAGTGGTGAAGTTAAGCCTGATGTTCTTCTGTTAAAGGTTTTAAGTCTTATGAATGTTAAAAGGAAAGCTCAAGGATTACTTAGTGTTGTATTCTTTGGGGGTTGTATTTGAATTGATGGTTGCTAAGATGTTCACTGTATGTTTTGAAAAGGTTAACTAGAGCTCATAGAATAAACATTGTTTTGCTTTAAAATATACGTTTCCATTTCTGCTGTACCACACCTGTAGAGTGGGCCGTGTGCGCCCCATACCACAATCTTTTAAAAGTTGTGGGTCAGGTGAACTCCATGAAACACTTTGGGGTTCTCTAAACCCTGGCCCATAACACTACCTTAATATCTGACCTTCAGACCATATAACATACACTCCCTCCACCACTGGCGTACAGTGGTTGCAGTGTGCACAATCTACAAGATGCACTGTAGCAACTCACTAAGTCTCCTTTGACTGCACCTTCCAAGCCAACGGACTTTACCACCCAGACAAATAGGACAAAAGACCACCTGGCGACCAGAAATTCCCACCCAATGTCAATGGACCGTTACATGGCGATCTTGCGGCAGGCGGGGCGGAAGAATCCAGCCCCCAGTTTCCTGTTGAAATGCATGTCATCCCGCACTGCGGAAGAAAGTGACAGAGGCACCATAATGGTTGTGAAAAAAGTTGTTTAGTGTGCTGTACAATACCCCACTTCCTTTTTTTAATACACTTACAGCACCCAATTCATTTTTTCCAATTAAGGGGCAATTTAGTGTGGCCAATCCACCTCCCCTGCACATCATTGGGTTGTGGGGGTGAAACCCACACAAACATGGGGAGAATGTGCAAACTCCACACAATGACCCAGAGTTGGTATTGAACTTGGGACCTCGGTGCCGTGAGGCAGCTGTGCTAACCACTGCACCACCACGCTGCTCTTCAATACCCCACTTCTGATGGTGCCGTCCCCGCCAACCTCCCCAGCCCTCCACAGACCCTACCTACCCATCCCCCCCTCTGGCGGGTGTCCTGTGGTGCACGGCTCACCCTCGCAGTGTTGACCTCGGTACCACTCATTGCCGGTGCCATCCCCTGCTCCCGTAGACTCTGGGACTCCTCCAATTGGCTAGCGATCTGCTGGAGCGACACTAACATCTCCCTTTGAACTTCCCGGCCGCTCCCTATCGTCTCCATCAGGCTGGGACCCAGCTGGGTCCTGGGATCCAGCAGACCTCCGACTGTTGCCTCACCTGGGGGTTCCTGCCTCCAACAGATGTACATCAGCAGCAGTGTGGTGCTCACCAGATTGTGCCCCTGAAGCCTGACCACTAACATTTCCCACTGAGGTGCGTATCTGCGCTGGTAGAGGGTGGAGATTACAGCTGTGCCACGACTATAACAGTTGACTCCTTGGAGCTCTCCTCCGAGGTGGTCTCCTCGAAGTCAGAGTGGCCATCGTTGGTCACATGTGTGGTTCAGTGATAGGAGAGGGGGTGTGAAGGCGGGGTTGGGTGGGGGTTGGGGATGGAGGACTGAGGGTCACTTGGAGAGTTGAGGGGGTGGATGCTCTTTGCGAGGGGGGGGAGGTGAGTTGGCATCTACTCACACGTGATGCCCGGTGTAGGTCATTGACCTTCCTGCACTGCTAGCCAGGCCTCTTGGTCATACTGTTCCAACTAACGGCTGCTGCCACCTCATCCCAGATAGCACTGGCTGCCTTGTGGCTCACCCACCGGGGAAACAGGACATCCCTCCTGGTCTCCACACGTCCAGGAGCCTCCCCAGGTCAGTGTCCCCGAATCCTGGAGATGGTCTCCTGGGTGTCATTGTTGCGAGCTGGCTGAGGTTAGCTGAACAAGTGCTGCTTAAGTCCTGCTCAACCTTAAGTCCCGGCGAATCAGCTGGCGAGCCGGCATTCGTAGCGAGAAGCCAGTGAGGCCTCATAAGTGGCCCAATTAATGTTGAATTGCTTTGCTGGATTCGCTTGGCCGAGTGCCGGGAAGCTCGCGGCAATTCCCGCTCACTACCACACTTAGAAATCTTTCCGGAGAATCGAGCCCATTGTGTCATTTTGCCGTGATAATTTTTCCTAATGTAAAAATTGGCGCAAATATTTTTTTAAAATTCTGCTTACTTGACTGAATACACATGAATCATCTCCAATGTGATTTCAATAAGGATCCGGTGCTGTCATTTTCATTGATTTTGGAAGAAGCTCCTAAAAATAAAGTAATAGGACATGTAACATTGTACAAATAAACTTGAGCCATCACTTGGTAATACGGAACTTCAATATTGCTGAAAAGAGAGACATATTGCTGAAGCTTTTCACTTTGAAAGTCAGGACAAATGCAGGAATGCCAAATTTCAAATGATCACAACAATTTATACTACAGGGGAAAGGGGTGTTGATTGATTGGCAAGTTGACTCGGATTGGCAAAGTCGTTGCCATGAATATAGTAACATGGAGAAATAACTTTAGGTTCCCCAAACACCCAGATGAAAGGGCCTTGTGGCACAGTAGGTAGTACACTTGCCTCTGAGCCAGAAGCTATGGGCACGAGTCCACCTCAGGACGTGATGGCCAAGGAATGTGCACTCCTAATCTGGTAAAACAGGTTGAGTGTGCCAACCTGTATATCCTTCCATAGATTCCATACAGTGCCGAAGGACGCCATTCGGCCCAACGATATTGCACCAACCCTCTGAAAGAGAACCCTACCTAGTTGCACCACCCGTCCCTACCCCCATAACTCCACCGAACCTGCACATCTTTGGACACTAAGGGGAAATCCTAGCATGGCAATCCAGCTAACATGCACATCTTTGGACTGTGGGAGGAAACTACAGCACCCGGAGGAAACCCATGCAGATACAGGGAGAACATGCAAACCCCAATCATCCTCTGAAACTTTGGTTAACACAGTAGTTAGCCCTGCTGCCTCACAGCGCCAAGGACCCACGTTCAATTCCGACGGGTGACTGTCTGTGTGGAGTTTGCAAGTTCTCCCCGTGTCTGCGTGGGTTTTCTCCGGGTGCTCTGGTTTCCTCCCACAGTTCAAAGATGTGCAGGTTAGGTGAACCGGTCAAGTTAATATTGCCCTAAGGTTAGGTGGTGTTATGGGAATAGGGGCGGGGGATTGGGCCTAAGTTGGGTGCAGGATCGATGCAGACTCGATGGGCTAAATGGTCTCCTTCTGCACTGCAGGGATTCTATGATTCCAAGGTGAAAAATATTATCACAAGCAAAACTTGTTAGGAAATGCTGCTTTAAGCAAACACACGGAACAATCATTGCGATTATAAATCCAATTTATTAAACATGGCCAGAGAGTGCAGTTTGTCTGTCTTTCCTGCAAGGTTATAGCAATGGTAGATGTGTGCGACATAGTCAAAAATAATTCATGTATGCATTCATTTTATTGCGCTGGTAATAAATGGATGCACTGCTGGTGTCACATCCATTGGGAGTTGTGCCAGTCCCTTTCTGTTCAAACAAGAACAAAATGATTGATATACAAAGTGCAAGCCAAAAAAAAGGTTACAAGAGCAAGATAAGAATTTGCATAATCATTGGATGAAATTCTGCCATTCCAACTTGGGAGAACAAACAAACCACGCCAAGACTACTGATGGCTTATTCCCACAATATGCAGCTGTTCCTCAGGGTAAGGCAATACTTGGAATGCAGATCTATGAGTCAATGCTTATTTTTCTTCCCAGGTTTTGATGAAAACACATTCAAGCACTCTTTTAATGCTGTTTCAATTTAATTTGATGAGCAGCACTTGAAACACCACAGGATACCAAGTGCTGGAAAATGGGATGGGAATAGATCGGTGCTTGATGGCTAGCACTGACACGATGGACCGAAGGGCCTCTTTCTGTGCTGTAAAACTCTATGATTGGGACTGAGGAATAAACGAATACCCAGAGCACGCATTACTTTACATGTAACTGGATATTGCTGAAAGGAGAGACATGTTGCTGAAGCTTTTTCTCTTGGACTCATCAGGACAAAAGAAAGCCAAATTTCAAACTAGCATAATTTATACAACAGGAGAAATGGTGCTGATTGGGTGGCAAGTCAACCCTGATTGGATAAGGTGCTGCTATGGAGAAAGCAATACAGAACAATAAGCTCCGCAACGATACTTTAAGAATCCCGCAAGACTTGAATATGTTCCTTTCATCTGCAGAGAATGAGACCCCCCATGTGAATGTACGCCGCTTCTCGCAAAGGTAAATGAGACACATTATAAGTTCCTTAGTAATTCTATCATTTTGTTTCATTCTAAAATGGAAATATCTGCTTATTAAAATGTGATGTAGGAAACAAAATAACTTCACATCATGCCGGTTGTCACTTAAGCTGCCGGGGTTTTGTTAAGTATTTGCACTGGCATTCATAGACAGGGGCAACCAATTGGGATTGGGTAGAAAATGAACACTGAATGCTGAAATCAGAAGTCTGATGTCATCCTCACTGCCATTTTTATTAAATGCTGTGTGTCCACCTTGGGTGAAAATTTTCAGCTCACTGGCTTAAGTGTTGCAAATTGTTTTTTAATTCATTCATGAGATGTGGGCATAGCTAGCTGGGCCAGCATTTATTGTCCATCCCTAATTGCCTTTGAATTGCGGGCAATTCAGAGTCAACCACATTGCTGTGGGTCTGGAGTCACATGTCGGCCAGACCAGACCAGGTAAGGATGGCAGATTTCCTTCCCTAAAGGACAGTAGTGAACCAATGGGTTTTTACGACAATGGTTTTATGGTCACCTTTAGAATTTTAATTCCAGATGTTTTATTGAATTCAAATTTCACCTTCTGCCGTGGTGGGATTTGAACCCTGGTCCCAAGAGTGTTACCCTGGATCTCTGGATTACTGTCCAGTGACAATACAACTGTGCCACCATCATTCAATTCACATTAGCTGGAAATACATCAAATCTACAACACAGAAACAGGCCATTCGGCCCAACTAATCTTGCTTGAGGTTTAGACTCTACAATAGTCTCCTCCTGTTTCATTTGCCTAATCTCAGCATATCTTTCTATTCCTTTATCTCGCATGTACTCACCTAGTTTCCTTTGGAAAGTATCTAAACCAGTGTTGCCCAACAGATACCCAGAGGCCACAAGCCCAGTCCACCATGCACCTCTATCTGATCCGTGGAATGTTCAAAGTGCAGGTAGTTGAATGTGACAGACCTGCAAGGAGCTACTCCTCCAATCACAAGCTGTTTCCGATAGGCTCACTGTTCTGTGATTGGTCGCCCAGGTGCCAGTCCCCGAGAGAAGCACAGTGGTCAAGATGGTGGATGGGTCAGGGAGGTCATGAGGAGCAACAATTACTGCATCAGCACCCATCAGACTCCTCAGCCAGGTCAGCTGGACTCTTAGACAGACTGTGTGAGTGAGTGAGTCTGTGTGAGTGAGTGAGTATGTGTGAGTGAGTGAGTGAGTCTGTGTGAGTGAGTCTGTGTGAGTGAGTGAGTCTGTGTGAGTGAGTGAGTCTGTGTGAGTGAGTCTGTGTGAGTGAGTGAGTCTGTGTGAGTGAGTGAGTCTGTGTGAGTGAGTGAGTGAGTCTGTGTGAGTGAGTCTGTGTGAGTGAGTCTGTGTGAGTGAGTCTGTGAGTGAGTGAGTCTGTGTGAGTGAGTGAGTCTGTGTGAGTGAGTGAGTCTGTGTGAGTGAGTCTATGTGAGTGAGTGAGTCTGTGTGAGTGAGTGAGTCTGTGTGAGTGAGTGAGTCTATGTGAGTGAGTCTGTGTGAGTGAGTCTGTGTGAGTGAGTCTGTGTGAGTGAGTGAGTCTGTGTGAGTGAGTCTGTGTGTGTGAGTGAGTCTGTGTGAGTGAGTGAGTCTGTGTGTGTGAGTGAGTCTGGGTGAGTGAGTGAGTCTGTGTGAGTGAGTCTGTGTGAGTGAGTCTGTGTGTGTGAGTGAGTCTGTGTGAGTGAGTCTGTGTGAGTGAGTCTGTGTGTGTGAGTGAGTCTGTGTGAGTGAGTCTGTGTGAGTGAGTCTGTGTGAGTGAGTGAGTCTGTGTGAGTGAGTCTGTGTGAGTGAGTCTGTGTGAGTGAGTGAGTCTGTGTGAGTGAGTCTGTGTGAGTGAGTGAGTCTGTGTGAGTGAGTGAGTCTGTGTGAGTGAGTGAGTCTGTGTGAGTGAGTGAGTCTGTGTGAGTGAGTCTGTGTGAGTGAGTGAGTCTGTGTGTGTGAGTGAGTCTGTGTGAGTGAGTCTGTGTGAGTGAGTCTGTGTGAGTGAGTGAGTCTGTGTGAGTGAGTGAGTCTGTGTGAGTGAGTGAGTCTGTGAGAGTGAGTGAGTCTGTGTGAGTGAGTGAGTCTGTGTGTGTGAGTGAGTCTGTGTGAGTGAGTGAGTCTGTGTGAGTGAGTGAGTCTGTGTCAGTGAGTCTGTGTGAGTGAGTCTGTGTGAGTGAGTCTGTGTGAGTGAGTCTGTGTGAGTGAGTCTGTGTGAGTGAGTGAGTCTGTGTGAGTGAGTGAGTCTGTGTGAGTGAGTCTGTGTGAGTGAGTCTGTGTGAGTGAGTGAGTCTGTGTGAGTGAGTCTGTGTGAGTGAGTCTGTGTGAGTGAGTGAGTCTGTGTGTGTGAGTCTGTGTGAGTGAGTCTGTGTGAGTGAGTCTGTGTGTGTGAGTGAGTCTGTGTGAGTGAGTCTGTGTGAGTGAGTCTGTGTGAGTGAGTCTGTGTGAGTGAGTCTGTGTGAGTGAGTCTGTGTGAGTGAGTCTGTGTGTGTGAGTGAGTCTGTGTGAGTGAGTGAGTATGTGTGAGTGAGTGAGTCTGTGTGAGTGAGTCCGTGTGAGTGAGTCCGTGTGAGTGAGTGAGTCTGTGTGAGTGAGTCTGTGTGAGTGAGTCTGTGTGAGTGAGTCTGTGTGTGTGAGTGAGTCTGTGTGAGTGAGTGAGTCTGTGTGAGTGAGTCTGTGTGAGTGAGTCCGTGTGAGTGAATCTGTGTGAGTGAGTCTGTGTGAGTGAGTGAGTCTGTGTGAGTGAGTCTGTGTGAGTGAGTCTGTGTGAGTGAGTGAGTCTGTGTGTGTGAGTGAGTCCGTGTGAGTGAGTGAGTCTGTGTGAGTGAGTGAGTCTGTGTGAGTGAGTCTGTGTGAGTGAGTCTGTGTGAGTGAGTCTGTGTGTGTGAGTGAGTCTGTGTGTGTGAGTGAGTCTGTGTGAGTGAGTGAGTCTGTGTGAGTGAGTCTGTGTGAGTGAGTGAGTCTGTGTGTGTGAGTGAGTCTGTGTGAGTGAGTCTGTGTGAGTGAGTCTGTGTGAGTCAGTCCGTGTGAGTGAGTCTGTGTGAGTGAGTGAGTCTGTGTGAGTGAGTCTGTGTGAGTGAGTCTGTGTGAGTGAGTGAGTCTGTGTGAGTGAGTGAGTCTGTGTGAGTGAGTCTGTGTGAGTGAGTCTGTGTGAGTGAGTGAGTCTGTGTGAGTGAGTGAGTCTGTGTGAGTGAGTCTGTGTGAGTGAGTCTGTGTGAGTGAGTGAGTCTGTGTGAGTGAGTCTGTGTGAGTGAGTGAGTCTGTGTGAGTGAGTGAGTCTGTGTGAGTGAGTGAGTCTGTGTGAGTGAGTGAGTCTGTGTGAGTGAGTGAGTCTGTGTGAGTGAGTGAGTCCGAGTGAGTGAGTCTGTGTGAGTGGGTGAGTCTGTGTGAGTGAGTCTGTGTGAGTGAGTGAGTCTGTGTGAGTGAGTCTGTGTGAGTGAGTCTGTGTGAGTGAGTGAGTCTGTGTGAGAGAGTCTGTGTGAGTGAGTGAGTCTGTGTGAGTGAGTCTGTGTGAGTGAGTCTGTGTGAGTGAGTCTGTGTGAGTGAGTCTGTGTGAGTGAGTCTGTGTGAGTGAGTCTGTGTGAGTGAGTCTGTGTGAGTGAGTGAGTCTGTGTGAGTGAGTGAGTCTGTGTGAGTGAGTGAGTCTGTGTGAGTGAGTGAGTCTGTGTGAGTGAGTCTGTGTGAGTGAGTCTGTGTGAGTGAGTCTGTGTGAGTGAGTGAGTCTGTGTGAGTGAGTGAGTCTGTGTGAGTGAGTGAGTCTGTGTGAGTCAGTGAGCCTGTGTGAGTCAGTGAGCCTGTGTGAGTGAGTCTGTGTGAGTGAGTGAGTCTGTGTGAGTGAGTCTGTGTGAGTGAGTGAGTCTGTGTGAGTGAGTGAGTCTGTGTGAGTGAGTCTGTGTGAGTGAGTCTGTGTGAGTGAGTGAGTCTGTGTGAGTGAGTCCGAGTGAGTGAGTGAGTCCGAGTGAGTGAGTGAGTCCGAGTGAGTGAGTGAGTCTGTGTGAGTGAGTGAGTCTGTGTGAGTGAGTGAGTCTGTGTGAGTGAGTGAGTCTGTGTGAGTGAGTCTGTGTGAGTGAGTCTGTGTGAGTGAGTCTGTGTGAGTGAGTCTGTGTGAGTGAGTCTGTGTGAGTGAGTCTGTGTGAGTGAGTCTGTGTGAGTGAGTCTGTGTGAGTGAGTCTGTGTGAGTGAGTGAGTCTGTGTGAGTGAGTCTGTGTGAGTGAGTGAGTCTGTGTGAGTGAGTGAGTCTGTGTGAGTGAGTGAGTCTGTGTGAGTGAGTGAGTCTGTGTGAGTGAGTGAGTCTGTGTGAGTGAGTGAGTCTGTGTGAGTCAGTGAGTCTGTGTGAGTGAGTAAGTCTGTGTGAGTGAGTGAGTCTGTGTGAGTGAGTCTGTGTGAGTGAGTGAGTCTGTGTGAGTGAGTGAGTCTGTGTGAGTGAGTGAGTCCGTGTGAGTGAGTGAGTGAGTCTGTGTGAGTGAGTCTGTGTGAGTGAGTGAGTCTGTGTGAGTGAGTGAGTCTGTGTGAGTGAGTCTATGTGAGTGAGTGAGTCTGTGTGAGTGAGTGAGTCTATGTGAGTGAGTCTATGTGAGTGAGTCTGTGTGAGTGAGTCTGTGTGAGTGAGTCTGTGTGAGTGAGTCTGTGTGAGTGAGTCTGTGTGAGTGAGTCTGTGTGAGTGAGTGAGTCTGTGTGAGTGAGTCTGTGTGTGTGAGTGAGTCTGTGTGAGTGAGTGAGTCTGTGTGAGTGAGTGAGTCTGTGTGTGTGAGTGAGTCTGGGTGAGTGAGTGAGTCTGTGTGAGTGAGTCTGTGTGAGTGAGTCTGTGTGAGTGAGTCTGTGTGAGTGAGTGAGTCTGTGTGAGTGAGTCTGTGTGAGTGAGTGAGTCTGTGTGAGTGAGTGAGTCCGTGTGAGTGAGTGAGTGAGTCTGTGTGAGTGAGTCTGTGTGAGTGAGTGAGTCTGTGTGAGTGAGTCTGTGTGAGTGAGTGAGTCTGTGTGAGTGAGTGAGTGTGTGAGTGAGTGAGTCTATGTGAGTGAGTCTGTGTGAGTGAGTCTGTGTGAGTGAGTCTGTGTGAGTGAGTCTGTGTGAGTGAGTCTGTGTGAGTGAGTGAGTCTGTGTGAGTGAGTGAGTCTGTGTGAGTGAGTCTGTGTGTGTGAGTGAGTCTGTGTGAGTGAGTGAGTCTGTGTGAGTGAGTCTGTGTGAGTGAGTCTGTGTGAGTGAGTCTGTGTGAGTGAGTCTGTGTGAGTGAGTCTGTGTGAGTGAGTGAGTCTGTGTGAGTGAGTGAGTCTGTGTGAGTGAGTCTGTGTGAGTGAGTCTGTGTGAGTGAGTGAGTCTGTGTGAGTGAGTCTGTGTGAGTGAGTCTGTGTGAGTGAGTCTGTGTGAGTGAGTGAGTCTGTGTGTGTGAGTCTGTGTGTGTGAGTCTGTGTGAGTGAGTCTGTGTGAGTGAGTCTGTGTGTGTGAGTGAGTCTGTGTGAGTGAGTCTGTGTGAGTGAGTCTGTGTGAGTGAGTCTGTGTGAGTGAGTCTGTGTGTGTGAGTGAGTCTGTGTGAGTGAGTGAGTATGTGTGAGTGAGTGAGTCTGTGTGAGTGAGTCCGTGTGAGTGAGTCCGTGTGAGTGAGTGAGTCTGTGTGAGTGAGTCTGTGTGAGTGAGTCTGTGTGAGTGAGTCTGTGTGTGTGAGTGAGTCTGTGTGAGTGAGTGAGTCTGTGTGAGTGAGTCTGTGTGAGTGAGTCTGTGTGAGTGAGTCTGTGTGAGTGAGTCTGTGTGAGTGAGTGAGTCTGTGTGAGTGAGTGAGTCTGTGTGAGTCAGTGAGCCTGTGTGAGTGAGTCTGTGTGAGTGAGTGAGTCTGTGTGAGTGAGTCTGTGTGAGTGAGTGAGTCTGTGTGAGTGAGTGAGTCTGTGTGAGTGAGTCTGTGTGAGTGAGTCTGTGTGAGTGAGTGAGTCTGTGTGAGTGAGTCCGAGTGAGTGAGTGAGTCCGAGTGAGTGAGTGAGTCTGTGTGAGTGAGTGAGTCTGTGTGAGTGAGTGAGTCTGTGTGAGTGAGTGAGTCTGTGTGAGTGAGTCTGTGTGAGTGAGTGAGTCTGTGTGAGTGAGTCTGTGTGTGTGAGTGAGTGAGTCTGTGTGTGTGAGTGAGTCTGTGTGAGTGAGTCTGTGTGAGTGAGTCTGTGTGAGTGAGTGAGTCTGTGTGAGTGAGTGAGTCTGTGTGAGTGAGTGAGTCTGTGAGAGTGAGTGAGTCTGTGTGAGTGAGTGAGTCTGTGTGTGTGAGTGAGTCTGTGTGAGTGAGTGAGTCTGTGTGAGTGAGTGAGTCTGTGTCAGTGAGTCTGTGTGAGTGAGTCTGTGTGAGTGAGTCTGTGTGAGTGAGTCTGTGTGAGTGAGTCTGTGTGAGTGAGTCTGTGTGAGTGAGTGAGTCTGTGTGAGTGAGTGAGTCTGTGTGAGTGAGTCTGTGTGAGTGAGTCTGTGTGAGTGAGTGAGTCTGTGTGAGTGAGTCTGTGTGAGTGAGTCTGTGTGAGTGAGTCTGTGTGAGTGAGTGAGTCTGTGTGTGTGAGTCTGTGTGAGTGAGTCTGTGTGAGTGAGTCTGTGTGTGTGAGTGAGTCTGTGTGAGTGAGTCCGTGTGAGTGAGTCCGTGTGAGTGAGTGAGTCTGTGTGAGTGAGTCTGTGTGAGTGAGTCTGTGTGAGTGAGTCTGTGTGAATGAGTCTGTGTGTGTGAGTGAGTCTGTGTGTGTGAGTGAGTCTGTGTGAGTGAGTGAGTCTGTGTGAGTGAGTCTGTGTGAGTGAGTCCGTGTGAGTGAATCTGTGTGAGTGAGTCTGTGTGAGTGAGTGAGTCTGTGTGAGTGAGTCTGTGTGAGTGAGTCTGTGTGAGTGAGTCTGTGTGAGTGAGTGAGTCTGTGTGTGTGAGTGAGTCCGTGTGAGTGAGTGAGTCCGTGTGAGTGAGTGAGTCTGTGTGAGTGAGTCTGTGTGAGTGAGTCTGTGTGAGTGAGTCTGTGTGTGTGAGTGAGTCTGTGTGTGTGAGTGAGTCTGTGTGTGTGAGTGAGTCTGTGTGAGTGAGTGAGTCTGTGTGAGTGAGTCTGTGTGAGTGAGTGAGTCTGTGTGTGTGAGTGAGTCTGTGTGAGTGAGTCTGTGTGAGTCAGTCCGTGTGAGTGAGTCTGTGTGAGTGAGTGAGTCTGTGTGAGTGAGTCTGTGTGAGTGAGTCTGTGTGAGTGAGTGAGTCTGTGTGAGTGAGTGAGTCTGTGTGAGTGAGTCTGTGTGAGTGAGTCTGTGTGAGTGAGTGAGTCTGTGTGAGTGAGTCTGTGTGAGTGAGTCTGTGTGAGTGAGTGAGTCTGTGTGAGTGAGTCTGTGTGAGTGAGTGAGTCTGTGTGAGTGAGTCTGTGTGAGTGAGTGAGTCTGTGTGAGTGAGTCTGTGTGAGTGAGTGAGTCTGTGTGAGTGAGTCTGTGTGAGTGAGTGAGTCTGTGTGAGTGAGTGAGTCTGTGTGAGTGAGTGAGTCTGTGTGAGTGAGTGAGTCTGTGTGAGTGAGTGAGTCTGTGTGAGTGAGTGAGTCCGAGTGAGTGAGTCTGTGTGAGTGGGTGAGTCTGTGTGAGTGAGTCTGTGTGAGTGAGTGAGTCTGTGTGAGTGAGTCTGTGTGAGTGAGTCTGTGTGAGTGAGTGAGTCTGTGTGAGAGAGTCTGTGTGAGTGAGTCTGTGTGAGTGAGTCTGTGTGAGTGAGTGAGTCTGTGTGAGTGAGTCTGTGTGAGTGAGTCTGTGTGAGTGAGTCTGTGTGAGTGAGTCTGTGTGAGTGAGTGAGTCTGTGTGAGTGAGTGAGTCTGTGTGAGTGAGTCTGTGTGAGTGGGTGAGTCTGTGTGAGTGAGTCTGTGTGAGTGAGTCTGTGTGAGTGAGTCTGTGTGAGTGAGTCTGTGTGAGTGAGTGAGTCTGTGTGAGTGAGTGAGTCTGTGTGAGTCAGTGAGCCTGTGTGAGTGAGTCTGTGTGAGTGAGTGAGTCTGTGTGAGTGAGTCTGTGTGAGTGAGTGAGTCTGTGTGAGTGAGTGAGTCTGTGTGAGTGAGTCTGTGTGAGTGAGTGAGTCTGTGTGAGTGAGTCCGAGTGAGTGAGTGAGTCCGAGTGAGTGAGTGAGTCTGTGTGAGTGAGTGAGTCTGTGTGAGTGAGTGAGTCTGTGTGAGTGAGTGAGTCTGTGTGAGTGAGTCTGTGTGAGTGAGTCTGTGTGAGTGAGTCTGTGTGAGTGAGTCTGTGTGAGTGAGTCTGTGTGAGTGAGTCTGTGTGAGTGAGTCTGTGTGAGTGAGTCTGTGTGAGTGAGTCTGTGTGAGTGAGTCTGTGTGAGTGAGTCTGTGTGAGTGAGTCTGTGTGAGTGAGTCTCTGTGAGTGAGTCTGTGTGAGTGAGTCTGTGTGAGTGAGTCTGTGTGAGTGAGTGAGTGAGTCTGTGTGAGTGAGTGAGTCTGTGTGAGTGAGTCTGTGTGAGTGAGTCTGTGTGAGTGAGTCTGTGTGAGTGAGTGAGTCTGTGTGAGTGAGTCCGAGTGAGTGAGTCTGTGTTAGTGAGTCTGTGTGAGTGAGTCTGTGTGAGTGAGTCTGTGTGAGTGAGTGAGTCTGTGTGAGTGAGTGAGTCTGTGTGAGTGAGTCTGTGTGAGTGGGTGAGTCTGTGTGAGTGAGTCTGTGTGAGTGAGTCTGTGTGAGTGAGTGAGTCTGTGTGAGTGAGTCTGTGTGAGTGAGTCTGTGTGAGTGAGTCTGTGTGAGTGAGTCTGTGTGAGTGAGTGAGTCTGTGTGAGTGAGTCTGTGTGAGTGAGTCTGTGTGAGTGAGTCTGTGTGAGTGAGTCTGTGTGAGTGAGTGAGTCTGTGTGAGTGAGTCTGTGTGAGTGAGTGAGTCTGTGTGAGTGAGTCTGTGTGAGTGAGTCTGTGTGAGTGAGTGAGTCTGTGTGAGTGAGTGAGTCTGTGTGAGTCAGTGAGCCTGTGTGAGTGAGTCTGTGTGAGTGAGTGAGTCTGTGTGAGTGAGTCTGTGTGAGTGAGTGAGTCTGTGTGAGTGAGTGAGTCTGTGTGAGTGAGTCTGTGTGAGTGAGTCTGTGTGAGTGAGTGAGTCTGTGTGAGTGAGTCCGAGTGAGTGAGTGAGTCCGAGTGAGTGAGTGAGTCTGTGTGAGTGAGTGAGTCTGTGTGAGTGAGTGAGTCTGTGTGAGTGAGTGAGTCTGTGTGAGTGAGTCTGTGTGAGTGAGTGAGTCTGTGTGAGTGAGTCTGTGTGTGTGAGTGAGTGAGTCTGTGTGTGTGAGTGAGTCTGTGTGAGTGAGTCTGTGTGAGTGAGTCTGTGTGAGTGAGTGAGTCTGTGTGAGTGAGTGAGTCTGTGTGAGTGAGTGAGTCTGTGAGAGTGAGTGAGTCTGTGTGAGTGAGTGAGTCTGTGTGTGTGAGTGAGTCTGTGTGAGTGAGTGAGTCTGTGTGAGTGAGTGAGTCTGTGTCAGTGAGTCTGTGTGAGTGAGTCTGTGTGAGTGAGTCTGTGTGAGTGAGTCTGTGTGAGTGAGTCTGTGTGAGTGAGTGAGTCTGTGTGAGTGAGTGAGTCTGTGTGAGTGAGTCTGTGTGAGTGAGTCTGTGTGAGTGAGTGAGTCTGTGTGAGTGAGTCTGTGTGAGTGAGTCTGTGTGAGTGAGTCTGTGTGAGTGAGTGAGTCTGTGTGTGTGAGTCTGTGTGAGTGAGTCTGTGTGAGTGAGTCTGTGTGTGTGAGTGAGTCTGTGTGAGTGAGTCCGTGTGAGTGAGTCCGTGTGAGTGAGTGAGTCTGTGTGAGTGAGTCTGTGTGAGTGAGTCTGTGTGAGTGAGTCTGTGTGAGTGAGTCTGTGTGTGTGAGTGAGTCTGTGTGTGTGAGTGAGTCTGTGTGAGTGAGTGAGTCTGTGTGAGTGAGTCTGTGTGAGTGAGTCCGTGTGAGTGAATCTGTGTGAGTGAGTCTGTGTGAGTGAGTGAGTCTGTGTGAGTGAGTCTGTGTGAGTGAGTCTGTGTGAGTGAGTCTGTGTGAGTGAGTGAGTCTGTGTGTGTGAGTGAGTCCGTGTGAGTGAGTGAGTCCGTGTGAGTGAGTGAGTCTGTGTGAGTGAGTCTGTGTGAGTGAGTCTGTGTGAGTGAGTCTGTGTGTGTGAGTGAGTCTGTGTGTGTGA
Source organism: Scyliorhinus torazame (assembly GCF_047496885.1). Taxonomy (NCBI): domain Eukaryota; kingdom Metazoa; phylum Chordata; class Chondrichthyes; order Carcharhiniformes; family Scyliorhinidae; genus Scyliorhinus; species Scyliorhinus torazame. The sequence goes on along the minus strand of NC_092707.1, from coordinate 277,617,134 downwards.
GTGAGTCTGTGTGTGTGAGTGAGTCTGTGTGAGTGAGTGAGTCTGTGTGAGTGAGTCTGTGTGAGTGAGTGAGTCTGTGTGTGTGAGTGAGTCTGTGTGAGTGAGTCTGTGTGAGTCAGTCCGTGTGAGTGAGTCTGTGTGAGTGAGTGAGTCTGTGTGAGTGAGTCTGTGTGAGTGAGTCTGTGTGAGTGAGTGAGTCTGTGTGAGTGAGTGAGTCTGTGTGAGTGAGTCTGTGTGAGTGAGTCTGTGTGAGTGAGTCTGTGTGAGTGAGTGAGTCTGTGTGAGTGAGTCTGTGTGAGTGAGTCTGTGTGAGTGAGTGAGTCTGTGTGAGTGAGTCTGTGTGAGTGAGTGAGTCTGTGTGAGTGAGTCTGTGTGAGTGAGTGAGTCTGTGTGAGTGAGTCTGTGTGAGTGAGTGAGTCTGTGTGAGTGAGTCTGTGTGAGTGAGTGAGTCTGTGTGAGTGAGTGAGTCTGTGTGAGTGAGTGAGTCTGTGTGAGTGAGTGAGTCTGTGTGAGTGAGTGAGTCTGTGTGAGTGAGTGAGTCCGAGTGAGTGAGTCTGTGTGAGTGGGTGAGTCTGTGTGAGTGAGTCTGTGTGAGTGAGTGAGTCTGTGTGAGTGAGTCTGTGTGAGTGAGTCTGTGTGAGTGAGTGAGTCTGTGTGAGAGAGTCTGTGTGAGTGAGTCTGTGTGAGTGAGTCTGTGTGAGTGAGTGAGTCTGTGTGAGTGAGTGAGTCTGTGTGAGTGAGTCTGTGTGAGTGGGTGAGTCTGTGTGAGTGAGTCTGTGTGAGTGAGTCTGTGTGAGTGGGTGAGTCTGTGTGAGTGAGTCTGTGTGAGTGAGTCTGTGTGAGTGAGTCTGTGTGAGTGAGTCTGTGTGAGTGAGTGAGTCTGTGTGAGTGAGTGAGTCTGTGTGAGTCAGTGAGCCTGTGTGAGTGAGTCTGTGTGAGTGAGTGAGTCTGTGTGAGTGAGTCTGTGTGAGTGAGTGAGTCTGTGTGAGTGAGTGAGTCTGTGTGAGTGAGTCTGTGTGAGTGAGTCTGTGTGAGTGAGTGAGTCTGTGTGAGTGAGTCCGAGTGAGTGAGTGAGTCCGAGTGAGTGAGTGAGTCTGTGTGAGTGAGTGAGTCTGTGTGAGTGAGTGAGTCTGTGTGAGTGAGTGAGTCTGTGTGAGTGAGTCTGTGTGAGTGAGTCTGTGTGAGTGAGTCTGTGTGAGTGAGTCTGTGTGAGTGAGTCTGTGTGAGTGAGTCTGTGTGAGTGAGTCTGTGTGAGTGAGTCTGTGTGAGTGAGTCTGTGTGAGTGAGTCTGTGTGAGTGAGTCTGTGTGAGTGAGTCTGTGTGAGTGAGTCTGTGTGAGTGAGTCTGTGTGAGTGAGTCTCTGTGAGTGAGTCTGTGTGAGTGAGTCTGTGTGAGTGAGTCTGTGTGAGTGAGTGAGTGAGTCTGTGTGAGTGAGTGAGTGAGTCTGTGTGAGTGAGTCTGTGTGAGTGAGTCTGTGTGAGTGAGTCTGTGTGAGTGAGTGAGTCTGTGTGAGTGAGTCCGAGTGAGTGAGTCCGAGTGAGTGAGTCTGTGTGAGTGAGTCTGTGTGAGTGAGTCTGTGTGAGTGAGTGAGTCTGTGTGAGTGAGTGAGTCTGTGTGAGTGAGTCTGTGTGAGTGGGTGAGTCTGTGTGAGTGAGTCTGTGTGAGTGAGTCTGTGTGAGTGAGTCTGTGTGAGTGAGTCTGTGTGAGTGAGTGAGTCTGTGTGAGTGAGTGAGTCTGTGTGAGTGAGTGAGTCTGTGTGTGTGAGTCTGTGTGTGTGAGTCTGTGTGAGTGAGTCTGTGTGAGTGAGTCTGTGTGAGTCAGTCTGTGTGAGTGAGTGAGTCTGTGTGAGTGAGTGAGTCTGTGTGAGTGAGTCTGTGTGAGTGAGTGAGTCTGTGTGAGTGAGTCTGTGTGAGTGAGTGAGTCTGTGTGAGTGAGTCTGTGTGAGTGAGTGAGTCTGTGTGAGTGAGTCTGTGTGAGTGAGTGAGTCTGTGTGAGTGAGTCTGTGTGAGTGAGTGAGTCTGTGTGAGTGAGTGAGTCTGTGTGAGTGAGTGAGTCTGTGTGAGTGAGTGAGTCTGTGTGAGTGAGTCTGTGTGAGTGAGTCTGTGTGAGTGAGTGAGTCTGTGTGAGTGAGTCTGTGTGAGTGAGTCTGTGTGAGTGAGTGAGTCTGTGTGAGTGAGTCTGTGTGAGTGAGTGAGTCTGTGTGAGTGAGTGAGTCTGTGTGAGTGAGTGAGTCTGTGTGAGTGAGTGAGTCTGTGTGAGTGAGTCTGTGTGAGTGAGTCTGTGTGAGTGAGTGAGTCTGTGTGAGTGAGTCTGTGTGAGTGAGTGAGTCTGTGTGAGTGAGTCTGTGTGAGTGAGTGAGTCTGTGTGAGTGAGTGAGTCTGTGTGAGTGAGTGAGTCTGTGTGAGTGAGTGAGTCTGTGTGAGTGAGTCTGTGTGAGTGAGTCTGTGTGAGTGAGTGAGTCTGTGTGAGTGAGTCTGTGTGTGTGAGTGAGTGAGTCTGTGTGTGTGAGTGAGTGAGTCTGTGTGTGTGAGTGAGTCTGTGTGAGTGAGTCTGTGTGAGTGAGTGAGTCTGTGTGAGTGAGTGAGTCTGTGTGAGTGAGTGAGTCTGTGTGTGTGAGTGAGTCTGTGTGAGTGAGTGAGTCTGTGTGAGTGAGTGAGTCTGTGTGAGTGAGTCTGTGTGAGTGAGTCTGTGTGAGTGAGTTTGTGTGAGTGAGTCTGTGTGAGTGAGTGAGTCTGTGTGAGTGAGTCTGTGTGAGTGAGTGAGTCTGTGTGAGTGAGTGAGTCTGTGTGAGTGAGTCTGTGTGAGTGAGTGAGTCTGTGTGAGTGAGTCTGTGTGAGTGAGTCTGTGTGAGTGAGTGAGTCTGTGTGTGTGAGTCTGTGTGTGTGAGTCTGTGTGAGTGAGTCTGTGTGAGTGAGTCTGTGTGAGTGAGTCTGTGTGAGTGAGTCTGTGTGAGTGAGTCTGTGTGTGTGAGTGAGTCTGTGTGAGTGAGTGAGTCCGTGTGAGTGAGTGAGTCTGTGTGAGTGAGTCTGTGTGAGTGAGTCTGTGTGAGTGAGTCTGTGTGTGTGAGTGAGTCTGTGTGAGTGAGTGAGTGAGTCTGTGTGTGTGAGTGAGTCTGTGTGAGTGAGTCTGTGTGAGTGAGTGAGTCTGTGTGAGTGAGTGAGTCTGTGTGAGTGAGTGAGTCTGTGTGAGTGAGTGAGTCTGTGTGTGTGAGTGAGTCTGTGTGAGTGAGTGAGTCTGTGTGAGTGAGTGAGTCTGTGTGAGTGAGTCTGTGTGAGTGAGTCTGTGTGAGTGAGTCTGTGTGAGTGAGTCTGTGTGAGTGAGTCTGTGTGAGTGAGTCTGTGTGAGTGAGTGAGTCTGTGTGAGTGAGTCTGTGTGAGTGAGTGAGTCTGTGTGAGTGAGTGAGTCTGTGTGAGTGAGTGAGTCTGTGTGAGTGAGTCTGTGTGAGTGAGTGAGTCTGTGTGTGTGTCTGTGTGTGTGAGTCTGTGTGAGTGAGTCTGTGTGAGTGAGTCTGTGTGTGTGAGTGAGTCTGTGTGAGTGAGTCTGTGTGAGTGAGTCTGTGTGAGTGAGTCTGTGTGAGTGAGTCTGTGTGTGTGAGTGAGTCTGTGTGAGTGAGTGAGTATGTGTGAGTGAGTGAGTCTGTGTGAGTGAGTCCGTGTGAGTGAGTGAGTCTGTGTGAGTGAGTCTGTGTGAGTGAGTCTGTGTGAGTGAGTCTGTGTGTGTGAGTGAGTCTGTGTGAGTGAGTGAGTCTGTGTGAGTGAGTCTGTGTGAGTGAGTCCGTGTGAGTGAGTCTGTGTGAGTGAGTCTGTGTGAGTGAGTGAGTCTGTGTGAGTGAGTCTGTGTGAGTGAGTCTGTGTGAGTGAGTCTGTGTGAGTGAGTCTGTGTGAGTGAGTGAGTCTGTGTGTGTGAGTGAGTCCGTGTGAGTGAGTGAGTCTGTGTGAGTGAGTGAGTCTGTGTGAGTGAGTCTGTGTGAGTGAGTCTGTGTGAGTGAGTCTGTGTGTGTGAGTGAGTCTGTGTGTGTGAGTGAGTCTGTGTGAGTGAGTGAGTCTGTGTGAGTGAGTGAGTCTGTGTGTGTGAGTGAGTCTGTGTGAGTGAGTGAGTCTGTGTGAGTGAGTGAGTCTGTGTGAGTGAGTCTGTGTGAGTGAGTCTGTGTGAGTGAGTTTGTGTGAGTGAGTCTGTGTGAGTGAGTGAGTCTGTGTGAGTGAGTCTGTGTGAGTGAGTGAGTCTGTGTGAGTGAGTGAGTCTGTGTGAGTGAGTCTGTGTGAGTGAGTGAGTCTGTGTGAGTGAGTCTGTGTGAGTGAGTCTGTGTGAGTGAGTGAGTCTGTGTGTGTGAGTCTGTGTGTGTGAGTCTGTGTGAGTGAGTCTGTGTGAGTGAGTCTGTGTGTGTGAGTGAGTCTGTGTGAGTGAGTCTGTGTGAGTGAGTCTGTGTGAGTGAGTCTGTGTGTGTGAGTGAGTCTGTGTGAGTGAGTGAGTATGTGTGAGTGAGTGAGTCTGTGTGAGTGAGTCCGTGTGAGTGAGTGAGTCTGTGTGTGTGAGTCTGTGTGAGTGAGTGTGTGAGTGAGTCTGTGTGTGTGAGTGAGTCTGTGTGAGTGAGTGAGTGAGTCTGTGTGTGTGAGTGAGTATGTGTGAGTGAGTCTGTGTGAGTGAGTCTGTGTGAGTGAGTGAGTCTGTGTGAGTGAGTGAGTCTGTGTGAGTGAGTGAGTCTGTGTGAGTGAGTGAGTCTGTGTGAGTGAGTGAGTGAGTCTGTGTGAGTGAGTCTGTGTGAGTGAGTGAGTCTGTGTGAGTGAGTCTGTGTGAGTGAGTGAGTCTGTGTGAGTGAGTCTGTGTGAGTGAGTCTGTGTGAGTGAGTGAGTCTGTGTGTGTGAGTCTGTGTGTGTGAGTCTGTGTGAGTGAGTCTGTGTGAGTGAGTCTGTGTGTGTGAGTGAGTCTGTGTGAGTGAGTCTGTGTGAGTGAGTCTGTGTGAGTGAGTCTGTGTGTGTGAGTGAGTCTGTGTGAGTGAGTGAGTATGTGTGAGTGAGTGAGTCTGTGTGAGTGAGTCCGTGTGAGTGAGTGAGTCTGTGTGAGTGAGTCTGTGTGAGTGAGTCTGTGTGAGTGAGTCTGTGTGTGTGAGTGAGTCTGTGTGAGTGAGTGAGTCTGTGTGAGTGAGTCTGTGTGAGTGAGTCCGTGTGAGTGAGTCTGTGTGAGTGAGTCTGTGTGAGTGAGTGAGTCTGTGTGAGTGAGTCTGTGTGAGTGAGTCTGTGTGAGTGAGTGAGTCTGTGTGTGTGAGTGAGTCCGTGTGAGTGAGTGAGTCTGTGTGAGTGAGTGAGTCTGTGTGAGTGAGTCTGTGTGAGTGAGTCTGTGTGAGTGAGTCTGTGTGAGTGAGTCTGTGTGAGTGAGTCTGTGTGTGTGAGTGAGTCTGTGTGTGTGAGTGAGTCTGTGTGAGTGAGTGAGTCTGTGTGAGTGAGTCTGTGTGAGTGAGTGAGTCTGTGTGTGTGAGTGAGTCTGTGTGAGTGAGTCTGTGTGAGTCAGTCCGTGTGAGTGAGTCTGTGTGAGTGAGTGAGTCCGTGTGAGTGAGTGAGTCTGTGTGAGTGAGTCTGTGTGAGTGAGTGAGTCTGTGTGAGTGAGTGAGTCAGTGTGAGTGAGTGAGTCTGTGTGAGTGAGTCTGTGTGAGTGAGTCTGTGTGAGTGAGTGAGTCTGTGTGAGTGAGTGAGTCTGTGTGAGTGAGTCTGTGTGAGTGAGTCTGTGTGAGTGAGTCTGTGTGAGTGAGTGAGTCTGTGTGAGTGAGTCTGTGTGAGTGAGTGAGTCTGTGTGAGTGAGTGAGTCTGTGTGAGTGAGTGAGTCTGTGTGAGTGAGTGAGTCTGTGTGAGTGAGTGAGTCTGTGTGAGTGAGTGAGTCCGAGTGAGTGAGTCTGTGTGAGTGAGTGAGTCTGTGTGAGTGAATGAGTCTGTGTGAGTGAGTCTGTGTGAGTGAGTCTGTGTGAGTGAGTCTGTGTGAGTGAGTGAGTCTGTGTGAGTGAGTCTGTGTGAGTGAGTCTGTGTGAGTGAGTGAGTCTGTGTGAGTGAGTCTGTGTGAGTGAGTCTGTGTGAGTGAGTCTGTGTGAGTGAGTCTGTGTGAGTGAGTGAGTCTGTGTGAGTGAGTCTGTGTGAGTGAGTGAGTCTGTGTGAGTGAGTCTGTGTGAGTGAGTCTGTGTGAGTGAGTGAGTCTGTGTGAGTGAGTGAGTCTGTGTGAGTCAGTGAGCCTGTGTGAGTGAGTCTGTGTGAGTGAGTGAGTCTGTGTGAGTGAGTCTGTGTGAGTGAGTGAGTCTGTGTGAGTGAGTGAGTCTGTGTGAGTGAGTCTGTGTGAGTGAGTCTGTGTGAGTGAGTGAGTCTGTGTGAGTGAGTCCGAGTGAGTGAGTGAGTCCGAGTGAGTGAGTGAGTCTGTGTGAGTGAGTGAGTCTGTGTGAGTGAGTGAGTCTGTGTGAGTGAGTGAGTCTGTGTGAGTGAGTCTGTGTGAGTGAGTCTGTGTGAGTGAGTCTGTGTGAGTGAGTGAGTCTGTGTGAGTGAGTCTGTGTGAGTGAGTCTGTGTGAGTGAGTCTGTGTGAGTGAGTGAGTCTGTGTGAGTGAGTGAGTCTGTGTGAGTGAGTGAGTCTGTGTGAGTGAGTGAGTCTGTGTGAGTGAGTGAGTCTGTGTGAGTGAGTGAGTCTGTGTGAGTGAGTAAGTCTGTGTGAGTGAGTCTGTGTGAGTGAGTCCGAGTGAGTGAGTGAGTCTGTGTGAGTGAGTGAGTCTGTGTGAGTGAGTCTGTGTGAGTGAGTCTGTGTGAGTGAGTCTGTGTGAGTGAGTCTGTGTGAGTGAGTCTGTGTGAGTGAGTGAGTCTGTGTGAGTGAGTCCGAGTGAGTGAGTGAGTCTGTGTGAGTGAGTGAGTCTGTGTGAGTGAGTCTGTGTGAGTGAGTGAGTCTGTGTGAGTGAGTGAGTCTGTGTGAGTGAGTCTGTGTGTGTGAGTCTGTGTGAGTGAGTGAGTCTGTGTGTGTGTCTGTGTGAGTGAGTCTGTGTGAGTGAGTCTGTGTGAGTGAGTGAGTCTGTGTGAGTGAGTGAGTCTGTGTGACTGAGTGAGTCTGAGTGAGTGAGTCTGTGTGAGTGAGTCTGTGTGAGTGAGTCTGTGTGAGTGAGTGAGTCTGTGTGAGTGAGTGAGTGTGAGTGAGTCTGTGTGAGTGAGTCTGTGTGAGTGAGTCTGTGTGAGTGAGTCTGTGTGAGTGAGTCCGAGTGAGTGAGTCTGTGTGAGTGAGTCTGTGTGAGTGAGTCTGTGTGAGTGAGTCTGTGTGAGTGAGTCCGAGTGAGTGAGTCTGTGTGAGTGAGTCTGAGTGAGTGAGTCTGTGTGAGTGAGTCTGTGTGAGTGAGTGAGTCTGTGTGAGTGAGTGAGTCTGTGTGAGTCAGTGAGCCTGTGTGAGTGAGTCTGTGTGAGTGAGTGAGTCTGTGTGAGTGAGTCTGTGTGAGTGAGTGAGTCTGTGTGAGTGAGTGAGTCTGTGTGAGTGAGTGAGTCTGTGTGAGTGAGTCTGTGTGAGTGAGTCTGTGTGAGTGAGTGAGTCTGTGTGAGTGAGTCCGAGTGAGTGAGTGAGTCCGAGTGAGTGAGTGAGTCTGTGTGAGTGAGTGAGTCTGTGTGAGTGAGTGAGTCTGTGTGAGTGAGTCTGTGTGAGTGAGTCTGTGTGAGTGAGTCTGTGTGAGTGAGTGAGTCTGTGTGAGTGAGTCTGTGTGAGTGAGTCTGTGTGAGTGAGTCTGTGTGAGTGAGTCTGTGTGAGTGAGTCTGTGTGAGTGAGTGAGTCTGTGTGAGTGAGTGAGTCTGTGTGAGTGAGTGAGTGTGAGTGAGTCTGTGTGAGTGAGTCTGTGTGAGTGAGTCTGTGTGAGTGAGTCCGAGTGAGTGAGTCTGTGTGAGTGAGTCTGTGTGAGTGAGTCTGTGTGAGTGAGTCTGTGTGTGTGAGTGAGTCTGTGTGAGTGAGTCTGTGTGAGTGAGTCTGTGTGAGTGAGTCTGTGTGTGTGAGTGAGTCTGTGTGAGTGAGTGAGTATGTGTGAGTGAGTGAGTCTGTGTGAGTGAGTCCGTGTGAGTGAGTGAGTCTGTGTGAGTGAGTCTGTGTGAGTGAGTCTGTGTGAGTGAGTCTGTGTGTGTGAGTGAGTCTGTGTGAGTGAGTGAGTCTGTGTGAGTGAGTCTGTGTGAGTGAGTCCGTGTGAGTGAGTCTGTGTGAGTGAGTCTGTGTGAGTGAGTGAGTCTGTGTGAGTGAGTCTGTGTGAGTGAGTCTGTGTGAGTGAGTCTGTGTGAGTGAGTGAGTCTGTGTGTGTGAGTGAGTCCGTGTGAGTGAGTGAGTCTGTGTGAGTGAGTGAGTCTGTGTGAGTGAGTCTGTGTGAGTGAGTCTGTGTGAGTGAGTCTGTGTGAGTGAGTCTGTGTGTGTGAGTGAGTCTGTGTGTGTGAGTGAGTCTGTGTGAGTGAGTGAGTCTGTGTGAGTGAGTGAGTCTGTGTGTGTGAGTGAGTCTGTGTGAGTGAGTGAGTCTGTGTGAGTGAGTGAGTCTGTGTGAGTGAGTCTGTGTGAGTGAGTCTGTGTGAGTGAGTCTGTGTGAGTGAGTTTGTGTGAGTGAGTCTGTGTGAGTGAGTGAGTCTGTGTGAGTGAGTCTGTGTGAGTGAGTGAGTCTGTGTGAGTGAGTGAGTCTGTGTGAGTGAGTCTGTGTGAGTGAGTGAGTCTGTGTGAGTGAGTCTGTGTGAGTGAGTCTGTGTGAGTGAGTGAGTCTGTGTGTGTGAGTCTGTGTGTGTGAGTCTGTGTGAGTGAGTCTGTGTGAGTGAGTCTGTGTGTGTGAGTGAGTCTGTGTGAGTGAGTCTGTGTGAGTGAGTCTGTGTGAGTGAGTCTGTGTGTGTGAGTGAGTCTGTGTGAGTGAGTGAGTATGTGTGAGTGAGTGAGTCTGTGTGAGTGAGTCCGTGTGAGTGAGTGAGTCCGTGTGAGTGAGTCTGTGTGAGTGAGTCTGTGTGAGTGAGTCTGTGTGTGTGAGTGAGTCTGTGTGAGTGAGTGAGTGAGTCTGTGTGTGTGAGTGAGTCTGTGTGAGTGAGTCTGTGTGAGTGAGTCTGTGTGAGTGAGTGAGTCTGTGTGAGTGAGTGAGTCTGTGTGAGTGAGTGAGTCTGTGTGAGTGAGTGAGTCTGTGTGAGTGAGTGAGTGAGTCTGTGTGAGTGAGTCTGTGTGAGTGAGTGAGTCTGTGTGAGTGAGTCTGTGTGAGTGAGTGAGTCTGTGTGAGTGAGTCTGTGTGAGTGAGTCTGTGTGAGTGAGTGAGTCTGTGTGTGTGAGTCTGTGTGTGTGAGTCTGTGTGAGTGAGTCTGTGTGAGTGAGTCTGTGTGTGTGAGTGAGTCTGTGTGAGTGAGTCTGTGTGAGTGAGTCTGTGTGAGTGAGTCTGTGTGTGTGAGTGAGTCTGTGTGAGTGAGTGAGTATGTGTGAGTGAGTGAGTATGTGTGAGTGAGTGAGTCTGTGTGAGTGAGTCCGTGTGAGTGAGTGAGTCTGTGTGAGTGAGTCTGTGTGAGTGAGTCTGTGTGAGTGAGTCTGTGTGTGTGAGTGAGTCTGTGTGAGTGAGTGAGTCTGTGTGAGTGAGTCTGTGTGAGTGAGTCCGTGTGAGTGAGTCTGTGTGAGTGAGTCTGTGTGAGTGAGTGAGTCTGTGTGAGTGAGTCTGTGTGAGTGAGTCTGTGTGAGTGAGTGAGTCTGTGTGTGTGAGTGAGTCCGTGTGAGTGAGTGAGTCTGTGTGAGTGAGTGAGTCTGTGTGAGTGAGTCTGTGTGAGTGAGTCTGTGTGAGTGAGTCTGTGTGAGTGAGTCTGTGTGAGTGAGTCTGTGTGAGTGAGTCTGTGTGTGTGAGTGAGTCTGTGTGTGTGAGTGAGTCTGTGTGAGTGAGTGAGTCTGTGTGAGTGAGTCTGTGTGAGTGAGTGAGTCTGTGTGTGTGAGTGAGTCTGTGTGAGTGAGTCTGTGTGAGTCAGTCCGTGTGAGTGAGTCTGTGTGAGTGAGTGAGTCCGTGTGAGTGAGTGAGTCTGTGTGAGTGAGTGAGTCTGTGTGAGTGAGTGAGTCAGTGTGAGTGAGTGAGTCTGTGTGAGTGAGTCTGTGTGAGTGAGTCTGTGTGAGTGAGTGAGTCTGTGTGAGTGAGTCTGTGTGAGTGAGTCTGTGTGAGTGAGTCTGTGTGAGTGAGTGAGTCTGTGTGAGTGAGTGAGTCTGTGTGAGTGAGTGAGTCTGTGTGAGTGAGTGAGTCTGTGTGAGTGAGTGAGTCTGTGTGAGTGAGTGAGTCTGTGTGAGTGAGTGAGTCTGTGTGAGTGAGTGAGTCCGAGTGAGTGAGTCTGTGTGAGTGAGTGAGTCTGTGTGAGTGAGTGAGTCTGTGTGAGTGAGTCTGTGTGAGTGAGTCTGTGTGAGTGAGTCTGTGTGAGTGAGTCTGTGTGAGTGAGTGAGTCTGTGTGAGTGAGTCTGTGTGAGTGAGTCTGTGTGAGTGAGTGAGTCTGTGTGAGTGAGTCTGTGTGAGTGAGTCTGTGTGAGTGAGTCTGTGTGAGTGAGTGAGTCTGTGTGATTGAGTCTGTGTGAGTGAGTGAGTCTGTGTGAGTGAGTCTGTGTGAGTGAGTCTGTGTGAGTGAGTGAGTCTGTGTGAGTGAGTGAGTCTGTGTGAGTCAGTGAGCCTGTGTGAGTGAGTCTGTGTGAGTGAGTGAGTCTGTGTGAGTGAGTCTGTGTGAGTGAGTGAGTCTGTGTGAGTGAGTGAGTCTGTGTGAGTGAGTCTGTGTGAGTGAGTCTGTGTGAGTGAGTGAGTCTGTGTGAGTGAGTCCGAGTGAGTGAGTGAGTCTGTGTGAGTGAGTGAGTCTGTGTGAGTGAGTGAGTCTGTGTGAGTGAGTGAGTCTGTGTGAGTGAGTCTGTGTGAGTGAGTCTGTGTGAGTGAGTCTGTGTGAGTGAGTCTGTGTGAGTGAGTGAGTCTGTGTGAGTGAGTCTGTGTGAGTGAGTCTGTGTGAGTGAGTCTGTGTGAGTGAGTCTGTGTGAGTGAGTGAGTCTGTGTGAGTGAGTGAGTCTGTGTGAGTGAGTGAGTCTGTGTGAGTGAGTGAGTCTGTGTGAGTGAGTGAGTCTGTGTGAGTGAGTGAGTCTGTGTGAGTGAGTGAGTCTGTGTGAGTGAGTGAGTCTGTGTGAGTGAGTAAGTCTGTGTGAGTGAGTCTGTGTGAGTGAGTCCGAGTGAGTGAGTGAGTCTGTGTGAGTGAGTGAGTCTGTGTGAGTGAGTCTGTGTGAGTGAGTCTGTGTGAGTGAGTCTGTGTGAGTGAGTCTGTGTGAGTGAGTGAGTCTGTGTGAGTGAGTGAGTCTGTGTGAGTGAGTCCGAGTGAGTGAGTGAGTCTGTGTGAGTGAGTGAGTCTGTGTGAGTGAGTCTGTGTGTGTGAGTCTGTGTGAGTGAGTGAGTCTGTGTGTGTGTCTGTGTGAGTGAGTCTGTGTGAGTGAGTCTGTGTGAGTGAGTGAGTCTGTGTGAGTGAGTGAGTCTGTGTGAGTGAGTGAGTCTGAGTGAGTGAGTCTGTGTGAGTGAGTCTGTGTGAGTGAGTCTGTGTGAGTGAGTGAGTCTGTGTGAGTGAGTGAGTGTGAGTGAGTCTGTGTGAGTGAGTCTGTGTGAGTGAGTCTGTGTGAGTGAGTCTGTGTGAGTGAGTCCGAGTGAGTGAGTCTGTGTGAGTGAGTCTGTGTGAGTGAGTCTGTGTGAGTGAGTCTGTGTGAGTGAGTCTGTGTGAGTGAGTCCGAGTGAGTGAGTCTGTGTGAGTGAGTCTGTGTGAGTGAGTCTGTGTGAGTGAGTCTGTGTGAGTGAGTGAGTCTGTGTGAGTGAGTGAGTCTGTGTGAGTCAGTGAGCCTGTGTGAGTGAGTCTGTGTGAGTGAGTGAGTCTGTGTGAGTGAGTCTGTGTGAGTGAGTGAGTCTGTGTGAGTGAGTGAGTCTGTGTGAGTGAGTCTGTGTGAGTGAGTCTGTGTGAGTGAGTGAGTCTGTGTGAGTGAGTCCGAGTGAGTGAGTGAGTCCGAGTGAGTGAGTGAGTCTGTGTGAGTGAGTGAGTCTGTGTGAGTGAGTGAGTCTGTGTGAGTGAGTCTGTGTGAGTGAGTCTGTGTGAGTGAGTCTGTGTGAGTGAGTGAGTCTGTGTGAGTGAGTCTGTGTGAGTGAGTCTGTGTGAGTGAGTCTGTGTGAGTGAGTCTGTGTGAGTGAGTCTGTGTGAGTGAGTGAGTCTGTGTGAGTGAGTGAGTCTGTGTGAGTGAGTGAGTCTGTGTGAGTGAGTGAGTCTGTGTGAGTGAGTGAGTCTGTGTGAGTGAGTAAGTCTGTGTGAGTGAGTCTGTGTGAGTGAGTGAGTCTGTGTGAGTGAGTCCGAGTGAGTGAGTGAGTCTGTGTGAGTGAGTCTGTGTGAGTGAGTCTGTGTGAGTGAGTCTGTGTGAGTGAGTCTGTGTGAGTGAGTGAGTCTGTGTGAGTGAGTCCGAGTGAGTGAGTGAGTCTGTGTGAGTGAGTGAGTCTGTGTGAGTGAGTCTGTGTGAGTGAGTGAGTCTGTGTGAGTGAGTGAGTCTGTGTGTGTGAGTCTGTGTGAGTGAGTGAGTCTGTGTGTGTGAGTCTGTGTGAGTGAGTCTGTGTGAGTGAGTCTGTGTGAGTGAGTGAGTCTGTGTGAGTGAGTGAGTCTGAGTGAGTGAGTCTGTGTGAGTGAGTCTGTGTGAGTGAGTGAGTCTATGTGAGTGAGTGAGTCTGTGTGAGTGAGTGAGTGTGAGTGAGTCTGTGTGAGTGAGTCTGTGTGAGTGAGTCTGTGTGAGTGAGTCTGTGTGAGTGAGTCCGAGTGAGTGAGTCTGTGTGAGTGAGTCTGTGTGAGTGAGTCTGTGTGAGTGAGTCTGTGTGAGTGAGTCTGAGTGAGTGAGTCTGTGTGAGTGAGTCTGTGTGAGTGAGTGAGTCTGTGTGAGTGAGTGAGTGAGTCTGTGTGAGTGAGTGAGTGAGTCTGTGTGAGTGAGTCTGTGTGAGTGAGTCTGTGTGAGTGAGTCTGTGTGAGTGAGTGAGTGAGTCTGTGTGAGTGAGTGAGTGAGTCTGTGTGAGTGAGTGAGTGAGTCTGTGTGAGTGAGTCTGTGTGAGTGAGTCTGTGTGAGTGAGTGAGTCTGTGTGAGTGAGTCCGAGTGAGTGAGTCTGTGTGAGTGAGTCTGTGTGAGTGAGTCTGTGTGAGTGAGTGAGTCTGTGTGTGTGAGTCTGTGTGAGTGAGTCTGTGTGAGTGAGTGAGTCTGTGTGAGTGAGTCTGTGTGAGTGAGTCTGTGTGAGTGAGTCTGTGTGAGTGAGTGAGTCTGTGTGAGTGAGTGAGTCTGTGTGAGTGAGTGAGTCTGTGTGAGTGAGTCTGTGTGAGTGAGTGAGTCTGTGTGAGTGAGTCTGTGTGAGTGAGTGAGTCTGTGTGAGTGAGTCTATGTGAGTGAGTCTGTGTGAGTGAGTGAGTCTGTGTGAGTGAGTCTGTGTGAGTGAGTGAGTCTGTGTGAGTGAGTGAGTCTGTGTGAGTGAGTGAGTCTGTGTGAGTGAGTCTGTGTGAGTGAGTCTGTGTGAGTGAGTGAGTCTGTGTGAGTGAGTCTGTGTGAGTGAGTCTGTGTGAGTGAGTCTGTGTGAGTGAGTGAGTCTGTGTGAGTGAGTCTGTGTGAGTGAGTCTGTGTGAGTGAGTGAGTCTGTGTGAGTGAGTCTGTGTGAGTGAGTGAGTCTGTGTGAGTGAGTGAGTCTGTGTGAGTGAGTCTGTGTGAGTGAGTCTGTGTGTGTGAGTCTGTGTGAGTGAGTGAGTCTGTGTGAGTGAGTCTGTGTGAGTGAGTCTGTGTGAGTGAGTGAGTCTGTGTGAGTGAGTCTGTGTGAGTGATGTGAGTCTGTGTGAGTGAGTCTGTGTGAGTGAGTCTGTGTGAGTGAGTCTGTGTGAGTGAGTCTGTGTGAGTGAGTGAGTCTGTGTGAGTGAGTCTGTGTGAGTGAGTCTGTGTGAGTGAGTCTGTGTGAGTGAGTGAGTCTGTGTGAGTGAGTCTGTGTGAGTGAGTGAGTCTGTGTGTGTGAGTGAGTCTGTGTGAGTGAGTCTGTGTGAGTCAGTCCGTGTGAGTGAGTCTGTGTGAGTGAGTGAGTCCGTGTGAGTGAGTGAGTCTGTGTGAGTGAGTCTGTGTGAGTGAGTGAGTCTGTGTGAGTGAGTGAGTCTGTGTGAGTGAGTGAGTCTGTGTGAGTGAGTCTGTGTGAGTGAGTGAGTCTGTGTGAGTGAGTGAGTCTGTGTGAGTGAGTCTGTGTGAGTGAGTCTGTGTGAGTGAGTGAGTCTGTGTGAGTGAGTGAGTCTGTGTGAGTGAGTCTGTGTGAGTGAGTCTGTGTGAGTGAGTGAGTCTGTGTGAGTGAGTGAGTCTGTGTGAGTGAGTCTGTGTGAGTGAGTCTGTGTGAGTGAGTCTGTGTGAGTGAGTGAGTCTGTGTGAGTGAGTCTGTGTGAGTGAGTCTGTGTGAGTGAGTGAGTCTGTGTGAGTGAGTGAGTCTGTGTGAGTGAGTCTGTGTGAGTGAGTCTGTGTGAGTGAGTGAGTCTGTGTGAGTGAGTGAGTCTGTGTGAGTGAGTCTGTGTGAGTGAGTCTGTGTGAGTGAGTGAGTCTGTGTGAGTGAGTCTGTGTGAGTGAGTGAGTCTGTGTGAGTGAGTCTGTGTGAGTGAGTCTGTGTGAGTGAGTGAGTCTGTGTGAGTGAGTGAGTCTGTGTGAGTCAGTGAGCCTGTGTGAGTGAGTCTGTGTGAGTGAGTGAGTCTGTGTGAGTGAGTGAGTCTGTGTGAGTGAGTCTGTGTGAGTGAGTGAGTCTGTGTGAGTGAGTCTGTGTGAGTGAGTCTGTGTGAGTGAGTGAGTCTGTGTGAGTGAGTCCGAGTGAGTGAGTGAGTCTGTGTGAGTGAGTCTGTGTGAGTGAGTCTGTGTGAGTGAGTCTGTGTGAGTGAGTGAGTCTGTGTGAGTGAGTCTGTGTGAGTGAGTGAGTCTGTGTGAGTGAGTCTGTGTGAGTGAGTCTGTGTGAGTGAGTGAGTCTGTGTGAGTGAGTCTGTGTGAGTGAGTCTGTGTGAGTGAGTCTGTGTGAGTGAGTCTGTGTGAGTGAGTCTGTGTGAGTGAGTGAGTCTGTGTGAGTGAGTGAGTCTGTGTGAGTGAGTGAGTCTGTGTGAGTGAGTGAGTCTGTGTGAGTGAGTGAGTCTGTGTGAGTGAGTTAGTCTGTGTGAGTGAGTAAGTCTGTGTGAATGAGTCAGTGTGAGTGAGTGAATCTGTGTGAGTGAGTCCGAGTGAGTGAGTCTGTGTGAGTGAGTGAGTCTGTGTGAGTGAGTGAGTCTGTGTGAGTGAGTGAGTCTGTGTGAGTGAGTCTGTGTGAGTGAGTGAGTCTGTGTGAGTGAGTCTGTGTGAGTGAGTCTGTGTGAGTGAGTCTGTGTGAGTGAGTCTGTGTGAGTGAGTCTGTGTGAGTGAGTCTGTGTGAGTTAGTCTGTGTGAGTGAGTGAGTGTGAGTGAGTCTGTGTGAGTGAGTCTGTGTGAGTGAGTCTGTGTGAGTGAGTCCGAGTGAGTGAGTCCGAGTGAGTGAGTCTGTGTGAGTGAGTCTGTGTGAGTGAGTCTGTGTGAGTGAGTCTGTGTGAGTGAGTCTGTGTGAGTGAGTCCGAGTGAGTGAGTCTGAGTGAGTGAGTCTGAGTGAGTGAGTCTGTGTGAGTGAGTCTGTGTGAGTGAGTGAGTCTGTGTGAGTGAGTGAGTGAGTCTGTGTGAGTGAGTGAGTGAGTCTGTGTGAGTGAGTGAGTGAGTCTGTGTGAGTGAGTGAGTGAGTCTGTGTGAGTGAGTCTGTGTGAGTGAGTGAGTGAGTCTGTGTGAGTGAGTGAGTGAGCCTGTGTGAGTGAGTGAGTGAGTCTGTGTGAGTGAGTCTGTGTGAGTGAGTCTGTGTGAGTGAGTGAGTCTGTGTGAGTGAGTCCGAGTGAGTGAGTCCGTGTGAGTGAGTCTGTGTGAGTGAGTCTGTGTGAGTGAGTCTGTGTGAGTGAGTGAGTCTGTGTGAGTGAGTGAGTCTGTGTGAGTGGGTGAGTCTGTGTGAGTGAGTCTGTGTGAGTGAGTCTGTGTGAGTGAGTCTGTGTGAGTGAGTGAGTCTGTGTGAGTGAGTGAGTCTGTGTGAGTGAGTGATTCTGTGTGTGTGAGTCTGTGTGTGTGAGTCTGTGTGAGTGAGTCTGTGTGAGTGAGTGAGTCTGTGTGAGTGAGTCTGTGTGAGTGAGTCTGTGTGAGTGAGTCTGTGTGAGTGAGTGAGTCTGTGTGAGTGAGTGAGTCTGTGTGAGTGAGTCTGTGTGAGTGAGTCTGTGTGAGTGAGTCTGTGTGTGTGAGTGAGTCTGTGTGTGTGAGTGAGTCTGTGTGAGTGAGTGAGTCTGTGTGAGTGAGTCTGTGTGAGTGAGTGAGTCTGTGTGTGTGAGTTAGTCTGTGTGAGTGAGTCTGTGTGAGTCAGTCCGTGTGAGTGAGTCTGTGTGAGTGAGTGAGTCCGTGTGAGTGAGTGAGTCTGTGTGAGTGAGTCTGTGTGAGTGAGTGAGTCTGTGTGAGTGAGTGAGTCAGTGTGAGTGAGTGAGTCTGTGTGAGTGAGTCTGTGTGAGTGAGTCTGTGTGAGTGAGTGAGTCTGTGTGAGTGAGTGAGTCTGTGTGAGTGAGTGAGTCTGTGTGAGTGAGTCTGTGTGAGTGAGTCTGTGTGAGTGAGTCTGTGTGAGTGAGTCTGTGTGAGTGAGTGAGTCTGTGTGAGTGAGTCTGTGTGAGTGAGTGAGTCTGTGTGAGTGAGTGAGTCTGTGTGAGTGAGTCTGTGTGAGTGAGTCTGTGTGTGTGAGTCCGTGTGAGTGAGTGAGTCTGTGTGAGTGAGTCTGTGTGAGTGAGTCTGTGTGAGTGAGTCTGTGTGAGTGAGTGAGTCTGTGTGAGTGAGTCTGTGTGAGTGATGTGAGTCTGTGTGAGTGAGTCTGTGTGAGTGAGTCTGTGTGAGTGAGTCTGTGTGAGTGAGTGAGTCTGTGTGAGTGAGTGAGTCTGTGTGAGTGAGTCTGTGTGAGTGAGTCTGTGTGAGTGAGTCTGTGTGAGTGAGTGAGTCTGTGTGAGTGAGTGAGTCTGTGTGAGTGAGTCTGTGTGAGTGAGTGAGTCTGTGTGTGTGAGTGAGTCTGTGTGAGTGAGTCTGTGTGAGTCAGTCCGTGTGAGTGAGTCTGTGTGAGTGAGTGAGTCCGTGTGAGTGAGTGAGTCTGTGTGAGTGAGTCTGTGTGAGTGAGTGAGTCTGTGTGAGTGAGTGAGTCTGTGTGAGTGAGTGAGTCTGTGTGAGTGAGTGAGTCTGTGTGAGTGAGTCTGTGTGAGTGAGTCTGTGTGAGTGAGTGAGTCTGTGTGAGTGAGTGAGTCTGTGTGAGTGAGTCTGCGTGAGTGAGTCTGTGTGAGTGAGTGAGTCTGTGTGAGTGAGTGAGCCTGTGTGAGTGAGTCTGTGTGAGTGAGTGAGTCTGTGTGAGTGAGTGAGTCTGTGTGAGTGAGTGAGTCTGTGTGAGTCAGTGAGCCTGTGTGAGTGAGTCTGTGTGAGTGAGTGAGTCTGTGTGAGTGAGTCTGTGTGAGTGAGTGAGTCTGTGTGAGTGAGTGAGTCTGTGTGAGTGAGTCTGTGTGAGTGAGTCTGTGTGAGTGAGTGAGTCTGTGTGAGTGAGTCCGAGTGAGTGAGTGAGTCCGAGTGAGTGAGTGAGTCTGTGTGAGTGAGTGAGTCTGTGTGAGTGAGTCTGTGTGAGTGAGTCTGTGTGAGTGAGTCTGTGTGAGTGAGTGAGTCTGTGTGAGTGAGTCTGTGTGAGTGAGTCTGTGTGAGTGAGTCTGTGTGAGTGAGTCTGTGTGAGTGAGTCTGTGTGAGTGAGTGAGTCTGTGTGAGTGAGTGAGTCTGTGTGAGTGAGTGAGTCTGTGTGAGTGAGTGAGTCTGTGTGAGTGAGTGAGTCTGTGTGAGTGAGTGAGTCTGTGTGAGTGAGTGAGTCTGTGTGAGTGAGTAAGTCTGTGTGAGTGAGTCTGTGTGAGTGAGTGAGTCTGTGTGAGTGAGTCCGAGTGAGTGAGTGAGTCTGTGTGAGTGAGTCTGTGTGAGTGAGTCTGTGTGAGTGAGTCTGTGTGAGTGAGTCTGTGTGAGTGAGTGAGTCTGTGTGAGTGAGTCCGAGTGAGTGAGTGAGTCTGTGTGAGTGAGTGAGTCTGTGTGAGTGAGTCTGTGTGAGTGAGTGAGTCTGTGTGAGTGAGTGAGTCTGTGTGAGTGAGTCTGTGTGTGTGAGTCTGTGTGAGTGAGTGAGTCTGTGTGTGTGAGTCTGTGTGAGTGAGTCTGTGTGAGTGAGTCTGTGTGAGTGAGTGAGTCTGTGTGAGTGAGTGAGTCTGTGTGAGTGAGTGAGTCTGAGTGAGTGAGTCTGTGTGAGTGAGTCTGTGTGAGTGAGTCTGTGTGAGTGAGTGAGTCTGTGTGAGTGAGTGAGTGTGAGTGAGTCTGTGTGAGTGAGTCTGTGTGAGTGAGTCTGTGTGAGTGAGTCTGTGTGAGTGAGTCCGAGTGAGTGAGTCTGTGTGAGTGAGTCTGTGTGAGTGAGTCTGTGTGAGTGAGTCTGTGTGAGTGAGTCCGAGTGAGTGAGTCTGTGTGAGTGAGTCTGAGTGAGTGAGTCTGTGTGAGTGAGTCTGTGTGAGTGAGTGAGTCTGTGTGAGTGAGTGAGTGAGTCTGTGTGAGTGAGTGAGTGAGTCTGTGTGAGTGAGTCTGTGTGAGTGAGTCTGTGTGAGTGAGTCTGTGTGAGTGTGTCTGTGTGAGTGAGTGAGTGAGTCTGTGTGAGTGAGTGAGTGAGTCTGTGTGAGTGAGTGAGTGAGTCTGTGTGAGTGAGTCTGTGTGAGTGAGTCTGTGTGAGTGAGTGAGTCTGTGTGAGTGAGTCCGAGTGAGTGAGTCTGTGTGAGTGAGTCTGTGTGAGTGAGTCTGTGTGAGTGAGTGAGTCTGTGTGAGTGAGTGAGTCTGTGTGAGTGAGTCTGTGTGAGTGGGTGAGTCTGTGTGAGTGAGTCTGTGTGAGTGAGTCTGTGTGAGTGAGTCTGTGTGAGTGAGTCTGTGTGAGTGAGTGAGTCTGTGTGAGTGAGTGAGTCTGTGTGAGTGAGTGAGTCTGTGTGTGTGAGTCTGTGTGAGTGAGTCTGTGTGAGTGAGTGAGTCTGTGTGAGTGAGTCTGTGTGAGTGAGTCTGTGTGAGTGAGTCTGTGTGAGTGAGTGAGTCTGTGTGAGTGAGTGAGTCTGTGTGAGTGAGTGAGTCTGTGTGAGTGAGTGAGTCTGTGTGAGTGAGTCTGTGTGAGTGAGTGAGTCTGTGTGAGTGAGTCTGTGTGAGTGAGTGAGTCTGTGTGAGTGAGTCTATGTGAGTGAGTCTGTGTGAGTGAGTGAGTCTGTGTGAGTGAGTCTGTGTGAGTGAGTGAGTCTGTGTGAGTGAGTGAGTCTGTGTGAGTGAGTGAGTCTGTGTGAGTGAGTGAGTCTGTGTGAGTGAGTCTGTGTGAGTGAGTCTGTGTGAGTGAGTGAGTCTGTGTGAGTGAGTCTGTGTGAGTGAGTCTGTGTGAGTGAGTCTGTGTGAGTGAGTGAGTCTGTGTGAGTGAGTCTGTGTGAGTGAGTCTGTGTGAGTGAGTGAGTCTGTGTGAGTGAGTCTGTGTGAGTGAGTGAGTCTGTGTGAGTGAGTGAGTCTGTGTGAGTGAGTCTGTGTGAGTGAGTCTGTGTGTGTGAGTCTGTGTGAGTGAGTGAGTCTGTGTGAGTGAGTCTGTGTGAGTGAGTCTGTGTGAGTGAGTGAGTCTGTGTGAGTGAGTCTGTGTGAGTGATGTGAGTCTGTGTGAGTGAGTCTGTGTGAGTGAGTCTGTGTGAGTGAGTCTGTGTGAGTGAGTGAGTCTGTGTGAGTGAGTCTGTGTGAGTGAGTCTGTGTGAGTGAGTCTGTGTGAGTGAGTCTGTGTGAGTGAGTGAGTCTGTGTGAGTGAGTCTGTGTGAGTGAGTGAGTCTGTGTGTGTGAGTGAGTCTGTGTGAGTGAGTCTGTGTGAGTCAGTCCGTGTGAGTGAGTCTGTGTGAGTGAGTGAGTCCGTGTGAGTGAGTGAGTCTGTGTGAGTGAGTCTGTGTGAGTGAGTGAGTCTGTGTGAGTGAGTGAGTCTGTGTGAGTGAGTGAGTCTGTGTGAGTGAGTCTGTGTGAGTGAGTGAGTCTGTGTGAGTGAGTGAGTCTGTGTGAGTGAGTCTGTGTGAGTGAGTCTGTGTGAGTGAGTGAGTCTGTGTGAGTGAGTGAGTCTGTGTGAGTGAGTCTGTGTGAGTGAGTGAGTCTGTGTGAGTGAGTGAGTCTGTGTGAGTGAGTGAGTCTGTGTGAGTGAGTGAGTCTGTGTGAGTGAGTGAGTCTGTGTGAGTGAGTGAGTCCGAGTGAGTGAGTCTGTGTGAGTGAGTGAGTCTGTGTGAGTGAGTGAGTCTGTGTGAGTGAGTCTGTGTGAGTGAGTCTGTGTGAGTGAGTGAGTCTGTGTGAGTGAGTGAGTCTGTGTGAGTGAGTCTGTGTGAGTGAGTCTGTGTGAGTGAGTCTGTGTGAGTGAGTGAGTCTGTGTGAGTGAGTCTGTGTGAGTGAGTCTGTGTGAGTGAGTGAGTCTGTGTGAGTGAGTCTGTGTGAGTGAGTCTGTGTGAGTGAGTGAGTCTGTGTGAGTGAGTCTGTGTGAGTGAGTGAGTCTGTGTGAGTGAGTCTGTGTGAGTGAGTCTGTGTGAGTGAGTGAGTCTGTGTGAGTGAGTGAGTCTGTGTGAGTCAGTGAGCCTGTGTGAGTGAGTCTGTGTGAGTGAGTGAGTCTGTGTGAGTGAGTGAGTCTGTGTGAGTGAGTCTGTGTGAGTGAGTGAGTCTGTGTGAGTGAGTCTGTGTGAGTGAGTCTGTGTGAGTGAGTCTGTGTGAGTGAGTGAGTCTGTGTGAGTGAGTCCGAGTGAGTGAGTGAGTCTGTGTGAGTGAGTCTGTGTGAGTGAGTCTGTGTGAGTGAGTCTGTGTGAGTGAGTCTGTGTGAGTGAGTCTGTGTGAGTGAGTCTGTGTGAGTGAGTCTGTGTGAGTGAGTGAGTCTGTGTGAGTGAGTCTGTGTGAGTGAGTGAGTCTGTGTGAGTGAGTCTGTGTGAGTGAGTCTGTGTGAGTGAGTGAGTCTGTGTGAGTGAGTCTGTGTGAGTGAGTCTGTGTGAGTGAGTCTGTGTGAGTGAGTCTGTGTGAGTGAGTCTGTGTGAGTGAGTGAGTCTGTGTGAGTGAGTGAGTCTGTGTGAGTGAGTGAGTCTGTGTGAGTGAGTGAGTCTGTGTGAGTGAGTGAGTCTGTGTGAGTGAGTGAGTCTGTGTGAGTGAGTGAGTCTGTGTGAGTGAGTAAGTCTGTGTGAGTGAGTCAGTGTGAGTGAGTGAATCTGTGTGAGTGAGTCTGAGTGAGTGAGTCTGTGTGAGTGAGTGAGTCTGTGTGAGTGAGTCTGTGTGAGTGAGTCTGTGTGAGTGAGTCTGTGTGAGTGAGTCTGTGTGAGTGAGTCTTTGTGAGTGAGTGAGTCTGTGTGAGTGAGTCCGAGTGAGTGAGTGAGTCTGTGTGAGTGAGTGAGTCTGTGTGAGTGAGTGAGTCTGTGTGAGTGAGTGAGTCTGTGTGAGTGAGTCTGTGTGTGTGAGTCTGTGTGAGTGAGTGAGTCTGTGTGAGTGAGTCTGTGTGAGTGAGTCTGTGTGAGTGAGTGAGTCTGTGTGAGTGAGTCTGTGTGAGTGAGTGAGTCTGTGTGAGTGAGTGAGTCTGTGTGAGTGAGTGAGTCTGTGTGAGTGAGTCTGTGTGAGTGAGTCTGTGTGAGTGAGTGAGTCTGTGTGAGTGAGTCTGTGTGAGTGAGTCTGTGTGAGTGAGTCTGTGTGAGTGAGTCTGTGTGAGTGAGTCTGTGTGAGTGAGTCTGTGTGAGTGAGTCTGTGTGAGTTAGTCTGTGTGAGTGAGTGAGTGTGAGTGAGTCTGTGTGAGTGAGTCTGTGTGAGTGAGTCTGTGTGAGTGAGTCCGAGTGAGTGAGTCCGAGTGAGTGAGTCTGTGTGAGTGAGTCTGTGTGAGTGAGTCTGTGTGAGTGAGTCTGTGTGAGTGAGTCTGTGTGAGTGAGTCCGAGTGAGTGAGTCTGAGTGAGTGAGTCTGAGTGAGTGAGTCTGTGTGAGTGAGTCTGTGTGAGTGAGTGAGTCTGTGTGAGTGAGTGAGTGAGTCTGTGTGAGTGAGTGAGTGAGTCTGTGTGAGTGAGTGAGTGAGTCTGTGTGAGTGAGTGAGTGAGTCTGTGTGAGTGAGTCTGTGTGAGTGAGTCTGTGTGAGTGAGTCTGTGTGAGTGAGTGAGTGAGTCTGTGTGAGTGAGTGAGTGAGTCTGTGTGAGTGAGTCTGTGTGAGTGAGTCTGTGTGAGTGAGTGAGTCTGTGTGAGTGAGTCCGAGTGAGTGAGTCCGTGTGA